>NC_090934.1:579566679-579869709 GCF_040938575.1 Ambystoma mexicanum
ACTTAGATTTCAGTTTGAGATCCCTCGTTTGGAGACCAGTTTGTTGTATCTTGAGATTCTGTATGGTTTCATGAATCGGTCGATCTGTGGTATCTTGTAATGAACTTAAGAGGTGAATGTTCCTTATATCTTTAATGGTATAATCACTATCCTCAATGTCGGGTTCTTTGGCATGAAACATCGGAACTTGTGTTGCAAAAAATTTTTTGAGTTTCAATTTTCTAACAAATTTAAACAAGTCTATGTGCACGTTAATTTGGTCAAAGTTGGTGGATGGAGCAAAAGAGAAACCTTTGTTTAGAAGTGCTATATCTTCTGTTTTTAAGTGATATTCTGACAGGTTCAAAATTAAGGTGTCTGTTTGTTCTTCTTGGCTGCTTCTCTTGCTCCTGCTCTTGTCAAACGTCTGAAATCTTCTAGAGCGTCTGGGTGGCCTGTATCCACTGCCCCCTCTCTTGCCCCTCCTCCTGTATTCTGTGTTTGTGCATTGATCTGCTGAGGTAATAAAAAACGGACCTGTTTTTGCAAAGTGATTTTGTTGCTTTTCTTGTACCTTCTTATCTGATTTAGAAAACCTTGTCCATCAAGTGTTTTTTCTGATGTTTCTGTCGTTTCTGTTTCCTTAATGTTATCTCCTTCTGATTCTGCATCTGAGCTGCCCGGAGATGTATTTGGTGTACTCTCTCTTGATATCGATTTATTGATTTGTCTATATTTCTCTTGAAAAGTTCATTACAAGATACCACAGATCGACCGATTCATGAAACCATACAGAATCTCAAGATACAACAAACTGGTCTCCAAACGAGGGATCTCAAACTGAAATCTAAGTTTACTCCACAACTAACCACAGACAACCTGGTCGACACCTTCTACAAGGCAGTAACTAAAGAACTGAACGACATCATAGACAAAAAGAAACACAAAAGACCAAGTAAACAAGATTATGATAATTTGACCAAAGGAGAAAGAAAAGCTTTGGTGGAATTGAAACAGAATCAAAATTTGACTATAAAAGCTGCTGATAAAGGAGGAAAAATTGTGGTTATGAACAGGGCAGACTATGTAACAATGGCCGAGAACCATCTAAATACTCCTTTTTGTTATCACAAACTTGAAGGGAACCCAAAACAGAAGATCTTAAATGAGTTGCGGGAATCCATAACAAACTGGCATAGAAAAGGGCTAATCACAGATGAAGAAAGATCATTTTTAGATATGCAGCAACCAACATTACCCACAATATATTTTTTGCCAAAAATTCACAAGGCTTTTGAAAAAGTACCAGAAGGAAGACCTATCCTGAGTGGAATTGATTGGGCAACAATGAACATGGCACAGTACATTGACCATATACTTAGCCCCATTGTCACTGAGACCAAAGCTTTTTTGAAGGACACAACTTCTGTAATCAATAAATTGGCATCCATCAAATGGGAATTTGATTATATATTAGCCACATGGGATGTAAAGGCATTATACACATCCATCAGGCATGACACGGCACTTGAGACAATAGATTATATATTTTCCAATCAAACTGCATCAAAATTTCAATCAGTTAATATGCTCAAGGAAATGATACTTTTAACTTTGCAAAATAACGTGTTCATTTTCAATGGAGAATTTTATCAGCAAACAAGAGGAGTGGCGATGGGAGTAAAATTTGCCCCCGCACTCGCCAACCTCACAATGGCAATGTATGAGGATAAACACATCTATGGAGATGAAATATATCAGGATCATGTGATTCTTTGGACCCGCTATATCGACGATGTGTTACTTATCTGGAAAGGTGAACAAGAGGAGTTAGAACAATTCAAGACTAGAGCCAACAATAACCTTATGGGGATTGAATTTACTGGGATTACCAGCAAAGAACAAATAGATTTTCTGGATCTAAATATCTATGTGAAAAATAATCAACTGTTGACTAGGACCTTCAGAAAGCCTACAGAGGCTAATTCAACTTTATTTGCAACCAGCTGTCATCATTCTTCGGTTGTAAGGAACATCCCTAGTGGAGAATACATCAGAGCTCGGCGAAACTGTTCGGAACAAAAAACTTTTGAGCAAGAATGTCAACTGCTTTCAAGAAGATTTAAGGCCAGAGGATATGGAACTAAAATTATTGCCAAAGCACAAAGGAAAGCCAAAGCTCTTAACAGAGCAGACACCCTAACTACGAAAACCAGAATCAACAACCAAACAGAGGAAGTGACTTTCATTACGACTTACTGTAAGAATAATGGAATTTTAAGGAAGATCCTAAAAAGGAATTGGCATTTGCTACAATTGGACCCACACGTCAGGAACTACATTAAGGACAACCCGACTATAATCTTCAAACGAGCCAAAACCATAAAAAATGTATTGAGTCCATCTCTGCTCCCTATACTAGAAATTGGGAGTTCGAATACTTGGTTACCTAAACAAACACAAGGTTTCAGAAGATGTGGGACTTGCACAATGTGCAAATACACCATAGACAATACTGCAAGTTTTCAGGATACATATGGCATTAAGCAGCAAATTTTGGAACACATCAATTGCAGAAGTAAATATGTTATATATGTCATTATATGTTTATGTCACAAAATGTACATAGGAAGTACGATAAGAGAATTAAGGATTAGAATAAGAGAACACCTTTCAGGAATAGGGAATCCTAATTCTAACTCACCATTAGCACAGCATTGGCAAAAAGAGCATCAGTGCGATGAAAAAAGACTTTTAAAATTTTTGGGTCTAAAAAGAATAACCTTAGGACCAAGAGGAGGAAATTTGGAGCTGAAATTACGGCAAGAAGAAGCCAGAATGATTTGCAAATTTAGAACTGTTGAAAAAGGTTTAAACTCTGACAATGAGATGTATTCTTTTCTCTGAAAATATTATAAATGTAGTATCCTGTTTTGTGGGTTTCATGAAAGAATTATCACCTCAGAAACATCAACACACAAAAAGGTACACATGTCCCATAACATACACACCGAAATGTATTTAGGCAGAGGCACCAACATTGATCAAAAAGATTAACATAATGATATTCGGCATGATACATTGTGTCTTATAATATCACAAGACTGATTAAGACACATTTTGTTATATTACGCAAGAATTAATCAGATGCCAATACATTTTTTGGAGATACAGTAACTTGTGTCCCATTGACATGACTTGCGTCAAAAAAGGAGAAAAGGGGAGGAGTCTTCAACGATTTAGGGAGTGTCCTTGTAATAATATTTAGAATAACTTTTGTTATGAACTATGTTTGGTGTTACACACCGCTTCATTAAGACTAAAAAAGTATTAGAACATTTTGTCTTTAAAAGAGCGCAACTATTTTCGATTACGTGAACGTGCGTCCAAACAAACACAAAACACAATACCGATATAGAGTTTTAGCCCAAAATATGGCGGACAATGTAGAAACAGAAGTAGGACATAGGTTTTCAGCCCCAAAATATGGCCGACAACATAGAAACAGAAGTAGGACATAGGTAACCTAGTAACGTGATCAAACAAAAGACGAGATTGGGAGACACAATCATACAAGGACTGAAAGGGACGACTTTGAGGAAATAGAGGTAAGCAGGAAAGCCCACCAGGTGGGAAAGGAATAAGGTTCACGGACATGTGGGCCTGCGTGTTTTACGACTGTAGATATAACAAACAAAAGGAAAAGGAAAAATAGGAAAGGACAAACACCCTCCCCTAGAGTTTTTGAATGCAATGTAACGTGGTGAGAACAGCATATCCTTGTAATTTCTGTGTGCACGTATTTAAAGCATGAACACAGTATTGGACAGACTTTATATAGAGACACAATCTGTGCCCATAATACAAGGTAGTTAAACGAGCATATGTAAATGCTTCCCCTACAGGGACACGGGATTTAACCCATGACTGGATTCAAGCTTTTGAGAACATTTAAGAGGACGGTTACATTGGGTAAGAAATACAATGAACATAAGCATACAATAAATTATTCTAAATATACCAATGTACTCATTAAAAAATAGGATTAACACCATTGACATATTGTTTAACAATCATGTGTTTTTATATTTTTTCTCTTCTCGCTTTCCCACAAACCTCCTTCCTTTCCCCCCCCCCCAAACATGGCCATGTTATTATGATTTTGTTAATTATTTTTTAATTCATGCATGTGCAAACCTTCTTGTGGACCACATTGGTGTTTACTTAAATCAATTTATTATGCACTGTTTTTGATATTACTTGTCATTTGTTGATACCAGCCCTGATTTGAGAAAAACGTTGGTTACGTTGAAACACGTGTCATCACTAAAGGGCAACAGTTTTCTATATAAATATTGGTGAATCAAAACACAAATCTTGTGTGGTACCTTATTTCTTTCTCCATCTGTATGGAGTAAAAACAACTTGGGCGCATGAGCAACACATAAGGGTAACACTTTCCGTTATGTTCATTTATAGGTATGCTTTTGTTTTGTAGTACTTGAAGTAAGTACATTACAAATTCTTGTGGATCTTCTTGTGAGTTTATCGTGAATCTCACTATTCCAGCACAGTAGTTCAATTCTTGTCTTATTCCGTGAACACTGTAGGTGTTGTCAGGATTGTTTGTTGCGTTCTATAAAGGACTAACATTTGCAAACACAATTGGTCTGTACTGTGTAAATAAATATTGTTAACGATTGGTGGCAATTGAAATAGAATATTCATTGCTACATTTGCATAGAACTGACACCAGTTTAATTTGAAAATTTGAATGGACCAGCTAGTTCCGTATCTGAGTGCTTTTTTGGGAGTTTCTCGTCCTTCTTTGAAGAAGTACCTGGTTTACTTTCCCTACTAGGTTCTTCTTTGCTTGTGGTAATTGTTGAACCTTTACCTTCTTTTGTTTTCTTTGAAGGATTTGCTGTCAAATTCTGTTGCATTTCTGTTTCAATTAGTTTTCTTTTACCACGTTTTACTTTTTCTGGAACAGGATATTGTTTCAGATGGGGGGTGTACAGTGAACACAGTCTATTGTATTCTAAAATGCAAGGAATATCAGCGTTCGCTATACTTGCATCAAAGTTAATTAGAAATAGACCGTCAAGTGTACGTAAGTGTGATAGTGCTACATAGCTCATGCCTTCTTTAAAGACTTTGTTTCCTATATCTATCAATGCTTTGTCTAGGGTAAGACCTTGGGATTTATGAAAGGTGACTGCATATGCACGAGTTAGAGAAAACTGTTCTCTACGTACATACATGTCTTTGAACAGAAGGAATCGAGCAGTTGAGCGCCCTATCCTTTTCACTTCTGAAAGTTTGTCAAAGCGAATATTGACAAACTGAATGTTGTTGTCACGTGGGTATGATTGAAAGCCAACAACTGTACCCAGTGCCCCATTAACTAGCCCTTGCTCCACGTCAAGGTTACGTTTAAGCATTACTCTACAATTTATGGATAATTTTTATATTTTTTCCAACCCAGCTGTGTTGGAGATTGAATTTTCTAAGCTACTTAGTCTTGTTGTGGCTTGCTCACACATGGGTAGTGTCATACCATGTACATCCAGTTTGTCTGTGGCGCAAATTTCAATTATTGGTTGTATTTATTTATTTAACATTGTTTCATTAAATTTAACACAGCTTGCAAGAGTTGGCATTAAGGCCATACAATTAAAATGTTTGTGCGCTAATTGTTCCATAACATTAGTAGCACATGCATTATCGCCATAAAGTGCATGAAAGTGCCGGTTTTTCAATATTGCTTGTGCTTCTTGAGATAGTACACCAACTCTAATACTTTTGAGGATGTTGGCCCAAGTGAGATCTGCAGATTGCTGCATGTTTTCTGTTAATTCTCTGTATTGGAAATGTTGCCAAAGGTTGTCATTTCCTATGCTGCCAACAGTTTTACAGCAGAGTTTGTGTCCTGTGGTTTTAAAAATAGGTTCACCTTTCACTGGTGTCAATTGTAGAAGATCTCCGAAAATGATAATGTGTTTCCCTGCAAAGAGTTGTTCATAGTTTGTTTTAAGTACTTCTTGCAATCTTAGGTGAATCAAAGCCAACATTATGTTGGAGACCATGCTCACTTCATCCATTAGTAGCATTTTCATTTGTTTTAATACTCTGTGTAGTTCCATTGCAGCTTCTGCAGAAACTTTGTAATAGTCTAATTTGTTTGGGTGTTCTACTGGAAGAAGTAGTAATCAGTGTAAAGTTACACCGCCTATGTTATAGGCAGCTAAACCTGTGGTGGCAGTTACAACAGCTGACAGTTTGTTGTTTGTCAAATGAAGAAGGAACTTGCTAATGATTTTGATTAAGAATGTTTTTCCTGACCCTGCTTCACCACTGATGTACAGCAGTATTGGTTTGTAATTTTGGCAGGTACATTCTTTGTTTTCGTGTTGTACACCATGTGCTATTTCTTTTGTTACATCTTCAAAAATGGTGCGCTGATCTTTGTTAAGTTTTGCTTGTTGTACAGTTAAGTCTTCTATATTTTCTTGATAGTGACACATGGTGTTTTCCACTTCTGTCATAGCTAATTCTGCCTCATTTGCTATTAGTGGCTGTTCTAGTGGTTCTTGACTTCCTGTTACAGAAGGTTGACTACTGTCGGAAGAGTCCTTATCTAGTTGGGCCTGAAGTTCTTCTTCGTGTTGCTGTCCATTGTGCAACATTGTTTTGTACTGCGTAAAGTTCTCATTGGTGATAGCGCTTTCATTTGCTTTGAAAGCATCTTCATAGCAGTCATAGTTATCTACTATCTCTTCCTCTTTTCTCCATGGTTTAAAAAGTTGTAGCAGAGACGTGTAATATAGTTCTTTCTGTTGAGGAGTTTTTAGTGACAATTTAACATGATTAATTAAGCTTTGTTTGGTAAGTTTCACTAAGCTGCCTTCACAATCTGTGACTCTATATCTGGCTTTGCTTTCATTGGGTTTTATATTATTTTTGTATGCACATTTTTGAGCTATGTGGTATAAACACATGCTTTCCAAAGTGCTACTCCTGTTTGGATAGTATGTGTCCAGTAAATTGTTTTTTAAAATGTCTTGGCTGTTGGGATAATTTCTGGCAATTGTTTCTATGTCCTCATATGATTTCAGAACTCTTTTTCTAGATTTAGCAGGACCAAGACTTAGCCATACTATGTTGTCTGAGTTTTCGTACAAAGCAGTACCGGTTAAACGGTCTGCCGCTTCATGGGTGCCACATTCTCTATGACAGAACATTTTTATGCCTAGGCTGTACAATTTCTAAAATAGTGTTTTGTCTGATGATAAGTCATCCCAGAGGTTTTGAAGCTCTGTTTTTTTCTGTTTTTGTTAAGTGGGATGTAACATATCGGTCAACAGCAGTGGAATTGTCTGCAATGCACTGCACATCTATATTTGCATTCCATAAGAGGCCAATGATTGCATTGTAATCATTGATATATTTAGATTCTTTGGTTCTTTTTATGTAATACGTGTTCTCATGTGATTTATCTTTCACACTATGTTGAACTGAAGACATGAAGTTGTTCACTTCACCTGTTTCTGTAACTGGTCTAGGGAAACCAAACCGGCATTTGGTGTAGTATTCCCCTTTGTTTTTGTATTTGCGTCGACAATATTTGCCACATTTATGTCTTTGAAATTGTAAAATCTGCCCGTGCAGGTCACTATGTGTCCGTTGTGAAGGGATTTCACAAGTGACATTTTTGGATGAAGTCCAAAACAGCGGCATCAGTGTCGTGACCAAATTTAGGTGCACCTTTGATCCATAAAAGCATGTGAATATGTGGTTCTCCTCTCGCTTGGTATTCTTTTCTCCAAAAGAAGTGTTGCACTCCTCCGAGGGGAGGAACAGTTTTATTGCAAATAAAATGTAGGATAGCAATGAAACGATGATGGAAATATCTTGACACATTAACTGGATCTAGAGAGCAAAGTTCTCCAGCTGTTAATAAATGTATGTTGGTTTTGTTGTTGTTTGATATGCGTAGGAACTCATGTAAATCTTCCCATGCATATTCTGCACAACTTAGTGTAACAAACCAAGTCGGTGGTCCAAGGTTTCTGATCATACAGCGTACATCTCCGTGCAGTCGGAACCAGTATTCTTTTGTACCACGCATGTTTGCAAACAAATTTGTTATACCTGATATGGTACTTTTTGTACTAATTGCGTAGCTGACATATTTTGAAAGTGATTTACAGGTTTCAAAATGTGTGAAACTCCATAACTTAGGGTTGCTAGTTCACTTTCAAAGAGTAGGTGGAATATGTATTCCACATTTTGTCTAAACCTGGGATCTTGTGAATACATTCGTAATGAGCGGTATTCTGAGTGGGTCTATCATTGTATCTTCCACCTTTGCCAGTAGGAAATAGCAGTGGAAAAGCATGTTCTTCTATATTTTATTCCCATATGCTCATTGGTGAACCTTTGGTTTATCGCATTTGGTAAGTTTTCTAGTGCATCATCTATGCTTTCATTGGAATTCAATGGATTTACTGGTCCAAAAGAGTGGATACTTTAGCAGGATCCAGAAGTTCGAATTGTCCAGTTTCTGATGACTCTTCAATTATTTCAGTTGTTTTCTTTACACTTTCTTCAATATTTATTTTCTTGTAGAATTCGTTATTGTCTTTTAGATATTGCAAGGCTTGTCTAACTTTATGTAAGTCCACTAGTTGTTGCCAATTTTTTTTGTCTTTTGTTGGTACACCATTTACCAAGACAATTAAAGAATGCTCTATTGAACACTGCACTCCTAGAGTGTGTACATTTTCTGTTAGATCTAATGGCAAATAAATTACTTTGCCACAAATGCCTTTCACCAATTCAGAGGGAGGTAATTTTGCTGTTTTTGGGTGAAGGCGTATAATTGCTTGAAGTGGGTGAACTGTTTGAATTATGATGCTCTCATACAAATTAAGTTGTTGCAGGGTTTTTGGGATTGGGAACAATTCCAAATGATTTGTGATAGCATGTGAAGGAGTTTGGTTGTTGTCTAGTTTTGTAGTGCTGTAACTACAACATAGTAGGGGTTCACTTAGTTGATATTTGTTTTTGGCTAAAAGGTAGAGAGCTAATTCAAACTATTTGGAATCTTCATTGTCTTCTACTTTGTATTGTATGTCTATATTTTTTGTGTTCCTTTTGTAAAACGTTCTGCGGCAATACACACACATATGGTTTGGTATATCAGCTGATACTTTTAAATTTTAGTATTTCTTTTTTGTATGTGTGTGATAGAAGGTTGCTATGTTCTAAAACTATTGCATTTTGTATGTGGCTTTCACTTCCAAAATATTTTCTCTGGAAACGGTCAATTTCTTCTTGTAGATATTTGGGTGTACCATCCAGAAGAGTGTTATTTAAATTGGTTAATTCTGAAGCTGGACTTTTAGCAAAGTATATTTTATACACTAGATTTCTTACATTTGAATGATGTATTGATATCCTTTTGATATCATGGAAGGTGCTTTTGCAAATAGGTCCAGAAATGCAGGCTAATGAATGTCCTGTGTATTTGCGCACTGGACAGATATTCATATTTTGCAGCACTTTCATTTTAATTTTGTCTTTACCTTTCACATACTGATTGAGGAACTGATGTAAAGATTTGAAAGATTTGTTAGGAATGGCACACATTGACGTGCGCAGCCATTTGTATATTGGACAGCCTGGTTCAGTTGAATCGAGAGGTAATTCAGTTTTCAGGGGATAATTTTCTAAGCAGTGTTTCTTGTTCCATGATGCTATTATTGATTTTTTCATACCCTCGTCCACTGTTATGGATTGCAATTGTGTTTGATTTTGTTTGTATGCTTCTTCAATAAAATATGGTTCTGTGGTTGTTGTGAGACTCCATTCACCTCCATAAATATGTAAGAAGTTATTTTTGTTCACATTCCGTTTATTGATAAGTTTCTTTTGTAGTTTGGTACTTACTTTTGTTAGTGGTTTCATTTTATTTAACACTAATATGAACAACTTCCTTTTGAGAAGGATTGCACTGTCCACGAGAGCTTGTAGGATCAATTTTCTATGGTAGGTTTTAAGGGTTGAGCATGATTTCGGTCCTCTTCTTATTAGATTCTGTAGGACTCTGTGGCAAAACATTTTTGCTAAAATACTATTTTTACTATAGGTTCTTGTTACTATATCAGGATTAATAGGAGTATTGTTAGCAGTACTGGTAGCTGATTCTTTGTGAAGAGTTTTCTTTTCGTGCCACATTTTGTTGGAGGAGGAAATGTTTCAGTAGTTGAAGCTTCCTTTGTTTTGCTAAACAACTGTATTAGCTGTTTTGTTCCAAAGTTCTCTACAAACTCTGTTACAGATGGATGCTTAGGTTGGACAGTTTTATTTCTATTTTCTATTATTTTCTCTACTTCTGCGTTCCTTTCTACGGACTTGCTTTTTGATAGGCATTCTTTGGGGTCTGTTAAAAAAAAGAAGGCATGGTTTGGTTTGTTGTGCAATGTATGTATGCTGTGCGCATGCGTGCATGAGTTTGATGGGGAAGCTGGTGGTGTGTGAATATGCATTGGCCTCTTACAATGATTTGGGAAGGCTATTTTTCTGTTTGCATACTACTACAATGTGCTTCAGATGAGAGTACTAAGTGGGCTAGTGGTTAGGAGAAGCATTAATAGCAAACGTAATGGCATAAAATAGAAACAGCTATTTGTTTTCTAGTACTAACATTGTAAGGGTTTTGTATGTTATTTGAGTAAAAAAAACAGGGATTTGTGCCCCATTCTGCCTGTTATTTTAATAAATGGGAATTTGTGGGTAGGATGGTTCAGAAATCACTGTTTGCTTTGGTGCGCAAATTAAATACATAACCCACACACTCCATTTGAGGAATAGGTAGAATATAAAGGTCGTACTGTACTGATTTTTTTTGCAGAATGACCAGGTTTCTTCGGATATGTCATTTGCAGTGTAGATGCTGTTGATTTTCAGGAGAGTAGTCTTCACTGCGATTGTAAAAAGAAGAAGTTAGTAACTTTGTGTGTTTAAAGTAGTGATGTTACTGTATACATTAATTTTGCATCTTTCGTCAGAGTATTCTCCTTTCATAGTTCAACACAGTGCATGTGTGCATTTCACTTCACTATGTGCTGCCTTTGTATGTTATTTGCAGTATGTCAGTTGCACGTGCTTTAGAAATGAGTACAATTTTTAGGTTATGAAAATGTCTTGTTTCTTTTAAGCTGTGTTATTGTCATGATGCCTACCTCCAAGGAGCCAGGTCCGACCCAGCAACCCCAGAGGCAGGCATCATTTCCCCCAGGGAAGTGCCAGCGGGCCCAAGCTGGGGCCCTTTGGACACAGTCCTGGCGCCTTAGGCGCCAGGCTCATGTTGGACCCCTGTCCTGGCGCCTTAGGCGCCAGGCTCATAAAGCTAGACATGTGTTCAAGTGTTTTAAGGTGCACTTACCTGATGCAGACCATGCTGCTACATCCAGGCCCTCTTGAGGCCTGAATGGAACTATTTTACCTGTGGAACTACTTTCCCCTGGGTGTGGTCGGGGAAGGATACATACCTGATCGGTGGAAGGATACATACCTGGAACTTCTTCCAAAGCTATTTAAACCACGCCCGATCAGCAACTCACGCTTCGCATTGTTCTGCTCCTCGCAGCTGGACGCTCACCGTGTCAGCTCCTGCATCTGGACTTCAGCCACGCCTGTCAGCACCCTGGGTCACCTGCTAAGAGAGAATTGGAGAGAAAGAAGACCTTACCTGCTAAAGCTGCATCACGGAGACTTCACACCGACGATCCTGAAAGGGAAGTCATCATTTTAAAAGCATTTTGTTTCGATCGCTGCAGCGCTGCATTTCACTCACCTTTCCTGGGCACCTCCATCTTCAGCAGCGATCATCCGGATCCGTAGCCACTTCCCAGAGCCTAGAGAGAAAAAGACAAGAACACAAGGTGAGAGAAGGAAGGGAATAGAAAAAGCTCAGTTTACTTCTAAGACTTACCTGTTGGGTCATTCCCATTTCATTTCGGGTCCTGCCGCTTCCTGGCGTTCCGGACCCCGGCCCCTATGGGGAAAAAAGACAAAGACATTGAATGAGCGAATGCAAAGACATTACCCGAACGCTCATCCAGAACTTACCTGTCATTTACTGGAACTGCACGTTTCACTTCGGGTCGGCGCCATATCTCCGGCATTCCGAACCCCGGCCCCTAAGGGGAAAAAGACATAAGCGTTAGCGCTTGCAGCAATAAGACAATGAACATTATTATTAAGCTTGAACTTTTGAACTTGCTACAGAACTCTTACAGCACCTTACCTGAATAGTCAAGCTTATTTGAACTCCCATCAAACCTCAATCCAGTGAAGTAACTGGGTTTCAACGCGCCCCTGCATCAGAAGCTGGATGGAGAACTCATCCTTCCAGACCCTAAGGTGAGACTTCACGGGGAATCGAGGAAGGGTATCGTGGAGGGTTGGAAGGGAGTGGGAGGCTTGAGCATTATTCCGTCAGTAGGTAATGCTCCCTTTTCACGCACAGGGGAATATTCCTGCGAGCCAGTGAGTCCATCTTCAGAGTCCTGTGCTTCACCATAGAAGAAGCATCAGCACTCGAAGCCAGACCTGCGCCTCCTTGGGAATCAGGTGAGTGTGACAGAACGCGAAGCCTACCACAATTTCCCACCTGGGCGCTATGGAGACTTCCGAGACTGATCAGCTGGCCCAGCTTTTGGGGGAATTACGGGCAGAAGTGCACTCAGCTCGCCAGGAGACTAAAGCTCTCAAAAGAGAACTGATCCTATCCAAGGAAAGAACAGATGACCTGGCCAAAAGGTTATTGCAGGCCCAGGCAGGGCACACTCCTTTACCTAATTCCGGAGATACTTCCACATCAATGGGTTTGAATAACCCGGTACAAATCAATCTACCTGGACACATGCCTTTGGCCCCGCCTGAACGTTTTGCGGGGGATCCCAAGAAATATGCCGTCTTTATGAACCAATGTCGTTTACACTTTCTATGCAGACCCGGGGCCTTCCCTAACGACCAGACCAAGGTAGCCTTTATACTATCTTACCTCAGTGGCAGTGCTGCCGATTGGTCTATTCCATTGGTAAATCAGGATGATCCCATTCTCCAGAATTTTCAGGGTTTCCAGGCCAGCATGGGAAGATTGTTTGCTCGACACTCTCAAGGACAGGCCCTTGATAACGAACTGCTATCCTTATGACAAGGTAATCAGGATCTTCTGTTCTACGTTGCCACCTTTAATAGACTGGTTGTGGAAACTGGATGGCCAGAAAACAAAAGGATCACATTGTTTCATCGAGGCCTGCGCGGAGAGCTTAAGGATGTTCTAGCTCAGATAGTAGATCCACCCCAGGTCTGCGCAGACTACATAGACTTGGTGGTTCAACTTGATCACAGACTTCAAAATAGAAAAGCAGATCGGTTCAAGTACGAAACCCGAGTACCGATCAAAACCCACGCTAACTCCAAGAGTACCGACGTATCCGAACCTATGCAAATTGGCGGTGTTAAAGGACCATTAACACAGAAGGAACGAGAGAAAAGGCGGCAAATGCAACTTTGCCTGTATTGCGGGACTTCCGGTCACTTTCTTCGAAATTGTCCGGTTAAACCACCTAAGAAGGTGGTTGGAGCCACTGATAATGATTTATTGACACCTGATTCGGGAAACGACCTAGCCCGACAAGCGTAGGGGTCCGCTTGCCGAGCTTGAAAACAAACTCTTTGACCTCGCATTTTGTCATGCCAATGGTGCTCATGGACCCAAAACAGCCTCAGCTGTTGCATGCTATAAAAGCATACATCGACAGTGGAGCTATTGGAAATTACATAGACCATGAATTGGCTTCCAGGATTAAGCTCCCTCTCCCCCCGAAAGTAACCCAAGATGTCATTACTACAGTAGATGGAACCGAAATAGCCTCAGGGCCTGTAACACATTGCACTGTTGAAATGACACTGGTGGGTCAGGATGGACATCGGGAAGCAATCGTGTTTGATGTGATCAAGGCCCCACAATTTCAAGTAATTCTTGGAATTCCTTGGTTAGAAACACATAATCCCAGAATTGACTGGCGAGCAAAGAAGATAAGTTTTCCTGATTGTGAACCAACTTGTTACCCAAGAAATCCAGTTATGGGTATAGCCTCAGCAACTTCCACCCCTGTACAGCTACCGTCAGAATACCAAGAATTCCAAGACGTTTTTCTGAAGGAACAGGCTAACACGTTACCTCCCCATCGGTCTTCTGATTGCCAAATCAATCTGGTACCCAATGCTCAACTACCTTGTAGTAGGATTTATGCTCTTAGGGAACCTGAGAACCTACATTTGCGTCAGTATTTAGATCAGTACCAAGCCAATGGTTTTATTCGCCCGTCCAAGTCTCCTGTCTCCTCAGCTCTGTTCTTCGTGCCGAAAAAAGAGGGCGACCTTAGAACATGTATAGACTATCGCGCCCTAAATCAAATAACGATTAAGAATCGTTATCCTCTGCCCCTGATCCCTGGGCTTATCGACCAGGTGAAAGACGCTTGTGTGTACACCAAGTTAGATCTCCGAGGAGCTTATCACCTGGTGCGTATAAAAGAAGGCGACGAATGGATGACTGCATTCCGCACCAAATTTGGGCTCTTCGAATGTCAGGTGATGCCCTTCGGTTTGTGCAATGCACCTGCCGCCTTTCAGTACTTTATGAATGATGTTCTTCGGGAACTTATCGACGTCTGTGTCATTGTTTATATTGACGACATCCTGGTGTACTCCTCTTCAGAATCCGATCACAGAAAACATGTTAGGGCAGTTCTTGAGAAATTGCGCCAGCACAGACTAATTGCAAAGCTCGAAAAATGCGTTTTTCATACCACAGAAGTGGAGTTTCTCGGATTCATCCTGACACCTCAAGGAGTCTGAATGGACTCGCGAAAGGTGGACGCCATCCTCAAATGGCCATCTCCTAGCTCGGTGAAGGGAGTTCAGAGCATGCTTGGCTTCGCCAATTTCTATCGAAGATTCATCCCGGAATTTTCCCGAACAGTCCAACCCATCACAGCTCTCCTAAAGAAAAACAAACGCTTTGAATGGATTCTTGAGGCCGAACAAGCCTTTCAGGACCTGAAAACCAAATTCACTTCTGCACCTATATTGAAGCACCCGCACCCAGATCTCCCTTACATTGTGGAAACCGACACATCCAGTTCGGCCATGGGAGCTGTCCTGTCGCAAAGAGACCCAGAAACTAACCAACTACACCCTGTGGCCTTTTGGTCCAGGAATTTTTCTCCTCCTGAAATCAACTACGCAATTTCCGACAAAGAGTTACTGGCTATTAAATCTGCTTTCAAGGCTTGGCGTCACTACCTTCTCGGGGCAAGACACACCATCACCGTAATTACGGACCACAGTATTTAAAGACGGCCAAGGCTCAATCTTCACGACAACTCTGATGGGCTCTATTCTTTGTGGAATTTGATTTTGTAATTACCTATCGCCCTGGCTGCAAGAATGGTAAAGCGGACACCTTATCCCGGATTGGCATGGAAGAACCCAATTTGAGTTTAGAACCTGTGCCAATCATACCTGAACAAAGAATCTTAGGCCTAACTTCATTGCAAACTATTGAGGACATCCAAACGCAAGTAAAACAACTTCTAGACTCTTCAGCCTTACTGGAATGGAGTCAAAAGGGTCCTCATTACACCGTTAAGGATGACTTACCCTACTTCCAGGAGCGGTTGTTTCTGCCTAGTAAAGAATTGCAAGAACTTGTTATTGCCCGTCATCATGAATCATTAATGGAAGGACACCCTGGTATCGCTAAAACGGAGGAAAAAATCAAACGCCACTTCTGGTGGCCTTCTTGGAGAAAAGACATAAAGTCTTTTGTATTGTCTTGCGGAATTTGCGCCCAAAACAAGGGTCAAAAGAAAAGGCCAGCCGGCCTACTTCAACCCTTGGATATTCCACCGGCACCATGGCACACCTTGCCAATGGACTTTATAACTGGCCTGCCTCCTTGTGCTGGTTACAACACTATCCTTGTAATTGTGGATCTATTCTCCAAAATGGCCCACTTTATCCCTTTAAAAGGTTTGCCTTCAGCTTCCACCTTGGCCAAGGAATTTCTGGAGACTATAGTTTGCATACATGGTTTCCCTTCCATATTAGTCTCGGATCGTGGAAGTCAATTTATCTCCCATTTTTGGAAGAAGTGTTGCCAACTAGCACAAATCGATGTGCGGCTATCCACCAGCCACCACCCCCAGACCGACGGACAAACCGAGAGAACCAATCAGACTCTCGAGCAATATCTTCGGTGCATGTTACACCAATCTGAGTTAAATTGTAAAGACATCCTTTGGATCGCAGAATATGCATACAACAATTCAGTGCATTCTGGAACCGGACAAACTCATTTTTATACTTTGTATGGTCACCATCCTCGGACCTCTGATCTAGATCCACCTCTGACCCTGGAAATGCCTGCAGTAAATCATCTGCATTCCACAATAACCCGAGCCTTCAAAGAAGCTGCAACTCATTTACAGCAAGTCAAGAAAAAGTATAAAGAAAACGCTGATTTGCACCGAAGTAAAACTCCTCCTTACCAAGTAGGAGATCAGGTATGGCTAGCAACGAAACATTTACCCCTCAAGGGCCCGCAAACCTTCAATCCCAGATTCATAGGACCTTATCCCATCAAGGCTATAATCAATCCCGTGGCCTTTAAACTGGATTTACCGTCTAACATGCGTATTCATCCAGTTTTTCATGCATCACTTTTGAAGCCAGTACAACCAGGGTCCCGACTGTCCAAGCCTCCAGACCCAGTTCAAATTGAAGGGGAATTAGAATTCGAAGTTAAAGACATTTTAGACTCCAAGGTGTTAAAGTCCAAACTCTTCTATCTTGTTGACTGGAAGGGATATGGACCTCAGGAGAGATCGTGGGAGCCTAGTAACCATGTTCACGCACCTCAATTAATACAAAGGTTCCACCGGAGATTTCCGAACAAGCCAAAACCCCCGGAGGGAACAACCTTGGGAGGGACCTTGAGGGGGGGTACTGTCATGATGCCTACCTCCAAGGAGCCAGGTCCAACCCAGCAACCCCAGAGGCAGGCATCATTTCCCCCCTGGGAAGTGCCAGCGGGCCCAAGCTGGGGCCCTTTGAACACAGTCCTGGCGCCCTAGGCGCCAGGCTCATAAAGCTAGACATGTGTTCAAGTGTTTTAAGGTGCACTTACCTGATGCAGACCATGCTGCTACGTCCAGGCCCTCTTGAGGCCTGAATGGAACTACTTTACCTGTGGAACTACTTTCCCCTGGGTGTGGTCGGGGAAGGATACATACTTGATCGATGGAAGGATATATACCTGGAACTTCTTCCAAAGCTATTTAAACCACGCCCGATCAGCAACTCACGCTTCGCGTTGTTCTGCTCCTCGCAGCTGGATGCTCACCGTGTCAGCTCCTGCATCTGGACTCCAGCCACGCCTGTCAGCACCCTGGGTCACCTGCTAAGAGAGAATTGGAGAGAAAGAAGACCTTACCTGCTAAAGCTGCATCACGGAGACTTCACACCGACGATCCTGAAAGGGAAGACATCATTTTAAAAGCATTTTGTTTCGATCGCTGCAGCGCTGCATTTCACTCACCTTTCCTGGGCACCTCCATCTTCAGCAGCGATCATCCGGATTCGCAGCCACTTCCCAGAGCCTAGAGAGAAAAAGACAAGAACACAAGGTGAGAGAAGGAAGGGAATAGGAAAAGCTCAGTTTCCTTCTAAGACTTACCTGTTGGGTCATTCCCATTTCATTTCGGGTCCTGCCGCTTCATGGCATTCCGGACCTCGGCCACTATGGGGAAAAAAGACAAAGACATTGAATGAGCGAATGCAAAGACATTACCCGAACGCTCATCCAGAACTTACCTGTCATTTACTGGAACTGCACGTTTCACTTTGGGTCGGCGCCATATCTCCGGCATTCCGAACCCCGGCCCCTAAGGGGAAAAAGACATAAGCGTTAGCGCTTGCAGCAATAAGACAATGAACATTATTATTAAGCTTGAACTTTTGAACTTGCTACAGAACTCTTACAGCGCCTTACCTGAATAGTCAAGCTTATTTGAACTCCCATCAAACCTCAATCCAGTGAAGTAACTGGGTTTCAACGCGCCCCTGCATCAGAAGCAGGATGGAGAACTCATCCTTCCAGACCCTAAGGTGAGACTTCACGGGGAATCGAGGAAGGGTATCGTGGAGGGTTGGAAGGGAGTGGGAGGCTTGAGCATTATTCCGTCAGTAGGTAATGCTCCCTTTTCACGCACAGGGGAATATTCCTGCGAGCCAGTGAGTCCATCTTCAGAGTCCTGCGCTTCACCATAGAAGAAGCATCAGCACTCGAAGCCAGACCTGCGCCTCCGTGGGAATCAGGTGAGCGTGACAGTTATCTATAGCAGAGAGGTTTGTAAGAGACAGGTCATTATAGTAAATGGGAAAAATTTCTGTACTTTCATAATATAAGTACGATTTCGAAAAATCGGGAGACCCTCACAGGGAGATGTCACCACAGCAATCGGGAGCATTTACTTTTTCTCATACGATCGCATTGGAAGTAGCATTTATGTAGGCGGTACACAGTAAAAAATAGTGCCATTTTCTAATGGAAAATCTAGTTTTGCACTAAATACGGAGGGTTGTAACGTATTTATAGGTTATGCAGGAGACAGTAAGAAGTAGCGTGATTTGTCAATGAGAAATCGGACAAATTGCACTTAAAGGGGGAGCGTTGGTATGTATTGGCTATGCAGATTTAGTGGCATTCATTTGTTTAAATGAAATCATAAGGGTTGTACATGTTTTCTGAATAAAATATGCATACCTGTACTTTGTACGCATGCATGTGGGTATGCATGGAGCATGTAGAAATCCGCGACATTTGCACAGTAGTTTTTGAAGTAGGTGCTTTGCAATGATATGCAACTTGTATTCCGAGTGATCAATGGTACATTTGAAGTGCGAAATTTTTATGACGGAGTAAGATGTAGGGATGTTTAATGTGATTGGTGGATGGTTGTGTGACTGCTTAGCTGTGTCCAATGAGGAAAGGGATTCGCGAGTGATGTGGAAAGGGTAGAAGGACTGGCTAAGAGTTACGTGCCGCACATAGACAATGCTTGCCCACGGGTAGGGTATGTCACATACGGGTTTCTATAGCAAATCCAGCATGGAAAGGGGACTGTGGGCATCAGCCAATCAGATGTTGACATTGTTCTTTTATGTCGAAAGACTGTGCGTATACTGAAGATGGCAGAGGTGCAGAGGGTCAGGTTTTTGGTCCTCGGAGATAATTTTGTGCATTGTTTCCAGCACTATGCCGAAAGTAGGAATGTGGCACATCATTTTGATGTGAGAGGAGTGGAGGTCGTGTGGAGCACTGAGACTGATCGCAATGTTGCAGCAATTCTGCAAGTTTGCACCGAGATGCACATGATGACCACTCCTCATGTGGTACTTTTGCACTACAGTGCTTGCCATTTGGGCTACGTGAGTTCACGTACTTTGTTGAAAGATTTGGAACAGTTGGTTCAAGCAGTGATGAACATCTTTCCTGGGTTACTCCCTAGATGAAAATGCGACAAAAGTTATGTGTTCTGTCCTGATCAAAGTATTGGGAGGTGTAATATCAATCGCAGCATGCATGCTTTTATGTTACACGCTGGTAGGTTTTTCTGCAGCCACGAGAACATTGTCCCAGTAATGCGGCTTATTTTGAAGCAGATGGTGTTGCGTTATCTTCTTTGGGAAATGCCATGTTCTTTTGGAATGTGAGGCTTGCTTTGGAGATGGTTCTGTAATGGTTGTAGGAGTAAATTAAGAACAAAAAACATTTTTAAAAAACCAACAAAATAACAGGTGTCTGTAAGGCATCTGCCCAAAAAAAACGGCTCTTTTCAGAGCCCACCTTAAAGGGGAAAAGAGGACTAATATTTAAATGTACAATCGTCACGCTCTGATCTTGTACGTGTCCGCGAACATGGTGGTAGTTTGCAGGCAGCGCATATTACCAATGGGGATTCTGGGGTGGAGACACATGCAAATGAGAATGTGCGAAGGTAGGGATTGGTCAGTGAAGGTCAGTGAGTGTGTTCTGTACAGAGAAATTTTGTGAGAACGTCTTTTCCCTGACAGGAGACCAGACAGCCATGGCTCTGTGGGCTTGAAAACAAATTGTCTGGATTTTGGGAGACTCATGGATACATTGGTTGAAGGTGCATGCAGAAAGTTGCAGTCTATCTGCAGATCTTGGATTTCCTCATGTGGAAGTGCACTGGCATGGCGTGCATGGAATGAGGTGGCTGGACTTGGTACCTCTCTGTGCTACTTTACAGACAGAGCGTCATCCTGATATACTTATCATTCATTGGGGAGGAAACAGTTTAGGTCATGTCTCTGGAATTTCTTTGCAATTTGCAATGAAGGAAGGACTTGTGAGGGTCATGGACATGTTTCCAAATTGCGAAATAGTTTTTTCCCGTATTGCACAAAGGCAAAAGTGGATGCGTTCTTCTGCATTTGGTCCACAAATGGAGAAAGCGAGGCGCAATGTGAATAAGGCTGTTTGTGCCTTTCTAAGAGATGTTGGCATGTCCTCATTCCACAATGAAAACATTTTGTTTCGCAGCTCTTTTATTTTTTTCAGAGATGTCCATCCTACATATGCTGGCAATCAGATTTTTCTTCGCAATGTACAACATGCATTTTTTTAGAATCATAGTCACCTATTTGGCTATCCATTTCTTCAAACCTACAGTTTTTGAAGCACACCCAACAACACCGAAAGGCTCTTTTCAGAGCCACCACTTACTCCCAAACCATTGGTTTTGATTTGCTTGCACCCTCCATTTTTGTGTGTTCTACGACTGTCTGCGGACTTTTCCAAAAATGGGTGGGGCATACGATGATCACTTGATAGTTTTTATTATTAAACAGAGAAAGGTGGCTCTGAAAAGAGCCTTTTTTGTAATTTTTGTTATTTTCCACTTTACTGCTTTTAAGGACATGACACACTAGGAGAGGAGGGTAAAGGAGGGTAAGGAAGGGACACCAACCACGTGGATATGAAGGTCCATATGGAGAGAGAAAGATATCGGGTGGCCTTTACTTAGGAAGGGAGCAGTTCTTCTGATGCTCAGTGACCATAGACTCAAAAGCACTTCGAAGACTTTCCCCCCTGCAGAGTACTGCATCACAGTACACACACAATATTGTGACCCTCGAAAGGTAAGGGTCAGCAGCATTGCGAATGGCTTGTGAGGCATCTGGAGGGATGCGCTCCCGCACAGGAGTGTCTCTTGTGGTGAGAGGATCGGACATGGAGGATGCTGTGGTGGAACTCAATCTACTACGTTCTTTGCATGGCACCATCGTGCAAATGTCTGCTCTGTAGAACGAAGTTAGGTGTCGCTTCATGGTTGTCGTACCAAAGCTGAACGCACCAGGTCTCCCGTGACTCAGCACCAACTGACACTGGTTACACTTGACGAGGTTTGCACGTGCTTTCGGTACGTTCCCAAAAACAGAAAACTGCCGCCACATCCACGACTCCCGCCGAGTGTTTGTACTGCACAGTTCCTCCACCTCATTCTCTTCCTCCTCTTCTTCCTCAATCTCTACATCCTCACCCATATATCCCTCTGCAAGCCCTTGGGGAGGTGGTGGCGGTGGAGGGTTTGGGGGTGGTGCTGAGGCTAATGAAGCAACAGTAGCCATGGATGCCGAAAGGATTAGTTGCCTAATGGTCGCTACAGAAGTAAAGGCAGCACAACTCTAACTGCTACAGCCAGTAGCACAATGAAGATGAGTTCAGGGGTGTGGCCATTTATAGTGGTCGAGGGGTGTGGCTCGTGACCATATTGATCACTCAAAAGCACTGAAAAAATTATAAACGACACGTTCACAGGTAGAGCTATTGTATGGGACATGTCAAATGGTGATTTTATTCTGAAAATTAATTTCCCATGTATGTATAAGTTATTTTGCAATGTTGTGGAAGCACACAAACTGCGCAAATTAGTCCACATGCTCAGCGTGGATGCGGTCACATGATGACGTCCTGTACACATCCGCGAGGGAAATCCGTATCCGCTGAACAGCAAATGCAGACTTACAAACGTGCGCATGCGCGCAAGTGTTCTACGGACAGTGTTTGGGTCCTGCAACTAATTGAAAGTGCGACACAAGTGAGACGGACAGTTAGGGAGAGGCACGATGTTTGCAGTACTTATGGTTGTACTGCGCATGTGCATAGCTGATCTGATGACTGTACGGACAGGTCCAGTGTCCTTAGGACACCTCCATTTTGTTTGACTACGAACATGCCGACCACCGCGCATGTTCTACGGACGGTTCCATCTGGGCTACAGACGATACGAACAGGTATAGTGTCCCTAGGACACTCCCATTTTGCTCATTTACAGACATCCTGGACACCTGGTGTGTTCTACGAAAATGTTTTATCTTGTTTGTGAGCGGTACGTAGAGGTCCAATGTCCTTAGCAGTCCCATTCTGTTCATTTACGCACAACTTGCACAGATGGTGCATTCTAACATCAGTTCCATCTTGGTTGGCATTGGTACGGGTAGGTGTATTGCCGTTAGAACATCCATATTCTATTGCTTACGGCTAGCTCGAACAGGGACGCTGTTCGCGAACATTTTAAGTCTTTTTAAAAAAAGACATTTTTCCTCAAACCCTTCCTCTACAACAAATATACAAAAACTTTCTAAAAACACACACACACTTCAATCAAGAGAAATACAGGGGGATGCATATACTGACACGGATATAGGGGAATTAGAGTTCAACACAGGCTGATTGTGAGGAGATGATTTGTGTGGGGAAGAAGGGATGGATGTTTCATCAAAACGTCTATTTTCTTCTTTAAGGTTTGGGGACGGTTCACTAGGAAATGAAGAAGGGGGGCAGGTACAGGTGGGACAGTGATAACGTATTTTTCCTCTCACAAATTCCTCCACAAATTGTCTTAAACGGTTAAAATTGTCATTGAGTGTGTCCATTTTCAGTTCTATCCTTTTCAGCCTGTCTTCCTCTGTGTCGTTTCTTGGCCTTTCTTCTTTTTTTTCCTGGTCTGTTAAAAATAAATATATATATGTTAAATGTCCACAAAATACTGATCATTATTTTCACTATACACAGCACTGTGTACCATTACTATCGCTATCTTTGGAAATTTCCCCAAGCAGAAAATTCTCCTCCAGCCACTCCAAAGTACTGAACATTTATGTGTCAAAAGACCAGAAACAAATTATTTTTTCTGCCACTCATACCAACAAAAGTACACACACACATAAGAAAAATGAAGTTCACTTACTATTTTGTTGTAATTTTTTTTCGTTGCAGTGGGTGTGTGTACTGTCGGTCCTGGCTGCAGAGTTTCTGTGCCGTAATTACGTTGGAGTCATACTTTCTTTTTTTATGGTATAATCCATTTCATTCTACATGGTCATTAAATGCATGGTTTTTGTTTCAGACGTTTAGGTTTCCCTATTTATTTACTAGTACTTATAATGTCTTGTTGTGTCCTTTTTCAAAGTAGAGCATTTTTTGTGTAAGACAATAGTACAATTTCAGATACCCCCGGAATTTTTGAGTACTGTTGACCTCGTCCGCAGACATGCGCTCATTCCGTGCCTTTGCAATATCAATAGCGAGGGGGTTCTGTATGTTCTATGTTACATGTATATAAAGTAAGCACATTATAGAACATTTCTCCGAAGATCACATGATGATAGTGTATATTCAGCAAAAAAACTTTATTCACACAATGTTATGATTAGATTCCCCTTCAAAAAACCTGCGAAATTCAGTAAAAAAAAAACGTTGTTAAAGGGACGTAATGGTTAAGTTGCCCTACTAAAAACCCGTACAATTCACTAAAAAAAAACTTTGTTAAGGGGGCGTTATGGTTAAGTTGCACTACTAAAAACCTGTGGAATTCACACAAAAAACGTTATAAACGTGACATTGTGGTTCGCAGTAAAACCAAAAAAAACCTGAAATTCGCCAGTTATGGTAGCCTAAGCAACCATAACTGCCCACACCACTCTGCACTGCTAACGCTAACACCCATAAAATCAAAGATGACATCATAAATGTCATTGATGACATCACTGATGACATCACATGTGTAGCCCCTTCTTTTTTGTTCACTGCCATATCTAGGCCAGGTGGGTTTAATTACTGACAGTCAGAAACATAACTTTCAAAAGGTATTACATTTATACATATTGCTATTCTCACATGTTCTTACAATACTTTCCTTAGAATTTAATCGCATTTTATGATGTACAGATATAGGGGAAGAAGCAAGCCTGAAACACAGCAATCATTTTTGTGCGTGATTACAGTCATGTACATTATACACAGTTACTAATGATACTGCCTTTTGTTTGCTTAGTTTACTCTCCATACATAATGTAGTAAGTGATGCATTATTAGCAACTTAGTACATGTTTCACAGACCAGAAAAGTCTGATACAGAAGCATGGCCCGTTTCATTATACAACTTTGGAAAGTACAAATATAGCACTTCTGTGGTGTATGCTGCAGCCAATACCTACATTTCTGTATGAGTAGGTTCCTGAACTAGAAAGAACAATGCAATGGAATTTTCTTTAGAACACTACCTTGCATGATGAAGTATGTAGTTTATTACACATGTCCCGATAACGCCTGATACTTTTTTGCCAAAATTACATTCACAACCCCTGGTCTGAAAAGTAAATACACATGTGATGTCATCAGTGATGTCATCAATGACATTTGTGATGTCATCTTTGATGTTCTGGGTGTTAGTGTTAGCAGTACAGAGTGGTGTGGGCAGTTATGGTTGCTTAGGGTACCATAACTGGCGAATTTCAGGGTTTTTTCGGTTTTACTGTGAGCCACAATGTCACGTTTATAAAGTTTTTTTTGTGAATTTCACAGGTTTATAGTAGTGCAACTTAACCATAACGTCCCCTTAACAAAGTTTTTTTAGTGTTTATATATAGATATATGTATATATATAGAATAGCTGTTTCTGTCTCTCTCTCTCTCTCCCTCTCCCTCTCTCTTTCTCTTCACCCTCTCTCACCCACCCCTCTCTCTCTCTCTCCCTAATATGGAACCCCAGTTAAATTCTAGCTCTGCAAAGTGACCCTCAGGGATAACTAAAGCCCAGTTAGAAAACCTAGCTAAGCACCATTGCTCTCTGGGAGACACTAATTCCCTTTCTGCCACTATGACATGTACATTTAGAAATATTTCAGATAATGGGGGAAATCTTCCAATAAGAAGAAAAATAAAGTTGTGATTGTATCTCTTGAAAGTTTAGAGCAATTTTGGTCAGGAGAAGAGTCCTGACCAAAGGAACCCTTTGTTAAAGCACCAATACAAAATTGGCTGGGGCAGTCTTGTGACACAAGAACTCAAAAGGTGCAAAAGCAATAATGTTATGTCTAGTCACCTACGAGGAAATGGCAGGAGCCTTTGCCTCAAGAATACCCGCTCCAGCGTATGCAGAGCGTATCGTGAGTCTTTGCGAGTGTTTTGTCACTTTGAGCACTGCCTGAACATTTTCGTGGTCTTTCTACCATTTACATCTGAAAGGAGGAGCCTTTGCCTCAAGAACACCAGCTCCGGTGTATGCGGAGTGTATCATGAGTGTTTGTGAGCGTTTTGTCACTTGGAACACCGCCTGAACATTTCTGTGGTCTTTCTACCATTTTCATCTGAAAGGAGGAGCCTATGCCTCAAGAACACTAGCTCTGGTGTATGCAGAGCGTATCATGAGTGTTTGCGAGGGATCACGAGAGGGATTCACTGGTTGCCTCCCTCCCTTCAATGGACTCTGCATGAATGTTCAAGACAGCTGCGGTAAGCCCACGTTTCTTTTTATCACTGTTACAATTCACGCGTGCATTGAGGGAATTCCCAGGACTAGTGGCCGCCATATTTTCCATTCTCTTGACAAAGGCAGAAAGCTGTGGGTCTCACTTGAGAAGAAGAAATAAGTAATAAACATCTTGGGAAAAAGCAAGGATGCCTGTCAAAATGCGTGCGCGGGGTGCGAACCACATTGCGAGGAAAATCGTCCCCTATCAAAAAGTGCCTACACAAGTTGCCACACACTCAACGACATCAAAAGCCACAGTGCAATCCACAAGCTCCGCCCACAGGACCATAACCAAAGCTACTGGGGCTGGCTCAATCAAGTCTTTCTTTCAAACAGAACCCCCAAATAGGATCTGCATCTTTCTAGACTGCGAAGTGCACCCACGAGACCAAGAAGCTGTGTAAATTGACGCAGCAAATCTTACAAATCCTACGCCAGCATCAATAGATAACACCAATTCCCTTCTAGCACTCTGCTACTCCGTACGTGATACGTTGGGGACCGAAAGAAATCTAGATCCTGATGGGCAATCAGGGGATAAGAGTTCAATGGAAGAAGTTGGTAACCCAGACATTTTCGGAGCAGAAAATGATATCCTCTGGGAACCAACAACAGACAGAGGATATCTGCATCCCCTAACCTTTGCCCCCTGAGCGAGAACTTTAAATGCTGACCCTAACATGCTTTTGTCACAAAACAAGATGCAAGCGCAAATCTCCTACCTACAGTTTGCCATGAAAATACTTTTGAGGCTGAGTGGGAAAATGTTCGAGGAGGTACAAAAGATCTCTACCCAGTAAACAGAGCAAGGCAATGGCAGTGTGGACCTGGATAATCTTATCAAAGCTGCCAATCAGCAGGCGGCCAAGGAAGACCAGTTTCAGGGCAATGATATCCCTTGCCTCAATACCAGCAGAGATGAAAGCGGGATAATTGAGATAAACGAGGATGATGCAACGAGTGGGATACCTACAATTTAACTCACAAGGAGGCAACATAGACTTCATAAGAGGAATGCCTGGCGTGCAGTCATGCGCTCACACACCGAGGTGGGCCAGTTGGCTAGAAAATGACAACACAATGAGGAAATAAACGCTATTGTAAAGAAACCTCTAAAGAAAAGCAAATGGAGAAACACGAACTCGGTGTCCTCACAAGTCCTCAAACATCCATGAGGCTTTAGAGGATACAGCAAATGAGGAAATCTGTGCATATTCGAATACTGGAATAAGTGAAGAGGTGAGACTGACTGACCAGGTTGTGGTTCCCGTTGTTAACAATAACCCCCCCCAACCCCACTGATAACACTGGATGCCAAAATATTTACAATAGAACAAATAGCTCTGACGTGTTGACAACATGTAGGTGTATCCTGGGACTCAGAGTGGTCAAGTCTAGCAACTTTGCTTTTGAAGAACCCTTGGAATCTGTTAATGGTAACTTTGTTCATGTCCACTCTACCACTCCTGAAGTAGCTTTACTTATACGTAGCCAACATGCAATGATTGTATCAATGGGCTATACTATACATTGTTCTATACATTCTCTCCCCGTACTACCTGTGCCTATCGCCACCTTCTCTGAAGTTACGAGAGGTGGAGTAAGTCACGGGAGTCGGGGGGTAGCATCTGCCATCAAGCCATTGACTGAGGATGCACAGGGGTGGGACTGGTTTCAGAGATTTTTTATGAAACAGTTATTAGAAAACAAGTGGAACTGGAAGCTTGCAAGCTGGAACACCAGGGGGTATAAACAATTTCTGTCTGAAGAGGGGTCATTATCCTTGCTGCTTGCCTTTGATATAGTTCTCCTTTAGGAGACATGGTTAATCTCTTCTGTGGTGTTTGGCAGGTACGTCGTACACCAGCAACTAGCAGAAAAAGGGGCTAGAGGCTGCCCGTACAGGGTTTTAATTGTAGCCCTCAAGCAAAATTTGCCAGCTCAATCTTCCAAGCTAACCTCTAACTGCTGTAACGTCTTAGCGGTTGAGGTATCCATGAATACAAGGAATGGGTCACAGGATATTCTAATCCTAAACATCTATAACCCCCCTGATGGTTCCAGCTTGGATGAGATCCAAACTAATATCGACACAATATGTGGCGATTGGTTAATGGGAAGTGGGCACGAGATTATTTTTCTTGGGGGAGATCTGAATGCAGGATATATAGATAGGGATGAGTGTGCAAAATACTGCTTTGTCAAAGCTAAAAGCACAATGAATTTCCAAAGGGGAAAGTGCAAAGGAAAGCAATGGCTCGATTTTATGAAGGATTGTGAGTTGATTATGTTATAAGGCAGAACAGAGGGTGACGTGCCAGATCAAAGTACATGAATGGTAATGAACAGGGTGGCTACTCTTGACTACTTCTTCTGCAGTAACAGCGGTGCTGAAAGGGTAGAATCATTGAGGGCCACAAATAAGGAATATAGTGATCACTCTATCATAGAGTTGGTAATCAGTATGCCGGAGGAAGAAAACAGAATGTTAGGTGCATGGGGGATAGAAGTTAACCACGCTGGAAATCGGATCAAATGGTCTGAAAAGAATATAGACAATGCATGCAACCTGGCGTGCACTCTGATATCCTCGGAACTTAGGGGACTTGTCCTGGTAAATGTAAACCAATTTCAAGAGAGCCTTAAACAATTGGCCCATAACGCAGGGATAGTGGCAACCCGGGGACTGACCATTATGACAAGACAACATCAAAACCCCCTTGACAAAGCTATCAGAGACGCAAAACAGGAAATGCGGGAAAATCAGGTGGGCTAAAGCGTCTGAGAATTTTGATGATGAAACGTATGCTAAGATTTAAAACATTAAGGCAGAATATGGGGACTGGTTAAAGAGATGGAAGTACTCTCCCAATAACATAAGATGGCACCTGATGCATGAAGCATTACAAAGTAACTCCTCTCGTACAGTATGGCAAATTCTCTCACTGGCCAAAGGGGATAAAAATGTGAATATCGTAAACCCCATTGGTGAAGAAAAGAGGTTGTACTACATAACAGATTAGTCTAAGGTTCCCAGCCCCCAATACTGTGAGAAGGGTAAAAATGTCCCTTGGGAGTTATCGATAGGCTGGGAAAAAATATATACAGCCATCCAGGAGTTAAAAAGTTCCCGTGCTCCGGAGCCAAGAAGGTTATTAAACACGGTATTAAAAAAAGACCATGGACAGTGGTCCACATTATTGAAAGTGCTATTTGATATGGTTTGTAAAGACAGAGAATTTCCAGTATCATGGCAACAAGCAATACTACTGCCAGTATACAAAAGGGGGGACAGAGGTCTTCCTAAATATTACAGACTCCTCTCATTGCTGGATGTGACCGGAAAGTTATTTGGCATCTTTGTGTTGGCATCATTGCAAAACTGGGTTACCACCTCTAATGTACTACATTCAATGCAGACCGGCTTTAGGCCACAGTCGGGTACCACCCATAATATCAGGTTATTACACAAATTGATCCAGAAGGCCAGCATGAGAGGGAGCCCAGGCTGTACCTGATTTTCATAGATTTCTCAGCAGCTTTTGACTCTGTGAATAGGACAACTCTTTGGCAGAAGCTGCGAGAACTGGGCTGCCCGGAATGACGTGTCAATTCTCATTATGCTACACCCGAATACTAACATCCAGGTGTGACTAGATGGAATGGGCTCCCTCTCAGGTAGAACGGGAAGTTGTAGGGGGGTGAAGCAAGGTTGTGTGTTGGCCCCCTCCTATTCAGTTTGTACCTGACTGACCTCCTGGAACGCCTGCTAATAATTACAGGCTGTCCTGTGAAGCTCGGTGACACCCCACTGTTAGGCATGCTATATGCTGACAATCTTGTTCTAATGGATCACACAATCAGTGGGGTGAAAGCTAAGTTTGCAGACATGATAAAATATGCGACAGAAAACGACCTGGTAATTAACATGGCCAAGAAAAAGTGTATGGTGGTGTCTAGACAGAAATGTAATTGTACCGCACTGGGGTCTGAACTGGGTCCTATCAAGTATGTGGACCACTACCCCTATCTGGGCCTGGAGTTCGATGATCGTTGAGATTATCATAACATCAAAGAAGGCAAAAAATGAAAAGCGAACAGTATGACTACTGCTATTAGCAAATTTACTAAGGGGATGGCAGGGTATTCGATCAAGGGAATTATTATGCTATATAAGCAGAGTTTCTGCCCAGCCGTATTGTACGGACTAGAAGCCCTAGCCATGAAAGACCTTAAATGGCTTGATATACATGAAGGGCTTTTTTGGCGAAAGATGCTAAACTTACTGCCCTCCACACCCATGGAACTCCTACGCCTTGAGTTGGGTCTAGTCTCATTAAGCAGTCAGGTGCTGATACGAAGAGGCTCTCTGTACATTAAATCTAAATCCAGCCCTCGTTGCCCTACGCTCAAGATACTAGGGTCCCTGGAGGAGCCTACCAAGTGCAGTAGAAGGAAAGATATTTTTTGCGACATAAACAAGGCCTGCTTTACATTGGTCAACTGGCAACCTGATTTTGAGAGCGGTAAGGAATTAACGTTAAAATACATCTTGCAAAAGAAAATCGAACAATGGGACTGGTTACATAATTTTGGACATCTAAGCACCTGAGGAGCCATAAATACATGAGTGGAGTGCTTTATGATTACCTTAGACCAAAGATGTATTTGTTACAATCCCTGAACTGAGCCATCCATGACTTGATCATACGATTAAGAGCTAATCAACTGCCTTTACGAGCGGTGCTGTGGGCCTCTTTAAAAATACCTCGCACCTAGCGCTTTTGTCGGCTGTGTAAAAAAAGAGAACATTGTGGAAACAGCCAGATATATGCTCACGGAATGTTGTAGGATTGGTCCAGATTATATGTGCTTACTGGGACAGCTCGTTAGTCATTATGACTCTATCAAGTCTGGCGATTTCTGGAATTATTGCATTAACTCTGAGTTGGTAACCCTGCATATTGCACTTTACAACGTATGGCACCTTGTGAGCTTGCTATTGAAAAATGTACCTATTGACTGTTTCAATGTTGTCTAAAGTTCTCTGCCAAATGCCTTCCTTAGAATTAGGATATGAAATGGTATGATATTTTATCAATTTTATCATTTTTATATTTTAGTCTATATGATGAAATGGTAATTTCTACTGTTATTACTATTAAATGAGTAGTAACACGTTTTAAATGTAGATGTATATACACAATTATGAAATAATGTTGTGTAAATGTTCGTAGGAACTAATACAAATAAAATAAATAAATACATAAATAAATAAAAGCAAAAAGGTTGTGTGTGTGTGCCTCAGCATACAAGAAGGTTTAATGAAGGGTTGAGCTTCTGCTCAAAAGAAAGAGTGAGGTGGCCTCTCCCTGCTCCTCATGGTTTAACATTCTGTTTTACAGGGAACCATTTCAGGCTTCCCTTCCTACTCTTATTATGTATTTCCCCAAGAAAGTGCACTTCTACTTTACCAGAAGGTTCTAGACTTCCTCAGGAAGGGAGCCAGCAGACAAATGTGAGAATCCAATGGTTGCCTACAGTACAACCATTTGAATATGGAAGACATTCATCTGTTGAGGAACATCCTGCTTACAGGAGACTGCATGACCAAGTTGGATCTCAAAAAACATTTCTGACCATTCTTATTGACAGCCCCCAACAGATTTGCATGCAGTTACTTTGGCACAACAGGAAGTGGGTGTTTGTTTCTCTCCCCTTAAGTCTATTGTCTGACTCATGGTGCTTAACCAAGATTATGAAAACAGGGTCAAGAAAAAAGAGGGTTGATAATCAAACTGATGTTTGGTGGCTGCATACTAAAGTTAGAAAGATAAAAGCAGGGCTAACACAAAAGGCCCCATAATACAGATGTAAAAGAACAAACAAAAAAAACACGAAAGAAATGATGCTAGCAATGTTTGTGCATGACTAATCTGAAGAATGGCTATGAAGGATTGGAGGGATTGTAATGCCTCGTAAGAATGAATGAAATAACATGCATACATGATTTATGTTGAAAGCTTTTCGTAGTGGTAGGGCACTTTGTTATAATACTTCCACTTTGCCCATCGTCACAATGCTGGAGGGGCCACCCTTTTGTTTAATAATTATAGCTCGTATTGTGAAACTACAATCCACACAGATTAAGTCCATTTGGTAGCTTAAAGCTCTTCACCTCAGGAAAGGTTTCCATTACACAGACAAGATACAGCTCTCTTTGGAAACCTAGAAGGAATTTATAATTTTGTTTGAACCACTTGCAAGCCTGGAAAAGTATGGCAATTGTGTGCACTGGCTCCAAATCTCATAAAAAAATCAGATGCAAGTCTTCTGGGCTAGGGGCACGCTGTGACTCCATTTCTATGGAGAGGGGAAGAAGAGGGAACTCCCCAGGAGAGACAACTTCTTATAAAGAATAAAGAATAAAATACCAAGACAGCTCAGATTATACAAATCGGCATTACTGAAAGCAAAAAAAAAAAAAAAAAAACGACTACGCTGAAAGAATCCAATTGGAAACCCATCCACAAAAAGAACTTCATCCTGCAGCAAAGGTGCCCTCCCAACACAAGCACTATGCGACAACGTAACCAACTACCTTAGAACAAAAATTAAACAATCCAACAGACCATCGATACAAAGCGTGCAAATATAAAGACAATCACTGATCCACAGATAACTGGTGATACACCAACCACAGCAAGACTTGTCCGCTTTGAACCAATAGACAAAGAAACTTTCTCCACACTAGTAATGGATCTCCAAGCGACCCTTGTCCCATGGACATTTACAAAGAAATCCTCAAACTACAGCACCCAAGCAACACACTTCCGTCATCTCATAAACCTATCCTGATGTGATGGCCCAGGTGTTGAGGCAGAGAGAAGAGGTGGGTCTTGAGTTCTTTTCTGAATTGTAGGAGCGTGGTGGCAAGTCTGATGCTGGTGGGGAGGAGGTTCAATAGTCTTGGGACGTAGGCAGAGAAGGCTTGCTTTCTCGTCCTTTCCTTTTTGCAGCAGTGGATTTCAAGTATGCTTGAGTCCCGGCTTCTCATGGTGCCCTTCTGCCAAGGATGCAGAGTTTCTCTGCAAGGTAGGTGGGTGCTATCTGACCAGCTGCATACACCTGCATACACCCTTAATGAGGTGTGTGGCTGCGCGTAGGACACTTCTCTGGGGCACAAGGGAAGACAATGGGAGGCTTTCGAGGAGTGCATTGCCCACATCCATGTGGGATAGGACCAGTGCTTGAACGTTGGAGCTAAAGTTGTATGGAGGGAGGAAGGGCTCGGCTTTTCACAGGAGGGAGAACTGATACCAAGCTGTCTGAGATTTTTCAGCTATGTGTGTCTTGAAGGAGAGCTGTTTGTCAATGTGGAACCCAAGGGACTTGGTGCAGAAGGTGAGCTCAGGTGTGAAGTCCTCAGAGTTCATGGTTGATAGCCAGGTCTGTATGTCTGGGTGTCCGGTGTTGTTGCGAGCAGTAGGAATTCGGTCTTGGAGTGGTTGAGCTTCAAGTATTCCCTGGACATCCAAAACTGTATCAGCGAGAGGCAGGTTTTGAGTCTATGGATGTCCTTGATGGAGTAAATCTTGAGGTATAGCTGTGTGTCGTCAGTTTATTGGTAAATGTGGTAGTTGTGTGTGTCTAGGAGGGCTCAGAGCAGTTCCACGTATAGATGAAAGATCACTGGGGAGAGGATGGAACTCTACAGAACTCCACAGGTAGCTTTGGCGATCTAGATGAGTCTGTCTGAACAAACTGCTTGTGGTTGTCAAGATAGGACATGAACCAGCGTAGGTCAAGGATGCTGATCCCCATGCACCAATGTAGGGTGCCAATAAGCGCCTGGTGGCCTACTGTGTTGAAATCAGCCGAGAGGTTGAGTATGATATGATATAAGTCATCCATAATGTGCCTGTACACAAGTGTTTCGACGTGACAAAATAAGGAGGGGGAAACAGAGTCGCCTCCCAGCAAAAACCTGTTGCCTCCTCTTTGGCTCATGTTGTGCCCCAGAAAACAACTGATTTAACGGTGAGCTCCGTACACATAACCACCAAAGAGCTGATATCTAACAATGATGTGCTTTCAGATGTCAGAGCTGAAATTAATAAATATATAGAGAACTACCTCAAGTTGAATCAATTGTCTGTGGCGCCGTCTTTTCCTACTCAGAATCATTTGGAAACAGGCAGTAGAACCGTTATAAATCGTGACACAAGTAGAGTGCATCTCCCTTTTGCTCCACATGTACCTTATAATCCGAAGTCTGCAGACCTGACTATAAGTGCTGCTGATTCCAATTGTAAAGATCAGATCCTGAGTGACAAGGCCTTACCGTACATTCGAGCTGAAATTGCCAAATCTATACAGGAATGCTTACAATCGAATCAGCTGAATGTAGTGTCCTCTGACTTGAATCAGAATTTTTCTCCATCATCTAACAGGAAAGGCATAGATGCTGACCCTGAAGATAAGACTGGTCTCCGAGAGGGTAGAGATCCGTTATCATCCTTAAAGAGTTCTGATGACATGAGCCAATCTATCCGCATACAGGAAAATAATAGCCTCTTCCAGAGATCTTTCAAACAATCACACTCACTAAATAAATACCATTGACGTATATTAAAGTGCCGACCTGCCCCACATCCTGCTTGTGATCTGAGCAGGACAAGTGTTTTGGCCATCTTTGAGGACATTGGAAGTCTGCAAGATGTCACCTCTATGGACATTGAACAAGTGGAATTCTTGAATGATGATAACTTGTCCATGGTTAGGCTCTGGTTATCCTCTAACCTTGTTAGAAATGTAATTTGGCAGGCTAGAATAGAGTTGTTTGCGCTAGGCTTCGTTTTAGCCCAAGATCCTACCAGTTTCAATACTGACAATAACTTTGACTTTCCACATAATTCCAGCACGGCCCTGCCTACTAAATTATCCAACACTTATAACAGCAATCAACTCTCTAATATGGTGTGAATTGGAAACCAAGGGCTCTCTAGTCTTGCACATAAATACAGACCATGACCACCATTGATAGACCAGCAAAATGTTGTCTCTCTTGCAAGTTGGAACACATGTGGCCCTTCCCATCGATTTGGCCAAATTGCTACTTCTTTAAATCCCTTTGACATCATAGCCACGCAGGAGACATGGCTCACGGAACAGCCAGTCTGGGATGGGCATACTATCATTCTTCATCCTACTAAAGTGGTTTCTAAAGGTCGGCCATCAACAGGGTTACTAGTTGCAGTTAAACGTAACAACGGCTTTCAAATCTATCCTTGGGATGCTCCTAATCCATATTCACAAATGATTATAATTGAATACACAAGAGATGTAATCCCACTGATAAACACAAATCGAAATCCGATAGCCATATCAGACGATACATTTTTTGCTACTCTGGAACAACTCCTTAACAATTCATTCCACACACCTGAAATCACAAATACTATTCTGGTTGGTGATCGGAACACGCAATGTCTCTCCAACTGTGGAAAGACAAATAATGCTACTTGTACTAGATGGCGATTGCTTACTGATCAACGGAACCTGGTAATGTGCAATGGTTCGCTCTCTGGAGATATTCCGCCTCAGAGTACATGGCGGAGATCTTGGAGCAAATCCATTATTGGCTACATTTACGTGGACAAATCCATTTTCAATAAGGCCAAAAAATGTAAGGTGATCATACAGGCACACAGTGACCATGAAATGCTAACGTTACAATGGTCCTGTAAACCTCCATCTATGATTATCACTAACAACTCTCATTCCATCTATGACAGTGAACAACTCAAGAACGCGTTTTCACTGGAATGAGCATTCTTTGGCACTACTCAATAAAAACATCACAAGAGGCGCCTCTGTTACTTTGTGGAGTGGCGAGCCATATACAGCTTTTTTACAGTTTTATAAACTTCACTCTACCACAGCGTCTCACTGTTATTTCAAGCCCAAACACGAATTTGATCCTGAAAGACAAGACAAAAAAACCACATTACGCAGACAAAAGAAACTAGCCTGCTTGCTTCCAACTTCTCATTGAAATGCCAGTATCGAAACTGACTTGGATCTCATCAAGCTGATTTGTATCAGTGTGATGGTGAGGCTATGTTAAGAGTAGTCACTACTATAAATACATCACAAATCTGGTCACTAATTAACAAAGCCAATCACGCCCAGCAAATGCCTGTGCAAATTAATGGTGTGGGCGAGAGTGACTGGCTCGCACATTACTCTAAGATGTATGCATGTCCATCCCCACCTCTTCATCAGACTACTCTCAAGAATGTAAATTATACAGAGCTGCTGATTCTGGAAGAAGATGTTGTTTTCTACGTCACAACACAAGCAGTTTGAGGGCGCCCGGTCCAGACGGGCTGAACAATATGATGTTTAAACAGCACCCCTAGTTGTGGGCCAAGATTCTACACATCTTCTCGCAGATCAGATCATCCTTGTCTCATGGTGTCGCTCAGTGATTGTACCAATATTCAAGAGAGGCAATCAGTCCTGTCATTCCAAATACAGACCGATCGCCCTCTTAGATGCATCAGGGAAAATATTCTCACGATTCATTCTGAGATATTTTAATTAATGGGCCACAGACTTCTCAAAGCGCAACCCTTTTCAGACCGGGTTCGTTGCTGGGATGGGCGCTTCCATTAACTTGTTCACCATCACATGTTTGATCTCACTTTTTTCTTTACAGAAGCAGCCGTTGTATTTTGTGTTGGTCGATCTATGTGCTACGTTTGATTCAGTTTCCAGACAACTATTGCTTGAGAAATTACTGCATGCTGGCTGTCCAGGTTATATTGTCGCTCTTATTAGAGATTTACACACTGAAAAATCATCTGCAATTGGCACGCATAGGCGGCTGAGGCAGGGATATGATATGATACGATAGTTTATTTATATAGCGCCTATACATAATGTGTTTCAAAGCGCTTCAAGGCAAGGAAGGGAACAAGGGAAAATACGACGACATTCTTACAGGCCATGAACAGTAAGGATGTGAAATTAACTATCGCACTCTACCTGATGACATTTCAGATAGTGCAAGTGCTAAGAAATAGATAAGGAAGGGAGGGGGAGAGTGGGAAGGAAATGGAAACAGACAGGCGACTACCGTACTAGGTCTGACGACATTTCTGGTAGAGCCAGAGGAAAACAAAAGGTGAGGGAGAGGGGTGCAGAAAGGGAGGGGAGGAACAAAACAAGTGACTATTGTACTAGGCCTGACAATGTTTCAGATAGTGCTGGAGGGAGGGGGGACAACAGTAAGGGGATAGGGGAGCGACAGACGAGCTTGCTATCATAGTAGGTCCAGGGACAATTCTGATAGAGTAAGTGCATAGAAGAAAGTAAGGGGAGGAGGGGAGGAGATGGGAAAAGGGAGAGGGGAGGGGAGGAGAGGTCAGAACTTAAGTAGTCAAAAAGAGTGGAGAAGCAAGAGAGGAGAGCGAATACAATTGCAGAAGTCAGTAGTAACACATAATGTTGCAAGCCAGGATAAAAGATGAAGATGGAACAGCATGATTCAGGGCCACCATGAGTACAAGATGCAAAGGAAGTCCAGCATGAGAGTTGAGAAAGGGTGACGCACCGTGAATCAATGAAGTCCATAAAAGTAAAATCCAGCATTGGCCACAAGACGGTGATGGTGAAACCAGAATGTATCCGGACAGACGCCTGTGTGCAGGAAGGGGGGGTGCACAAGGGAACAACACAGGGGGACCAGAGAGGGTGGGGATGGCCTGTTGGGACAGAGGGTGTAAACACATGTTGGTGCATGCTTACCTGCTGTTTTAGCAGGGAGTCGGACCCTGTATCCTCCTGGTGCGAACAGATCCAAACAGCAATAGCCCTTTTCTTTGGCTGCCCTTCACTTTGGACGCCCGGGCGAGAGACGCCCTTCATCTAAAAGGTAAAACCAGGAAGGAAGAGGCACGGCTAAGAAGGTGGGCGGGGCTTGGACCAGGTGACCTAGAATCACTTACAGCTGCTCCCCAGCTGCAAAGGAAAAGAGTCTGGAGGGCTCCTGAAGTGGAGAAAAGAGCAGCAAGCGGGAAGGAACCAGGTGGGCGGGGCTTGCTAAGTGGTGAAAAGGAGCGGCAACCAGGAAGGCACCAGGTGGGCAGGGCTTAGGCCAGGTGACCTAGATCCACTTACACCTGCTCCCAACTGCAAAGGAAAAAAAAGCTGGAGGGCTCCTTAAGTAGGGAAAAGAGCGGCAAGCAGGAAGGCACCAGGTGGGCGGGGCTTGCTAAGTGGTGAAAAGGAGCGGCAAGCAGGAAGGCACCAGGTGGGCGGGGATTAGGCCAGGTGACCTAGATCCACTTACACCTGCTCCCCAGCTGGTTGTATCCTTGCTGGATGTATCCTTGCCTCAGTCCTCTTTAGCTTCTTTATTTCTGACATTGGCAAAGCATTTCAGCATGTTATCTCTGATGCTCCAAAATTGGCAACTAGGTCCATACCAGCTCTGCAATGTGCGGATGATCTGGTTTTAATGTCTTAGACACCCCAGGGGCTCAAGAGACTACTGAATGCTCTGTCAGTGTATGTGCAAGCAAATCTCTTCACCATAAACCTTGAAAAAATGAAAGTTATGATATGTAATAACAACAGAGAACGTCATCCAAAAAAAACAGATGGGTTTTGCAAGGTGGAGAATTAGAGTGTGTCAACCAGTACACGTACTTGGGGATTGTTATTGCGGATCATAACAATGCTGCTGTTTATTTGCAAACTCTAAAGAACAAACTAACTATGACCATTTCTCAAGCTTTGATCATTCAGTCCAAATATGGCAAGTTCTCAATGGTTCCCTAAATTACATATTTTTTGCAAAAGGTTACACCAGTTTTATTATATGCCTCAGAAACAAAGATCATGTTACCTGAAAGTGACTGGCTCAAAATGTAGGGTACATTTTGGAGGCAAATTTTGAACCTGCCTAATTGTGTCCCGATTGCATGGATCAAAAAGGAATTGGGCTTGATTTCCTTATATGCTCGATACTTATGGCAATTGATAGCGCTATTTAGGAAGTGTATTCTGCCTGTTAACTCCATCATGGTGATAGGTGTGCTCTCTAAGCACATATTTTCATCAAAAGATCTGTTTATCAGAAGGTGGAGAACTCTGGTTGTTCAAGAACTGGCAAATGCTGATGTCTGGTTTCTTGACCTTATGCAAAATCCAACTAGAGTCAAGATGAAATTATTTCATTGAGATTCTATCAAGACAAATGACAATCATATTGTGACTTTAACAAGTACCCATTCCACCATAAAAGCTTCAGCGTTCCAAAGTCGTATATGGTGAAGTCTCCTTCGGTTGTTCACAGATCAGACTTCTTACGATTGAGGTTCAACATTTGACTAACAAATTACATTTTGGCCAAACGTAAAATCATTAGTCAAGCAGAGAATGTGTGTTACTTTTGCGGAAATCCGTCCCAAGAAGAAACATACAACATTTGCTAGTAGAGTGCAACGCCATAATGCTATCGCGAAACAAACACCTGAAACCAGCCACTGAAGACTACAGAGATCTGTCCCCAGATCTATAATGGCAGTTAATATTCTGTGGCTTAATCACCACAATAAGACTCGGTGCTATTCGTTTTCTACATGCTCTGAAACTTAATGAGAGTTAAAGAGGTGTATGCGTCTGCCAAATTGATACTGGACATTTTTTAATGAGAGCTAAAATAGAATGTAATGAATTCAACATATGAAATGCATTTCATTTATTTGATGTTTGATCAATTTACTTGGAAAAGTTCTGACCGACAAGTATTTTGTATATCAACTGTTTCGTCTTGTATGTAATTTTTAATATTTTTTTTTTCTTTTTAAATGTTGATTTAAAACTATTGTAAAGTTGATTTAAATCAGCTAAATCAATCATAATAAAATGTAAAAAAAAGTCCAACTCCCACAGTTTTTCAATTGGAGATAGACCCAAAAGCAACTGCTCTAGATGCCTTTCAACAAAATTGGTCAAAGATCAAAGGTTGTGCTTTTCCAACATGCATGATGTTTCTGCAGGTGAGGATGCAGGAAGCATCTGTGGTCTAGCTCACTCCTCTATGGCCATCTCAGGCATGGTATCCAGCCATGTTGGTAATGCCCATAGACGTTCCTCTCCTCCTACCCATATTTTTCAGAGAGGGGGTACTCACAAGTTCGTTTTCCAGGGATTACTCCAGTTGATGGTCTTGTAAATGCAAGGGATTTTTGGGATGTCCAAGGACTTTCATGTAGAGCTTCTTCCATTTTCAGGGAGTCTTGAGTCCCCAGAGATTACAAGTGTTTTCAAACATCTTGGGGAACTAGGTATGATTGTGTGTGGGGTGATACTTGGATCCTGATACTGTGCCTCTGGGAGTGGTGTTAAATTTTCTTTATAATTTATATGAGCAAGGCAAGGCATTTCACACCATTCAACCATATAGGCCACTCATTTCATCTGGTCATTTTGCGTCCCTATGGATGAACAACTTTTAACATGTCATTTCCTGAAAGGTGTGGTGCTTAAAGGAATGGTGTGGTCAGAAATATTATTGTCCCTATGGTTCGGCCATGTGTTTTTAACCATACGTTGATCGATGTTACAAACATTTCCTATGCACCTTCCCGTAGTTTTAGTCTTTTGTACACAATCGAAATCAGGCAGCAGGGTGCGGCCATCTTGTGATAATCTTATCAGTTGCTGCATCGCCCAGGGTGTACTGCCTTTGCAGCACTAAATCATATCCCCCACCCCTGAGCCTGACATCACCAAATCATTGATATTCTCTGCCTTTCTCCCTGATGTTACTGGGCAGTGTAGTCAAACGCACCGAGTCGTCACCTACGCAACTTGATGCAGAACCCGGAAAACAACACACATCATCTTACAACACAGCGCGTCACAATTTGGAATATGAAACTGTACTTCAAAAGGAAACAGCAAGACTGTACAATTGGTAAAGTACATTTATTTCACAGTAAATGCTTCAAGAAGATTCTGCGATTGACATATTCAATCAAAATGGGACTTTATTTCTTTGCTCTCGATCCGCAAATGTTTATCGTGATTCACACGCTATTCCTTTTGGGTACACATGGTGTTCGGTTTGGGTCAAAGAAGCACTTTGGTTGCACGGTGAATTGCAAGACTTGTGCATCAACTTGGCAGTAGACCACCGTAAAGGTTGTTATGTTGCTCCTAATTGCTGGTACAGCGTAAAGGCATATCGGCCCTTGGCGATCGTCCCAAAAAAGAGTCAAATAAATCCAGTGATTGACATGTAGCTGCAGCTGGCAGTTGAAGAAACCATCGGTTGGGGTCTGGAGTAGATGACAATCGCAGAATGGCAGGATGTACCTGTTTACAAAACATAAAAATAGAAATATATCTCAGAAGCCGATCTTTATTACAATTAAACATTTTACTTATTAGCACAGACATGACACAATGTGAACAGAGAGAACACAACATGGAAAGTACTCCACTATTTGCTTCTGAGGATAGTGCAATGGAGTATGTTCAGCTCTAAACGTAATGCGGAAGCTGAGACAACAATTCGAGGTGCACAGTGTAATGATTTATTAGCATTGAACCAGGGGGGACCGAGTGGTGGTCTACATGCGTGTCGATGCTGGAAAGCCCATGTGCCCGGTAGAAAGACCAGCACACAAATGTTGTACTTACGTTTCATTGCAATATGCCACACAAAACGAACGAGTACAATGTAACCCAGCAATAACGGTCAGCTAATGATATTTGGACTAGTATAAAATTGTGAAATTTACATTATATTCGGCATTTCCATTCTCTTGGCATAATGCAGACCGTAACGCAGACTCTGTTCATTTCAACGATTTTTCATAAACTGAACTTACATGTACCTAAGTCCAGTTTTGGAATGGACAACCTCATCATATCTTACGTTATTACACCCCTCCTTCAATTCAATCCCTTTCGGAATGGTCCCTGTCTCTCAAGGTCAAAAACAATAGATCCTTATACTGTGTGTGTGACGCGTGGGCTTCCTCAGCTCGCAAGCAAAACATTCAAAGCTGGTGACCTTTACTCACAGTGAACATACATTCTTAGTTTGCAACATCTCATGTGAACGCATCCATGAGAACCGGAATTGTGAAGCACGGGCACAGGAGGAGGAATTTAGGGGCTGTCACTGCTCGCTGTTCGTGGCGCTGCTGAGGGGTAGGGTAAACTTGGCAATGACAGAATGCACCCTACTCCAAAATTGTAGTCGAGGAAACACAAAAATGGAGTCAAAGTGTGTCTAGCAATAGCCCCACCTCTGCTTATGTCACGGCCTCCTACCCAATGGCATGTTTTCACAGTCAGTACTTCTTGCGTGCCTAGTATCTTATGTAGCCTAGGTCTCATCCCTTTTGTGTGACGAGCAGTTATTCAGTGGTTTGGATAACTGTATGGTAAGGCAACTGCCGAAACCCAAAGATTCTTACACACTTTTATCCATCCTGCCCTACCACAATCAATGAAGGTCCCACAGTAGCTCAACGAAACTGTGAAATGTGAAAGCACAGTGTTACATTGTATGGCAATTGCAAAAATGTTACTATTTTATAATAAAAAAAAAGGACAAAGCGATAGATTTCAAAAGAGAAATTGCATACTTTATTTGAACACTTCATAAAAACATATTTGGTAAAAATAAAAACAGATGGTAATCATTTGTACCGGGATTTGAACTGTTCAACGAACTCTGCTTTGGGTGGACAGGGCACGTTGGCAATGTTTTATGGCAATGTATGTGTGCTCTGAACAAAATTGCACGCAATTCCATGAGTTTGCATCTCCAGGACATTAATAATAAGATATTTAACAAAATCGAATTCCATTTCCTCATATACTGGCTTGACCACCCATTTTTTGCTCCCTAAGTTTCCTGCAGTCCTAGATTGTTCACGGCCTACATTCTCGTTATGCGCTAATACCGCTAGTAATGTCTTATATTTCATCTCTCTGATGCCAAAATGCAATCACTTTGGCCTGTACTTTAGGCACATATTGTGGAACACCTCCAAATCTCCTGTTTGACAGAATTCTGTGAGTCCCTTCAGATCTCTTGATAGAGTTTTATCAAACACAATCTTCTCAAGGGCTTTATGTGGAGGTGAAGATGGAATCAACCACTTCTTCTTCCGTGCTTGCTCTGGGGACAAAGGGCCATGTTCACATTGGTGGAGATGTTGGTTTTCTGTCCAAGAGTGAACGTTGGAACAGTGGTGCATTAGTGACCGCCATTTTTCCAGTAGACTTTCCACAGACCCATCACATGTTTTGGAGCTCCACCAAAGATGGTTGCTGAAAGACTGGGACCACTGTGAAACACTTTCCAAACCTTTTTTTTTTCCCAGCAGCCGAGATTTTTTTATTGATTGATTTGGCAACATGCCATACATCAAATTGATGTTTAATATTTGGAAACTGCTCTCTCATTGTCTTGGCTATTGAAACGTTTCTGTCCATGGCTAAGAGGTCGATTTGCATTCCCCTCGATTGTAGATCTTCCAGTGATTTTATAAAACCAACTTTCTCCATGGCCACTGAGGATTTACATGACCACCAAACTCCCAATTGTTTTACTTTCCATGTCCTGAAAGTGGTATGTGCAGTACTTAGCAGAAAATCCGGGGCTGTCACACTGTCCATCGCCGGCTAGCCTGAACCGTTTGTCAGAGAATGTACTTTGAATAGACAATTGTTCAATTTTCAAAGCTTTACTAATGGCAGGGACGAGATAATCACGTTGATATTTGTAGTCCTATGTTTTAGAAATGAAATGGAGTCCCACAAACTAACAGAAACTGGACAAGTTCCTGAAACTAGAGCCACTGAAAAGTAAAGCTGCTGCACACAGTAGATTGCCAGCTAGCAGTTTCCACAGCATCGGTTGAGAGGACCATGAAAATGTTTTATGTAACATTTCACAGGTGGCATGTATTTTGAGGTTACTGCCTTGTGTTAGACAAGTCACATTAACCAATAGCTTCCCACATACTTCCCCTCTCACTGAATGCACACATTTCAGCATCTTTATAATCTCAATCAAGCTGCTGTCGAATACTATGTATTTGGCCTCCTTTATTAGACTGTCATCCTCCATTAATGTTGTTTCGGACTGAACTTTTGTGGACATTTCAGCCAAGCTGGACATACTATAGTTGAGATCTTTGTCTAGTTTGTCGGTCAATTGTGTTGATGCTTCAGTCTCTGTTATTTCAAAATCTGTTACTTGACCGTGAATAGGAGAAAACATCAATGTCGACTGCTTTTTGGGTGACACTTTTTTGGCGGGTGTCGATTGTGTCAAGTGGTCTGCGACTAATTCAAAAGTATTTTCAATACATTCTGTTTCATCTTCATCTGGTGGAGCAGTCGCATTGTAGCAATGGTCCAAAAACACTTTGCTGGATTCGCCGGTCACATTAAATTAATTTTCAGGCCATTTGGCAAAGGCATCTCGAGTCTGAACACGCCGCGCCTCAATTAATAGTTCCTCCATGGTGAAAACCATTTGGAAAGCAGCATCTCTCATTTGTGCCGCTGTCTGTGTCTGCATAGTCTGTACACCATCGGGCAACTACAGGACAGATTGGAAAAAGAATGTTCAATGCAAATCCAACATACAGTATCGGACAATTTGCATTACAAAAAAGCATATTATGAAGGCCTCAACACAAAACATTTGCTAAAAATAGAAACTGTTTATAAATTACCTTATCTTTCTTTCTTTTAGTTGAAACCTTCTTTACTCTAACGTCACCAACAGCAAGCTGGTGCACTGACTCAGATCCACGTGCCTCCCGTTCTATATACAGATCTTGTATACATCCCTAGAAAAGAGTATCCATTTAAAATAAGTCATTTGTATTACAAATCAAAATAGACCGACTTTCTTTCATTAGAAGGTACTGTCAGTAGGCATACCTCTGGCTCTGGATCGACTACAAGGATGATGTAATTGTAGAGGACGCTGCAGCAACTCCCTGAAACACAGTACTTGCATTAGTATGGATGAAAATATTGGAAATTGAACACACACTTTGGGATGACGGCAAAGGTACATATAAATATCAAACCACGAATGAAACATTGTGTAAAAGAATGACATGATATGTAAATATGATCAGATTATCTCATTCGATGGAACTGTCAGTACCCATACATCTGGATCACCTACAAGGGATATTTTAATTATAGAGGACGCTCCAGCATCTCCCTGAAACACAGTACTTGCATTAATAAGGATGAAAATATTGGAAATTGAACACACACATTGGGACGCGGACAAAGGTACATATCAATAGCAAACCACGAATGAAACATTGTGTAAACGAATGACACGATACGTAAATATGATCAGATTATCTCATTCGATGGAACTGTCAGTACCCATACATCTGGATCAACTAAAGGGGATATTGTAATTGTAGAGGACGCTCCAGCATCTCCCTGAAACACAGTACTTGCATTAATAAGGATGAAAATATTGGAAATTGAACACACACATTGGGACGCGGACAAAGATACATATCAATAGCAAACCACGAATGAAACATTGTGTAAACGAATGACACGATACGTAAATATGATCAGATTATCTCAAATTCCATGCAGAAAAAAGTCTGGAACAGAATAGCTAAGTAAGATTATCTGATACACGCGCAAAGTGGTTGATGACTTCAGGAAAGACATGGATGTTGAATCTTGTTTCTTCATATTCAGTGCATAGTCATGGAGTTGTAAAGGGAAAGTATTATTTGATTTAGAAATGCTAATATTAAAAATGGGCCTGTAAGGAGCCTGAATACGAGAACATTATGCGTATTTCAATGCATAATATAGCATAGTTATCTGTGTCCATAAATCAATTTTCTATGAGGGTTCTAAAACCAAGCAAAATGGTTAGCAAAATGGTCATTATTTAAAAAGCTATACAATCATATAAATATCGAAAGTATTATAAGTGACATTTACACCTAAAATGCCAATCAATCCATTTGGTTACCTGCTTACTACCCCAAGGCCTACAGCTAAATCCGGAACCGTAACTCACCTGTCACGGCATGTGAACGAATAGAGTCGGAATAGCATTTGGGAGCAATTTTCGAGTCGTTCTCAGTTGATTCTTCTTTGTGTACAAGGATATGTCGTACATATTCAGGTAAAGTGCAGGCTGCAGATGCAGTATCGATCACCCCTCTTGTTCTCCAAGACTTTTTTGACTCTACTTTCAAGCTCTTCTGGCGCATATCCGCAATATCTAACCCATTCTCTAATTCGATCTACAGTTTTTGGGAATACATGCATTGTAGTGCCTTCAGATTTGTCATGGGTCTTAGAAGAGCAACCGAAAATCGAACATGCAGGCAGTGTTGTAAATTCTGCAAAAAATTATTCAAAAATTACTTTGCATAAAAACGTGAGAAAGAAGGAATTATACCATACATTCTTCATTGCAAGCTTTGTTTTGGTCACCACAGCAAAACCAGTGCAGCATGGGCGGCTGTATTATACGATAGCTTTCATAAACAGTTCTTTGATGTGATGAAAAACATTTCTTGTTACTCGTCCCTTGAATGAGCTATCATGCATCAAAACGAAATATGCTTATATTATAGACACGGTCCACTAAGCCTGCAATTCGATGCCAATTGACACTGATGAAAATTGATATATCGATAACATAACAAATGAAACTCAAGTCAATGGCAATGAGACGAATGAACATAACACTGCTGAGTACGTTAGTTCGAAATAGATAGAAATTTACAGATGAAGGAGATATGTTTAGTATACATGCCCTTACCTTGACCAACAAACAATTAGATTCAGCAAGCAGAGTAGTTAGTGGCAGGAGAACAGGGAGATGTTCACAGGTAGCACAGTGACGAGCAGATTAGCATTGGTCACCGGGGTTCTCAGGTAGCACGTTCACGAGTTGACTTGCAGTGCTCAAAGATGTTCTCATGATAAATATCAAGTGGTTTATAAAGAATTACAAAAAGGGGTGTGTATGTGAATGAATGACGTGTATATGTCGTGGTATTATGTGGATTGCAGGGGTGCGGCCTGCTTCAAGGGCCTGCCTGGAGACACAGGGTCTGAGGAGGGCATGTGAACAATGACCCCTGCTCCTAAGATACCTTTGAAGTGTACATGGACATGGTGTTTAGCACCTTGGCTGTTGGTGCCCCAGACAGCACCCCTTGGCAGCGCACATCCACTGGTGCCAACTGCCTTTGATAATGGAGGGGGGATGGATGGGCCTGGGGCATGCAGACAAGGCACCGGAACACTGTTGAATGGAGACACACTTATGTGGATTGCAGGGGCGCGGCCTGCTTCAAGGGGAGCCTGCCTGCCTGGAGACACAGGGTCTGAGGAGGGCATGTGAACAAAGACCCCTGCACCTAAAATACCTTTGAAGTGGACATGATGTTTGGCACCTTGGCCGTTTTGCCCCTGATAGCATCCCTTGGCAGCGCACATCCACTGGTGCTAACTGCCTTTGATAATGGATGGGGGATGAATGGGCCTGGGGCGTGAAGGCAAGGCACCGGAACACTGCTGAATGGAGACACACTTGATTCACTGAAAACTGAAACAACCATTGATAAAAATTCTGTTGTGTTTTATTTTGTTTCTTATTTTGATGGAACAAAACTACTACACATTGTAAAGTTCCGGTTGCAGCACAGTGAGGGAGAATCCCCTGTACTGACCGCTGTCACTGGGGAAAGATTTGCTAATGGCACCAACGACACAGGCGGGTATTACTCATCGAACGCGGTGTCCAAGCCTCCCATGAAGCCACCATGTAAAAGAACGATAGGCCACCAGCCTGTACCACCTGTGAAAGAGAAAGATACAAACTGTTTTTAAATGACCAAGATAAGTGTATTAAACCTTAGTTGTCAATGACAATTTTTGTATCCAATGGCATTTTTGCCAGGACAAATGCTACCTAGACACTGCACAATATTGAACGACTATTATACGACTATTACTAGAGAATTTCAAGACTAAATTGGTATGACAATGATATATTGAAGTTACGACAATATAGGAGACAGCCATGAAATAGTAGTGGCCTAACTGACATCACAACCAGAGTATACTTACTCGTTACTTGGATTACGAGGGCGAACTGTTGCGCGAAGTTCGTGCATAAGCACCATCAAAATCCTCAACACGGACTGTGTGAGGCAGGCTGCCCTGAAGTCTCGCAGCTCGGTAACGCATTGCGGCCATGGCTCGCCTTGCGATATGTAGGATAAGCATCCAGAGTTTTCTCTGCAGCAGCAGTTCTCCACCTCGGTTGGCATTAGCGTGCACCGATTGCAGGTACACCAGGTGGAGACGCCGTCCTTGCGACTAGGCTCAGGCTCTTGATCTGTTGAATCGTCCTCCCAACTGTCGTCCAAAGCCCCATCGTTTCCGCATCTTTCTCTTTCCAGTAATTCCACCTCAGAATGCTCGGGCTCGTACAGGTAGGGCATTATTGTTGCCATTGTGTGGTAAACAAACAAAAATAATTTATAGCGATGGTACTGGTATCTGTTTGCATGGGCTACAAGCAACGAAGGTAGCTGACCAGAGCATAGAAACGAGTCACAGAATACTCAAAGAAATACAGTGAGTGGAATGGAATAGAAAATCCGATGTTGTGTGTTGTGAAACAGTCTATTTATACTTATTGAGGAAAGAGGGGTCCTGCCATTTCCATGGTGACACGTCATTAGCTGAAGCGCAGAGAATGTTGACACGAGACGTGCTTTGGCGTTGTGAAATGGGTGGTACGCGTCTAGTGATGTCAGGCTCAGGGGTGGGGGATATGATTTAGTCCCGCAAAGGCAGTACACCCTGGGCGATGCGTCCTCTGATAAGATTATCACAAGATGGCCGCACCCTGCTGGCCTGATTTCGCTTGTGTACAAAAGACTAAAACTACAGTAAGGTGCATACGAAATGTTTGTACGATCGATCAACGTATGGTTACGAACACATGGCCGAACCATAGGGACAATAATATTTCTGACCACACCATTCCTTTAAACCTCCAGGCCCTAAACACACTGCTCTGTTGGATGTACATTTAATTGTTAATCCTTTCCTTTCATGGCTGCGTATTGAATTGCTGTCTTTAGAAATGTTATCTGACTAGGCTGCTTTGTCTTATCTCTTGCAAAAGGGTTTCTGGTGTTATAAGCTTTAGAGATTGGGCCTCATCCGCTAAATGTGGCATTATACCGCCCAACGCTATTAGCGTTACCGCAACTTGGCTCTGTGTAATTTGCGCTGGATCCCGAGTTGTAGTGGTGCTGTTAATCCACATTTATTCTGCGTCCATGGGCCTAGAGGGGGCTTTTCGACGCTATTACCAAAAATAGACAGAAAGGGGAGGTTTTTACCTCCAACAAAAAGCTGGAGGTAAAACTCCCAATTTCCCCCCAAACTCGGGATTGGGTGGAGCGGTAATGAGGCAGTAATAGCATTACTGCCACATTTTTACCGCTCCGCCCAACCTGTGATGAGGCCCATTAGTGACATTAATAGATTTTTCCCTCCTTTGATGTACGTTATAATGTTACAAGGCATACTAAAAGGGCTGATGCAACCATTTGTAATCCTTTGATTCCTGAACAAGAAAGATGGTGTGTTGTAAAATGCGTAAAACAATATGAAGTGGCTATAGCAGGTCTCAGGAGGTCCAATCTATCAGGGCTATTAACTTCCTTGAAAACACGTGTTGCTCCTCTGGCCAGGTGGTTCAGGTCATGTGCCTAGCTGATGTTGATGTGTCTGAATATTCTTCCTGGCAGAGCTATGGCATCGAAGTCATTTTTTGGGATGATTGCCTCCGATATAAATTGAGATCGACTGATTGATGCAGCAATTCCACCATTAAAGCGCTCTATTTTAAACCGTTTCTGCATGCTTCACAGGTGCTGGTAAATGCACTTTAAATGCGTAAAATCAAAGCCCCTGTGTGTTCACCTAAAAAATATCTATTTTCTTAGAGTTGTGTAAGAAAACAATAGCTTTAATCATGAGAATAGATGCGTAGATGTTCCCAGGCTTACATGCTCCCTTGTCAATATCTGTTTTCGTCAATTCATAGGCAACAACTTTCGAGAACATCTAGGGGGAACTGGATGGAGGCGGTTGTTGCTGTAGGTGCTGTTTACTTATGTTATTTCAAGATGTTTCATTGGGAGCAGAGAAGAGGAACTGACGGGAGAGCACCAGATATTTCGAGATTATTAATGATGAGCATAACCACCTGGCATCACTTTGGTCACGTTTACGGAGTATTTGGGCCTCATTACACGGAAGGCGGTGATCCAGGATGCTATTAGCACCCTGGACCATGCCGGTAAATTACCGGCACCGCCTTGGCGGTAAGGGGATTTACCGCCCCATCCCAAGGTCGGTGGGGCGGTAAATCCCCTTTCCGCCATTGCCCTTCCCCATTCCCATTTCTGCCCCATAGGGCTCTATGGGAATGGGGAAGGCGCTAATTACGGCACCGCAATTTTGCGGTGCCGTAATTAGCTCCGAGGTCCCTTAGCGGGTTGGTTTTTAACGCCTGCAAAAAGCAGGCGTTAGAGCACCAACCCGCTAAGGGACCTCGTAGTACGGCGGTAAGGGTTAACGGTCACCGTTGCCATTAACGGTGACCGTTAACCCTTACCGCCGTCCGTGTAATGAGGCCCTTTGTCTTTTTTTCTTTTCACGAGTTAATGCATGTTTTGCTGCTGGCAGTTCAGTAAAAATGCTGAATGCAAAATGTATGCCAGATGTTGTCTATTAAAAATATGATTTTCCTGCACAGATAGATGATTTTATATTCGTTATAGTCTTGACGGTTAAACATCTATCACACCTACGCTCAGCGAACAGTGTAAACCGAACTAAAGCGGCCAACAGCACATCACAGCTCTCTTGCGCTTTTTCTCCTGAGTTCTATTTACTTACCGTAGCTCTTGCCTTTCAGATCCGCCAGAGCACCACTCCGGTGGTGATAGTGAGTGGTATGAGAATCTTTAACTTAACACTCTTACACGCAGAGGGGCTGCTAATGGGGCGGAGGGGGGGGGGGCTGAGGGTGCTATAGCCCCCGGTCTTTTGGTTGTAGCCCAGGATAGAAGTTCAGGGGCCAGGGTTGGATTGGCCCTGGCGAGTGTGGGCCGGTTTCTGGCCATGCTTGGGTCGTTTTGGAAGAAAAAAAATTGGAAAAAAAAATGCTCTTTTTTTTTTCTTCAAAAAGCCTTTCACCCTTCTTAGGTTGATAAATGAGTACCAGCGCAGGTTGGGTGATATTGTATGCGTATTTGTTCTATAAAAAAGAGCTTAAGCATAAAATAACATCATTTGGCCTTGGACGTCTGCTTGGATTCACAGTAATTTAGTGTACTCAGGGACAATGCTATTTGATGCCACTTCCTGTTTTATCAAGGGGTGAAAGGTCGTGTTTCATCGCATCCCGGTATGTCATTTTGGGGTAGGGTCAAATTACATCACTGCCGGTGATGTCATCAGAGGTCAAGGGTCGTGAGGCGAGGGGTGAGCCACTTTTTTTTGGGTGACCGGGCCATTTCTTGTCCCAGTCCGACCCTGTCAGGGACTACAACCAAAAGGCAGGCTTCCCCCGAGTCCCGACAATAGCGTAGCCTAGGATTTTTTCGAGACCTAGCAACACTCCTGCTTACACAGAAGCATGTTACATGCTAAGCGTGAGAGTAAACAGGACTCGTTGACTACAGTATGATTTCAGACCGGTTTACAAAAAAAATACAATTTTCTGATCGCACTATATTTTTGGCCTCACGATGGCACTGTTCTTCATTTTAACAGGTTTAATACAAAGGAAATCTACTTTACAAGACCTGATCGCGACCGTTAGTAATGTCGAATGGAATACAATGTTGCAGGTAATACAGCAAAGGGTGTGATTTTATTACAGGAAGGCATCAAGTATTATGCATTTCATTTACTTATTTATTAATTTATGCACCAGCAAGCGAGCAAAAGTTATTTGAATCCTCTATATATCCGATTACATTTCCCATCAACAACCGAGCTCAAACCGTTGGTGGAAAGGAGCACCTACCACTCCTTTCCTATTGGCTACTATGATGGACTCTGACAGGCCTCTTTTACTTGCGCCCCATTCGAGCCGAACTATCCGTGAAAAGGCACCAGGACAGTCTGGTCTTCCATCAGAACCCCTGTCGCTGGATGCATGAAAATGAAAGATCGCCATCCCCTGAACTCAAAACTGTGTGGTCGGGTTTAGGGTGCGTTCCCAGTTCCACACCTGCGGTGCAATAATAAAAGCGTGCGTTTTTCTCGGGCCTAAATAAAATCCTAACTTTTGGTCGTATTACAAATAAAATCCGTATTTCATGGCAGTGACATTGATAATCGGTTTACAAAACAGAAAACAAATACTGTTTCATTAGACTGCTCCGAGGACATGGAGATATAGGGATATAACAATAATAATTTAGCATTTATATAGCGCTATGAACCCTCAGGCATCTGAGCGCTGCTTATTATTACCCACAGTGTGTGGTGCTTATTTATCGACATCGGATGGATGAAAGGCTGAGTTTGGCCCCGTCGGGATTCAAGCCTCCTCGTGCTTGGGTTGGCGATGCTACTGGTGGAAAGGGCCATCTAGTAGGTCATGGGACTTATGCCAGTGAACCATGCTAACCTTTGGAAAATATGGAATTAGATTTGGTCCTTTGAGTAATAGTAAAAATGAAAGCACGGCCGAAAAAAGGATTTCCTGCTCAAATCTAGGCTAAATACGTCAGAGGTACAACTGGCAGACATGCGCTCAAACAAGGTGTTGCCAGTTTAGCAAAAAGAACCCGTCAAGACACATTTTCATAGTCTAATCCCTCGAGGAGCAGCAAGAGCGCCACATTCACATCCGATAGAGATCTCATTTCCCAAGAAGACAATGGCTCTCCTCTCAAGATTCCTCTACACCTGGATCCGCAGCCCCGCAGGCTTGCTTCTGGTTCTAGCGGTTGGTCTAGGCTCAAAGAAAAATGGCCCTGCAATGCCGGACATCCTTTGCTTAAAGCCAAAAAGGCCCTCAATCCGCTGGATCACAGACATTGACTGTGTGGTGGAAACGTAGGAACTGATAGGTGTCCATACGGTTGACATTTGTGCTATAACAGAATTGTGGCTTCACTGTGCTGCAGGCCCAGCACTCTCACTGGCAGTGCCAACAGGATATAACATCCTAAGAGCAGACGGCTGCACACAGAAGCTGGGGGTGTAGCATTCATTTATGACAAATCACTACAGGTTTGCAAGATTGAGAGCATATCACTACCTGAATAAGAAGTAATAAATGTCAAATTAGCTTTCAATCCTAATGTGCCACTGTAATTAAGGATCTAGCCTCCCTCTGTAACAGCACTGCGATGCCCATGGGCTGTTGCGCGCTATACAAATACATTTTTTTTAAAAATAAACACTACCATCAATATTTCTCTACCGTCCTCCACAGATTATGCCAGACTACCTTCTGCACCTCAGTGACCTAATTTCATCTCACCTAAAACCTCTTTCTAGAGTCATAATTTTCTGGGATTTTAATCTCGGTTTTTCAGATGCTACCGATGCAACACCAACCTTAGTGGGTACTACCCTACTGACTCTAGGGTTCAACCTCCATACTGTAAGGAACTCAGAGTGGCAACAGTAAAGACAGACATTTTTTCCTCCACAATATCACATACTGAGTAAGGTGTGGGGTCGTTAATGCTCCACCTATTCTGCAGGGAAAAACAAAATTCAAATCTGAAAGCATTTTGGCCGTCACTTTAAAGTGGGATTGCCTTTGTAAAACTGAGTATTGTTTGCAAATGTAGTTAGTGATTGAAGCTGGCGTTGAGTCATCTAAATCATAGTTGAATCATTACCCACTACAGCCTAAGAAACATCCTACAGTTATTTACGCTGGGGGATACCATAATATAAATTGGATATGTGTACAACAAAACATATGCTGAAATAATTAATTCTATTCATCAAGAACTGTGCAAAGTGAAAATCCTCTGCATTCCCCTTTCTTTCAATACACAGGCAGTCGGTGTAATGTGGGAGGGAAAGAGGTTTTCAAATAAGTATCTGTTAATGAAGAAACGTACATCTCCACCCCAGAAGCCAAAGAGACTGAAAGCATTGCAAACAGACCCTTTTAAAACTGTGCATGCCTCTGGATTAAAAGGAATACATTCATGTTTTAATAAAACACACACATGCACACAGATGGATGAAATAACAAATCTAGGTTTAATGAAAGTCACACACACATTTCTGTCGAGAACAGCGCCCTCACATTCATAAAACGTAGGATGTATGTGGACTCAGAACAGAACATATAGATTCCCAGCAACATTACCTGTGACTCCAAACTTACATGAGTCAATGCAAACAAGCCACCATTTGCATGTACACAGCTTAACACATAGTCCTATGCCAGCTGGTCATTGTCTTTATGTAAAGTGGCATCTACATAGCTAGTACCTCCACCATCTCACGCCTGCTTAGCAGGCTTGGCGGAGTGCCAAAAGTCTTGGATTTCTATTTTTCCTCTAACTTTCTCTGGTACCTTACTCGGCTTGATGCAATAGAAATCAAATGTTTAACCATATTTGCATTATGTAAAGTGCTCTAGTGAGAAGCGAGCAATCTTTACAAAATAGTCAGAATGCCTAGTGTCCTTTAGAATCTCATAATAGTTAGAGGAAGACTTTTTGACTGAAAGTGGATGCCTTTGTTTATGTATAGTAGTGAGATTCATATAGGCAGGTCACATTTTGTTTTCTATTGTTGTGTATAAATACTATATTGTAATGATCTCCTGGGTAAAAATGGAGACCTAGTTGTCTGAAACTGAACTATTATTTTAAATACATTTCAATTTTGAATACATCCCTGTATGTTCTTTGTCCTGAATTGTGTGGGTGGATTGTGTAAATGGGGTTATTAGATTATCATATTTGAACTTTTTGTTGGCCGATTATTTGCAATTTGACCAAAAACTGATTTCTGATTAGGTTGCAGTGGGTGCCAGTTTCTAGAGTTAGTTTGGGCATTTATTTCAGAATACACGGTACATTGGATTGTGAAAGTATTTTTCGGAGTTTCGGGCAGCCACTTTTTGAAATATAACTTAACTGTTTAATAAGGAGGTGCTATAAAAGGGCAATATTTTCTAACGACAGACCACTTTCCATTTGCGGTGCTGAAGGTTATTGATTTGATTTAATTAAAAAGATTTCTTTACAATTACAAAGGAAAAGAGCTGGTTCATTGGGTTCAGCATGGTGTTGGAAATCACTTCAATACTGAGGACTCTGGTATGAAAAGGAGTTTGGGCCAGCAGAGACCATATGTCACAACCATCTGCTGGTTGGTCCACTGTCTTCATAGAAGGGGTATGGCAGATGCCATCTGTCTCTCCATGGGCAGGTTGAAACTTTCAGGGAAAACCACCACCAACATATAGCACCAATTGGAATACTTATTAACAGTTTCTTCATAAGAACCAACGTCTGAACAAATCTGGGAAATAAATTATCCTTCAAGTTCCCGGTTTGTGGACATATACACCCACACGTGCCTTTGGAACTCAGAACCATAATAGGGAGTTAATTTCATGACGACATCTACACAACACACACAAAGTAGAAACATTTTCTGTGACCACAGCGAGAAAGTTCCAAAATAAAATTGTGGAGCCCAAGGCTGATTCCGAAGAAATGCTAAGGTTTTCGAAAGAACACTTTATTCCAATACCACAAACTAATTTTGCTGAATTAGAATACATTTGCATATCGCATGGCTCACTGTGGAACAGCTTCCATCCCTCTTACATGCAACCTGCCAATAAACGTTTCTCTCTGGTGCACCACTGGCAAAACCAATCCAACAAGTAGGCCTACTATGCCCCAAAGAGCCACCACTCTTTCTTAGCAAGTATACATGACTGAATCTGATTGGAGTATGTCGTCCCAAAATGGGATGTGGCATAATTTGGTAGGCAGCATCGGGTCAACAGGGAAGTAGTACAGCGTTCTCACCGGTCTCGCTAGGCATGCTAGAAATTGAAGTCTTTAAAAGACCTGAAAGGCGTATGTTGGCCTCTTTGCCCTATAGTTTCCAGGATAACCTCATGCCCTTTCTGTTTCCTCAAACCGACCCATCTCCTTTTAGAGAAGGACTTTTTGTTTGTCACTCACATTCTGTTTACGTGTTTTTCTATCAGATTTATGCAGCTTTTAACTTGCTGTAAAAGAAATGTGGCATAACTGATGCATGTTATATTCAAAGTGGAATATTGCATGCATGAAAAGCCCTGGATCAGCATATTTCTGACACTATGTTCACATTCTACGGATTTGAAAGCATCACTGTCTGTTTGTCTGTACTTTAGCACATCACATCAAATCCTTGATCCTGGCTTTAAGGTACTCCCTGAAAGGATGGATTCTTCGATGCCTGTATGGATGGGTGTGATTAGCAGGGACCTATCATTGTAGCACCCATCAGCACAAACCACCTAGAACATTCTGATGAAATATAGCATCACCATGTTAATATAGCCTCATAGACCGCGGGAGTGCTCATTTATTAAGGCGGCAATGACCTGCCCGCAGGTTATGGCCTGAGGCATAGCCGAGGGTCACGAGTTGGGGGAAGGTCCATTATCCCAAGAGATAATGACCCCTGCCGAGGTCTATAAGGCTATTGGCACATTTTGGCAGTAGCACTACATGTTTTGGAGTTTTGGTGGCAAAAAAACATTACTTTAATAATGAGTAAAATAAATAGACAAACTATCTTAGCAAATTAAATAAGCTTTTATTTTGTAGTATTTATAAAACAATATTGTCTCTATGAGTTATGTATTTTAATTGCAACTTGGTTAAACTACAGCAGGTTTGATATGGACATGTATTAGACGTTGTGAAAAAGTAAAAAGTTTCTGTATAAGAAAGTGAAAAGATTTTCCCATGTTTTAGCTTCTCTTTGGTGTTTTAAACAGGATGTTGCACAGAGACTTCTTTTAACCAAAATTCCAGGGACAGCGGAAGTGACATCACATGACCCTTAATCTCTGGTGACATCATGGCAAGGAATGTCATTTGACCCCAACCCCAAGTGAAATCAAGGGAAGTGATGGCACACAACGTTTTACCCCTTGACAAAACAGGAAGTGGCATCATATAGGATTGTTCCACAGTACACTAAGAAAAATATGGTTACAATATCCCTGTAATGCCATACAAGAATGGATGACCATATGTAGTGTAAAATATCAGTGTGTATGGGCCCATATTACCAAATTACTGTGAAAGTAAGCAGACGTCCAACACAGGAACCTAGACTATTGGTCATCACTCGGGCTAAACTGTAAACAGAGCATCTCGAAGTGGCATAAACCCCAAAGTGCAGACATCCAGTGCCTGCCAAGTGTCTGGCCACAGACTGGAAACAGCAACTTACCAACACAAGTCCAATCAGAAAAACGATGGTCTAGAGAGTTGCCCAGGACTGATGAATGATTTGAAACCCTCCTGCCATCACCTTTCTGTTCTGCTTATTCGGTAAGTAACCCACAGTTGTTTTTGTTAGATGGGAGATAGAGGGGACAAATGTGTTGCAGGTTACAGTAATTGCATGTTTTTTTTTTAAATTTTAAAATGTAAACAACAGTAGCTCAATGTCACCACCCCATACAAGCCTAGGCTACTCCTAACAGATGATGCCCAATGAGGCAGAAACATGTCTAAGGATGCTTGTGGTCTCATGCAGATGGGATGTGACTTAGCAGTTCAGGCTGGACTTCCCCTTTTGGGGTAGGACCAAGCTTGATTTACATAGGGTATTTCCGCTTCTGTAGTGGCTTGGCAGACTAAAAAACGATGGTCTGGGGGGGTTGCCCAGAGCTGCGCCAATGATTATGGATGATTTGAAACCTTCCAGCCATCACATTTCTGCTTTGTTTATTTGGTTATGGTAAGTAGCACACTGTTTTTTTTTATATACAAATGTAAATAGTAGCAGCAGCAGCTCCATGACGTCACCCCTAGAAAAGGCCAATTTTATTATTTTCTTTGGTCCTCTACATCCTGCTTAATGTAAGCCTCCTTCAGCTTCTAAGTACTGGAGCAGGAACTGAACCCATGTTGCACTGCTTCCTCTTGTTCCCAAAGCAAGTGCATTGACCTTGAGCTATCTTTCCAAATATGTTTCACTTGAGGGAGCAACAGATGGTTTACTTCAAAGGCGGAGGGCCACTTCATGTAAATTATCTCACCTTGTGTCTATCTACAGTGTACCTGTGATGCATGTCTGGCAGATCTAGGTCAGGTCACAAAGTGCCCAGACTGGATTGGTGGCAGAAGTCACTGGGGCACAGCCCTCTCATCACAGGCCCAGTAGCTCACTGGATGTGCAAAGCAGACGATAAATAATGAGATTTCCGTCCATGCTGTGCTGTCACTTAGTACTGCAGGCTGCTCTTACCCAGTACTGGGTATGAGCTGCACAGACATCCCCGCATATGAACCCAACCATTCAGGCCTTCTTCACTAATGGACTGCCAACCTGTTAGTGATGGAGACTTCATGTATTTCCTGCATCCCTGTTATTTCTCCAACTAACAAGATCGAGATTCCACGTGAAAAAGTGGCACATTTAGCTGCATTTACAACCGCCTTTTTCAGGTGCGACACATATCTCTGCCACGTTGTCCAGTGGCCGCTGGGTTGCAAGGACAGGCCTTGGGGTAGCAGAGGGGGAGCCAGGGAGGCAGCTGCTACCCCTGGCAAGCCCCAAATGACGTCCCTGATGTTGCAGGGGAAAAATGTCCTCCCTCATTAGAAGTGTCTTGCAGAAAGAAAACTTGCCTGGAAGTGACATTGTTGTATCCGTCTGCTTCTGAGGACAGAATGTTCAGAACACAGTCAATACCATTAGTTATTGACTGCACTCTGAACATTCTGATTGGCTAAGAGGAGGACTAATTAAAAACAGTATGTGTCTAAACAGGAATACTACTAATGCACATGTTTCTGCTGGCACCACTTGTTTCCGTTTTTTGTTGTTGTAATAAAACTGTGGGTGCACATGGACATCCCCTATGCAAGAATAGACTCGGGCTCCCAGGGCTGCAATGCTGGAATTTCGGCAATGTGATACTGGAGGTGCAGTGGCAAGGATGGACTCATGGTCCTGAACCTGCCATCCTATCCTCAGTGCCATCTTGCCCAAACTCCATCAATGCAGCCCTGGAAACCTGAGTCCATCATCATATTCACACCCCGAGTTCCATCATTCCCCAACACCATCAGAGTGGCCCCAGGAAGCAGAGACCATCCTTTCCCCACCACTCCAGTGCCACGCTGCTGCAACTCTAGCATTACAACCTGGGACCCTGAGTCTACTCTTGCACATGCAGCCTTGGCACCGTAGGTGTATCATCAAAATCACACCCTAGTAACACCCTGCCACAACACCCTTAATGCAGCCTCGGGACCCTGCCCCAACACCATCATGTGCATCTTCAGGACCGCCTTGCCCGTACGCTGTCAGTATAGCGCACATCCGCGAGTTGATCATAGCACCCACATCATCATTGCCATCCTATCCTAACACTATCAATGCAGCCCGGGGTCCTAACGATATGTTTACACCCATAGCCTTAGTTCTTCATTACCACAACACTGTCAGTGCAGATCTGTATCCTAAGTCCATCTATGCATCAAAACACTCAATCCCATCCTTCCCGAACTGCATCAGTATGATCTCTGCACTCTAGACACTATTTATGAACCGACGTCTGCAGTATCACCCTTACCCAACACCATCAGTGCAGTTCTGGGACTCTGAGTCCATTCTTGTTCTCCTAAACCCAGTATTACCATGCCCTAAAACTCGCAGTGCAGCCCAGTGGAAACTCTGAGTCCATACTTGCACCCACATTCTCTGTGCCATCGGAACCAAACACTATTAGTGTTGCACTAGGACCCGAGCTCATCCTTGCACCTGCAGTACCTCATTGCCCCAGTTTCATCAGAGCAGCTCCAAGCACCTGAGTCCATCATTGCATCCACATGCTTTCTGCTGTCCTGCCCCAGCAATGGATGTGCGTACATCCTTGCAACCATACCTTAGTACTACACTGCCTGAGCATTATAATTGATACCGTGGGAACCTTGTAACTGAATACCCAGTATACCCCACCCCAACAGTCAGTGCACGCCCAGGATCAAATCTTGCATCTGCACTCTTAATGCTTCCTTCTGCCAGTAGTATCAGTACAGCCCAGGGGTCATGAGTTCATCTTGTAATAGTAACTTTGGCACCTTGCTGCCCAGCAGTGTCAATGCAGTCCACTAATCCTGAGTCCATGCTTACACCTGCACCCTCTGTTCCATCCTACTCGAACAAGGTCAATACAGCCCCAGGACAGTGAGCACATTCTAGTCCCCAGCACTCACAGTGCCTCCCTGTTAGAACACTGTCAGTGCAGCTCTGGCACCTCCAGAGTATCAGCAATTGATTTACAACACACGCAGTACTTAAAGGGAAAAACTACAATACATCACAATTCAATATAGGCTGTATTACTGTATCTGTGTAATGTTCAGTGGGTGAGAACACTGCTGTGGAACTGCGATGATTGACATAACAGATTAACAGTGTGAGCATTGGATGGAGGCTGTGGTGTCTGGTGAGGCAGACACTTGTCATACCTATGGGCTAAGGGGTGCTGACAGTGAGGGTGAATTCGTGGTTGAGTGGGCATGGATTGTGCAGTTCAATCCTCAAGAACCTATTGATGTTATTCTTGCTTTGCTGGTGGTGATCACAAAAGAACCAGGCCTGAAAAAACAATGCATCACAGTCGTTTGCAAATTACAGTACAATTACTGTATCTTCAGTGGGTGTTTATGTTGTGGAGTTTGGTGAAAATTTCTACAGGGGTGACACCCCACACATAAGGTATTGACCCCTCCTACTCAGTGGGGATATAATATTATTAAATCTCAAACAAAGGAAGGGTGTTAATACATTAACATCATTCACATATATAACATCAGACACAGTATGCACCTAGGCATCACCATATAAACAAAATAAATACCAGGTGTATGTCCAAAACATTTTCACATATCATATTTTATTATTATATATTCAAAGCAACAAAATCCTGACACCAAAATCTAAAATACATAAAAAGCATATGCACATGTTACAATACAATATACAAAACGCATAAAAAGTCTTTGTTAAAAAAACAGGAAACAATAATTAGAACCAGAAAAGGCACAGAGCCAAATTAATTGTTGTTGCTCAACACCGTACCCGTCATAGCCCGACTTATATAAGTTCCTGTCCTAGATGTTATGTAATAACTGGACATTCCTCAGGGGCAATCACCTAGCCCTAACCCTCAATACCAAAAGGGTAAAACAAGTAGGAAAATCTTTTATCTCTACTTGTATCACGTAGCCCAAGGGTATAATTCTCTTAAGCCGTATTAGGATAGTAATCCTTAGTTAAATCCACACTGGTCATCACATCCAACAATGTCCACACGGTCAAACTGTACAGAAAAAATGGGGTGAATAACCCAAAACAGAATGTTACTATAGGTACTCATATCACTAGTCACGAGTCTCAAGGTTCACAACCTAAATCAACAACAATCATACTCCATATGTCACCTCACCTTGGCGGTCCAACTCTATTTTCAAAAAGTCAATCCTGGAACAACCAAAGTATTTTCCAAGTACATCAAGGTTCCCAACGCATCCAAATTACGTGACCAATCTCATTGAAACGGGTTGTATAGTACTTGTCACCAGTTGCCGGGCCCTGCAAACCAAAGGTGAGTGTCAACTAGTTCACATAAATAACTGTCCACAAAATAAAGCCTTTGAAACCGGTTTACGCATTTAATGTGTGTGCCGTACTACACAGTCTTACCTTAATCTCACTATTTCCGCATGCGGTTACCAGTCTTCACCCTGAAACAAATAACATGGAGCAACATCACACACGGCCACTGCTCGGCATTTACATCGGGCAGTCACGTGATAACATCACGTACTCACTTGCTTACGTCTGTTGCTAAGCAACCACGCAGTGTATGTTTGATCTTCGTCGGAGCGTCCTTCAATAATGTACGGCTCTGCTGGCTGCTCATATACTGTAATAGTGTACCCGATCCTGCACGCGTCAAATCCGTGTGCAACCATAACAACCTATGCAGCAATCAAACAGTACATACAGGCTAGGGAAAACATTGAACCCCAAGTAAAAAAAAGTCGCATGACTAAACCCCATCCTTGGAAAAAAGTGTATCTATCACAACAAATCTAAATCATTGTATATATATACTGGTAGAATACATGGAATGGCATAATAGTCATATTCATGTCAAACTTAATATTGGCAGTGACAGTGTATATAAAGTACTACCAACAGGATGCATATACGCCATGTATGATCTCAACAGAAAAGATTATTTCACATTATGCTATTCAATACTCTCATTGAGTTGTTGTTCTAAATTAACCAGTTTTCTATTAATCAATTCTTGACACTTACCTTTAACCTTTTTTAGAATGCACCATTCAAAATCATTTTCAGAGTGACCCATATTTCTAAAATAAGCCACCATCGGTGCTGTTTCAATATTATTCCTAAGGCAACTCCGGTGTTGGATCATACGCGTCTTGCATTTCCTGTTGGTCTTGCCAATATATATAAGGGCACACGGCCATTTAGTCATGTAAATTACATTAGTTGTATTGCAATTAGTATGTTCTTGTAGAACCCAGTCATGTTTGAGGCCTAAATTCACCACAGATACTTTGTGTGTTAAAGGACACATTACACAGTTACCACATGGGTGGTGGCCCACAACTTGAGGTAGGTCCCAAAGGGTACTCTGTATCAGCGGTTGGGCTTCAGTCCGTTGAACATCATTTTTCATCACCAGGTTCCTAATATTGGTGCTTTTCTTAAAAGCCACCACTGGTGGAGAAGAACCCATACATTTTCTCCAATTCTTACAAATTATACCCTTCACTTTGTAGGATAAATTGCTAAAAGTGTTGACCAAGACCAAAGGTGGATTATCTGTGTCTTTGTTCTTTTTCTCAAACAAAGAGCCTCGATCATTATTAAAGGCTCGCTTGGCAGCTTGTTTAACCACCCTTAAAGGGTAGCCTCTATTGTTCAATTTCTTAATCAGAACGTTAGCTCCTTCCTCATAGTTTTCTTTAGTACTACTATTGCGTTTAATCCGCAAAAATTGACCAAAAGGTAAGTTGTCACGGACATGTTTAGCATGATGACTTTTGTAATGAAGAAGAGCATTTTTGTCTGTTTCCTTCACATATGGATTAACACACAATTTAGAATTGTTATGGTAAATGGTAAGGTCCAAATAGTTGACTTCTATCACGCTAAAAGTAGCCATGAATTTTAGATATCTATTTTGTGTGTTTAACCATGTCAGGAAGTTCTACAGATCCATGCCACAACAAAAAACATCGTCGATGTTGGAGTTTGGTGAGGCAGTCCATTTTCGTACTAGAGGGTGAGGGGTGTTGATAATGAAGACGGGTACCGGGGGGCATTGATTGTGCTGGTCAATCCTCAAGAATGCTTTGATGTGTTCTTACATTGCTGGCAGTGGTGTGAGGAACTCATGGTGACAAGTAAGACAGACACAAGTGATCACAGTTCAAGGGTGTTTATTGAACAATGAATGCAGTGTGCAGTTTGGAAAAACGCTTAATGTAAACCTAAATCTAAGAGGGGAGCACGCATCAACCATCAAATGAAATATAAGGCAGTCCTAGAGCCTTGTGTCAAAATCAAAAAGGCCTATACTAAGAAACCTATTGCCAACCTCACAACTAATACAAAAAGGGGTGTGGGACAGTTCTCAGCAAAAGAAAGACGTGTTCTCAAATAATATGTCAGAATGGGGTAGCCTGGGTCTCCCTTCTCCACGTTTTGGACACAGGATAAGATGGGAGCTTGGATCACAGTACAGTGTGAGGCTTATCTAGCACGAGACGACAGTTCTTATGGCAGCTCTCAGGACACACTCTCGAGCTGTCAGGGCCATCAATGGCAAAGTCTCGTTTCACTTAAAAGTCTCTTGCCTTCGAGGACCTGACATGTTCAAATAACAAAACAAAAGTTCCTTTAACAAATGAAAAGTTTGTTTCCAATGTTCGCTGGGTGATGAGTTCACCCCTTGTCCCCCCACTTCTGGGTGCTGACCCTTCTCATTTGTTTAGCACTGTTTCATGTAGGGTAATGGCTTCACCCCTGGGTCCCCATCTTCTCGGCGCTGACCCTTCTTGCTTCATATTTCACAAATCTTAATGTCTTTTTAAACAGTTCCAAACATACTGTTTCTTGGGACTTTAGACTTTGCCCCTCTTGGGATTCTCATCCCTTGTTTCTTCTTACTGCAGGATTCACTTCCCTTTCTTTCACTTAGTTTGTAGATCAAAGTCTTTCGATTGTACTGGGATTTTGCTTGACCCTCTGTATGACCTCTTTGACCTATTTCACTGGCCTGTCTACTGCCTTCTGTTATATATAGTTTCGCTCAGATGGGGATCCACCAGAGTCACTTGAGTTAGCACCCACGTTGTGCCGATTTCCCTCTGCAGCTGGTCTCCCGTTAACTCTCTTTGCAGTTCTTTCATCGATCATCAAACTTGGTTCAAAACTTGCCACTTTGTGATTCTCCCTCAACAAAGCCTGGTTCTTATCAGTTCACTTTCTACTCACCGGCTGTGATGAACAGCTTTGCTTTTCTTCTTCATCAGAGTCAAGCCAGTATCATGGTCTCAGGAGCTTCCCTCGCTCCTCCTTATCGGCGTAGGCTTGCCCTCTGTACCGTTGACATCTCCTACAAGACGCTGGTGCTATTGTTCATGGTTTTAGACTCTCTTCCACGAAGATTCTGTGGGTCTGGGACAAAAAGGGCAAGGTCACTTCACTCCTCGCCACCCTCTCGAATCCTGCCACCTTTTTCCTTCTCTTGAACTGCTGCGCCTGCTTAGCTGTCTTGTCGTGCTGTCTGTCATGCTCGCCCTGCTCGTCCTGTGCTCCCCTTCTCTACCTTTTATCTCCGTGGGAATGGAAAGTGCCCTCAGGTGTGTGTGATTCTGATCAATTGCCTGGCTTTGCCTGACCCTTGTATTGGGACATGTCAAGTAAACAGCTGTGGTGTTAGTCCGTTGTCCATTGTGTTGTGCAAAAGGTTTAGAGTTAGACAAGTGGGGGCAGTGGTTTGGAATGTCTTACATGCGAGAACAGGGAAAAGGTGTTAAAGAAAGGGGGATACTGCGTCTCCCCCGTCGGTGTCCCACTCCCACTCATCGAGGACTCCCCATCCAGGTGATCCTCCCTCACTGGTCCACCCCCAGGAACTGGAATCAATAGTGATGGCCATGTCCTGGCAACCTGGATGACAGATTCCCAGGGACTAGCTAGGAAGAGAGCTTCAGGTTTCCCACAGCGGTCACCCAAGAACCAGGACTACCAATATATTGCAGCTGATTGCCAATTCAGTACAATGGGTACTGCTGTATCTGTACAATGTTCAGTAGAGGGGAATAACGTCAGAAGGCAAGATTATCGGGGGACAAATGCTGTTACAGTTTCATGGTGTGAGCATTCAGGGTAGGTTGAGGGAGTTATTGAGGCAGACACTTGGCATACAAGGGTAGAGGGACTTTGACAAGCATTTGATCGTGTTGAATAGGACTTTTTGTTCGCATGCTTGGGGAAAATGAACTTTGGGCAAGATTTCCAGCGTTGGGTTAAGCTGTTGTACAACAATCCTTCTGCAAGTGTGCTGACGAATGGACTTGTTTCCGATCCATTTGTGCTTCATCGTGGTACAAGGCAGGGTAGCCCTCTTTCACCTCTCCTATTTATTTTATCTATGGAACCACTTGCAGTGAGCTTGCGGGCGGACGTACACTTTCAACCTGTAATTGGAAATGGTCGGAATAACTTGGTTTGGTTGTATGCTGACCATTTGCTGGTCGCCCTTCAAAACCCAGCTGTTGGTATTTCTTATTTGATGTGAGATATTCAATCCTTCTCCTTCATATCAGGTCATAAGATTAATTGGAGTAAATCCGAGATCCTACCAGTCAATGGACCAGTCAATGGGTTGTGTCAAGGACATACATGTGTTCAACTTCAATTCAGGTGGTGTGCTGAAAAGTTGAAGTATCTTGGAATATGGATTGGAGCAGACATAGTGAAGTTACCAGCCATTCATTTTGCTTGGATCTTTCCGAATCTTAAATCGGATTTGGTAAGGTGGAGTCTTTTGAAGTTGTTAACATGGGGCAGAATCAACTGTTTGAAAATGAACCTGGCACCTCGGATAAATTATTTCTTAAGCATGCTCCCCATTAAGATACCAGGAAGCATCTTGAAAGAGGTCAATAGGATTATGCAGAACTTTATTTGGAATGGGAAACCTCTGAGGCTCGCAATTTGGAAACTTTAAGTCCCGTTAAAATTGGGGGGAATGAACTTGCATAATTTCTCAGACTACCATTTATCGTTTTCCACTCGGCATTTGTGCAGAATTATTGACTCTGAGGATGTACGGTCTGAACATTTTGACCTCTTATCCTGGGAATGCAGTGCTGTTTCCCAATTGGACCCGAAAGCGCTGCTGACTACTCAGAGGAATAAGTCAAAAAAGATCAGCGCTCTTAATTTGTTCGTGTGAGACTGCTGGTGTGAGCTCTCGAACCGTGTGAGTGCTGATCCCTATTTGCACCCAGATGCCACCATATGGAATAATCCAGCCTGGAAGTATCAGGGTAAAACTCTGTTTTGGGTGGAATGGTTTGTGGCTGGCATCAAATACATTGGAGATTTGTTTGAGGGGGACAACTGGCTAACGTACACTCAGCTTATCCAGATGTATGACATGTCAGAATGCTCGTTTGCTGAATATAGGAAACTGAAGATTATTATTTCAGCTTGTGTTGAGGTGCCACAATTAACTGTTCAGAGTACTGCCTGGGCAGCTCTGTCTGTAAGCTTGAGTGCATCACATCCTGCTTCTACCATGTATGGAATCATAAAAGCTACTCAGAAAGGTGATCCGAGATTACCTGCCATTTGGGCGGAGGAATTGGGGGAGGATGTGAACTTCAGATGTTGGCGGAGGTGCTGTGAAAACACTTGTTTGGTGAGTTTGGATTGGACCCTCAGAGCTTCTCAAACAAAGTTGTTGTTTAGGGCCTATTGGATGCCGGAGAAACTATTCAGGAGGCAACTTTTGGACAACACTCTTTGCTGGAAGTGTAAATGTTCGAGAGGATCTCTGAGTCACTTGATTTTGTCCTGTCCCAAAACGATGCAGTTCTGGGACAAGGTTCGTGAGAGGTTAAGTTTGGTCTTAGATATCGCAATCCTCATGAATGCCTCATTACTGATTTTGGGTGATGACTCTTTGCTGGAGGAAATTGACTTTGGTAAGAAAGTTTGGTTGCTACGCGCATACATATTTGCTAAAAAAATCATATTGAGGTCCTGGAAATCAAGTAATTCTTTTAACATTGATGATTGGGTGGAGGAGCTTCTTACTATTTCAACATATGAAAGAGCCATTTACAAACTCACTTGTGGCATTGACACATTTTGGGACATTTGGAGCTGCTTTCTTGATGCCTATGGATAGGTCTGGACTTTGATCTAGGATAATATATACATACCTTTGAACGCTAATGTTATGTATGATACCTATAGTTTGTGTGATGGTTTTGTAATACTTTTGTATCTGATGTATAGTCTCTTGCAATTGAAATTCTTGGTCCTTGTCTCCTACATTTGCTCTCTTTTTTCCCTTCTTCCTTTTCTTTTTCTTTTTTCCTTTCTTCCATCTTGTTCTATTTTTAATATATAAATGATATTTTGAATTGGTTGTGACAAATTGATTACTTTGCTTTGACTTGGTTGAATATGAGCGGATTTAATGGAACACTACTATTCTTGTTCTTGTTTGTTACTGTGAAAATAAAAATGTAAACCAGACAGTGAGTGTGTTCATAGCGGGAAATGCATTGCAATTTGTAAGCCTCACCTTTGCCTTGATCTTTTTCTTGTATTGCTGGATGGGTATTCTCCCAAGAAGTCAGACTGAAAACATTGATAACATTGTTGTCTTCAGATGAAGAGACAGTGATGCCTTATTGTCTGGCCCATTACATCTACTCTTTTTAAATCAATGCTACTACTGTTCAACGCAAACAAATGTTTGACTAAAACTTGGACCATCTCATTTAGGGAATGTTTGCAGAAGCTTACAATGACTAGATGATTGTTCTCATTAATGGCTCTCAATCGATAACCATGCAAGGGGTCACCTTTGCATTTCCTCTTTGGTGCCATTGGCAAAGGCTCGGGGACCTGTGTGAATACTGGCAGAATCCAGGACAGGTGGCAATTTGTTAAGATAAAAGAATTCACCCACAACTCGAATCTGTTCATGTCAGGTGCACATAGGAGATGGATATCAGATATTTCAAAAGCTCCAGATGGTGAGAGAATGCTGCCCTGGTGTTTGAGTGTATAGTTCATAACAATGGCATGTTGTTAGAGGAGGGTGTTTTTAAGAGGTGTGTGCTGGGGCTGTGGGATTGGTGGCCAAGTGTCTGTAGGGGAAGACATTCTGTGGGGCATTGGCAGTAGTCTTTGTGAGTCCTGGGGCAGGGGGCATTAATAGAGCTTCCTCAGGTCCCTTTCACATGTCCCAGTGAATATTTTAAGTATTGTCACTGGATAGTACACCCACCTGCATTGTTTGAGGTGATGTGGGAGTCACTTATTGATGCAAGTTCAACTAAAGGGTGATAGTCATGGTGCCGTTCAACTAGGAGAAAAAGGGGTGAAAGGATGTGCTTCATTATTTTATTTCAACATGCATACAATGCGTCGGGAGGACAGCTCAGGTGAAACACGTGTGTCTTGGAAGGAAGACAACACAGAGCAACATTGGTACAAATCCCAGTCCTGTGCTTAGAGACTGGTCTCCGGTATTAGGCAGGTCATAAAATATGTATTAATTAATTCATTACAATGTGACTTTCTGACTTATTTAATTCTGAGATGCGGTGTATCCATGTTGATAAGAATTCCATAACCCATTGTACCATTCAGGATCTCAGTAATACCATAAAAGAGCTCAGTTATGACACGCTGGATCTCACCCTAGTCATGCTGTACAATAAGCTATCTGATGCCTCTGGGATGTAAGACAATGGGCCTCATTACGAGTCCGGCGGTAACCGAGGCGGAAAACCCGCCTGGTTACTGACGGACTCGTATTACCATTCTGCCTACGTGATTCCCGGAATTACCGGGGCATTACAACCCCGGTTTTCCGGGAATCACGGAGGCGGAATGGTGTTAATCCCCATTCCCATTGAGTCCTATGGGACTCAATGGGAATGGGGATCATCGAAACACCGGCAGCATCTCGTAATGCTGCCGGTGTTTCCTCGTCCACCTGCAGGCGGGCGGTGTTAAACCCGCCAGCTCCCGCCTGCAGGAGTCGGGATCAGGCGGTCCGGAAACAACGGTGGCGGCGGTTTTACCGCCACCGTTATTTCCGGACCGCCTGATTTGTAATGAGGCCCAATGTTTCAAATGTGCCAGGTGGGATTACCCCTTAAGCACCATGGACCACAACTAGACTACCCTGCACCGGTGAAGCGCGAGGTTTGCAAAGGGATAGAACAGGAGAATGCTGCCTAAACATGCAAGCAAGGGGAGTGATACTCATTTGAGATCCTAATTATCTTTGTGTTGACACATCTGGTGTGGGAACCTTTGAAGGTTGAGTGCAAAACAAAGATTCTGAAATGTAGGAAGCCTGAGAGGTCTGGAGAAAAACATGAAGACTCATCATATCTAATTCTATAGAGATGTCTGATTCAACGTAGATTTTTCACACTTTATGAAACTGAAAAATGTTGAACTGAATATATACCTGTTATTTGTTGCATGATGATCTGAATACTAATCCTCACAGGGAAATAAGACTAAGCTGTCTACTGCTGCATTGGCTTGGACTATACTGACCATATGATGACCATTATAACAGGCAATTGAACGCTATTGTCATTTTTTGATGATATCCTCTGGTAAATGAACTATCCAGGTGTATAAAAAGCCTTTGAACATCTAATTACATTTGACAGGTTTCCCATAAACATATTGCATTGGCCAAAGATGGCCGCACTGTCACATTGGATTGTGTACACCTGTACAAGGGTAGGCGTCCTAGCCTACGGAGATCTCTGCAATGCCAGCTCATGCTCCTGATTGGTGGATGCCAGTCATCTGTGCAAGTTGGTTTGTTAGGGATTCATCTGCTCCGTTTGGAGGCTGATTTTTGTACTTTTGCAATATCCTTGGGGGGTGGGTGAGCTTACCGGTTCCATGTGATAATATCCCCGCAAAAATGGCACCATACAAGAATGGTGCCGTTTCTTTGCAGTGATATTACCACATGGAACTTGCAGGGCAACCCCCCGCAACTCCCACATTCTTTTAAATGGAGCGGGGGTCACCCCCGCAACCCCTGCTCCCATTTACACCATATATTATCCCCCTAAATAATATCGCCCATGCCGTATCCTGGTGACTATATGTATGGCAATATTATTTATGGGGATAATATAACCTGATACCGGCTTACCTATGGGCATGCAAGTTCATTTAAGGATTGTAAGCGTTTAGTACTTCTTGTGATGGAGACCATGATATGAGCAATGATGATCCAGAAGTTGGAGAATTGTATTGCACTCGAGCAACAGGAAATACTATGCATGATCCCCCTGCATACATGACTAAAAAGTCAACAGCAAGCAGAAGAGGCGAGGCTATAAATGTTTGTCTGGTTGTTAGCACAGCTGCCGATTGCCAACTGTTGTCATTCATTCATCAGATGGCTAAGCAGATCAAATGGAGAAATAATGCATTCCAAAACTGTTCATGCTGTAAAGAAGTGCATTGCAAAAGGATGCACACAACACAACATTCTCTGTTATACATGAGCCCCGAGGAAGAGGAAAAGTGGTATCGAGGTGCACTGCAGCCTGTTAAGTTTTCTTTCATGTGTCACCCCAGATTTACAATACCGGGCCATTTGCCAAATTTGATTGCCATACCTAGTAATGCAGTTCATACTCTGGCATTTGGGTAAGCTGGACTACTGCAACAGCCTCTATCTAAATCTGCCTGCCTCCACTCTCCGCCCTCTGCAACTTATCCAGAAGAGGACTGTGAGACTTGTCCTTGGCCTTAAGCCCAGGGATCGTATCTCTCCAGGACTGAACTCTCTGCACTGGCTCCCAGTGGCTGCGAGGATTACGTTCAAAATCCTCTGCATTGTACACAAGGCCTTCTGGGGTCTGGGGTCGCAATACCTTCAACTCTCTCTTCCTAAATATCTTCCTTCTCGAGCTCTTTGCTCATCTGCCTCCAACTCCCTCAGGGTCAGTCGCTTCTCCAAGCAACGTGTTGGTGGCAGATCACTCTTCGGCAGGGGCCTCTCTCTGGAACAGCCTTCCTGCCTACCTGAAACTCGAGGAGAACCATCTCTAGTTCCGGAAACACCTCACAACCTTCCTCTTTGCTTCTGCTTTCTCTCCTCCCCTCCCCTGCTGAATTCCTGACTGAAATTGCACTGGTTACCTAGCCACCCTTTCTGATCTGGCCCAAGCCCCGTCAATTACCCACCTGCACTGCCTTCCCTGGCAACCCCTTCACTTGGGGACCATTTTTCTGTATCCCTTCAGTCCCCCTACCAGCACTTATGTCTGCACTTCCTTGCACTTGCCACTAGCTGGCTGTTTTATTTGTCTTATTTATCTTATTTATTCCACTTTCCCATGTATTGCACTTTCCCCTCTCCCTTCCCCCTGCTCACTTTTCCTTCCCCCCTTCCCTTGCACTTGCACGATCTGAATGAGACCTGGCCTAGTAGGATTGTTTGTCTGTCCTCCCTTTGTTGCCCCCCTTGCCTCGTCGCGCCTTGAAACACTTGTGTATAGGCGCGTTATAAATGCCATATCATATCGTTTGATGGCAAAACATGGTGATGATCTGAACACCTGTCCTTTTGATGTGACTACCTGGACTATGATATCAGTACCTGCAATACGCTGTAAGTATAATGTATGATGGTGGTAGCTGGGCATGTGATGGAAATGTTAGGCAAATGGAGGATGCCTGGCAAATGCCTTCACAGAAGCTATACAAATGTCAGAACTATTGGCTTTATCAAAGCAGGTTTACATACCCTTTGCTGATTGCTGGCATGGAACTTTACATCACTTGGCAAGGCATTTCATTTTCAAAGCACGGAAAGGAAGGGCAGATAAATAGGCTAAATCGGTTGAGAATTCGAGCCTTAATTTACTTGATGTCATATTATGAAAAAGAGTCGCACCTCGTAAACAATTCAATGAAATTTGACTCACTGTGGAAAGCTGAATGGACGAGATTGCTCTACAGCTATACAAAGCCAGGATCGCATGGTGTACACAGAGCTCAGCGGCGAGCCCTGACCGCAATGGGTTATCTGCTCATATAAGAAAGGATGGGTACCACTGATCAAAGTAGCACAAACAGCGAAATAAGTGAAAAAGGAGTGTCTGACGCTCCCTATCTGCTATATTTCCATGTTAGCTCTTCATGCAGTGGAGCTGTGACCGAGGCAAAACCTCTCGGTGGAAAATAAAGCATGACTTTCTGACATCTGAGATGCTGAAGTTTGTGCCAGCATCCTTCCTGCCCTTCCTCTCAATTAGTAGTCATTCTGGGGACTCTCTTTGCCTGACCTTAGGGCACAGCTCCCCCTGTGATCTGACAAATACTAATTTCCGTGGACCAACTGTTCTGAACAGAGGGGCTTTGGCTCCCAATTAGCAGAGCTCTCCCCTGGGGTAGCTTAAATGAACCTGGGACAGTTCTCTCTACAAATAACAGGGGGGTGCATTGACTTCTGTCTTCTGCCAGTCTCTTTCCTGAAGCAGTATCTGAATGGCCAGGGCCCGCTGTCTATTCACTGCTACCTGAAATCCCTAGACACAAAACTCTTGGATTCATGTTAGTCCTCGTTGTTATTCTTCACTGGCCTGCCTTTCTGGCCTAGATTTAATTACTTTTTAAAGTTTCGTATGCTTGTTTACATATATGTTTCATTCGTCCTTATGCAGAGCTTTAATGTTTGTGCTTTTGCCATGTAAGAAATGCCTTTCAGTGGTGGCGTATAATATTATCAACATTTGCTGTTAAAACCCTTAATTTCTGTCGCATGGCCTTCCACTCAAAAGCACCTGTTGCCACAATCGCTGCTTTAAAGAATGACACTTTCTGTAACATTATAATCATATCGAAGAGTCTTGCAATTAGCTTGGGTTGCATGCATCTGTGGAGAGAATGGCTGATAAGGACGGCCAGTCACACTCTGAAGAAATGATCATCTTAGTGAGATATGTCACATTTGATAAATAGTTTAGTAATAGGAATATGGTATTTTATAGCGCTGGGTAACACGGTATTTGCTGTTTTGTATCACTGTAAATAACAGGTGTAACTAAGGTTCCACTCATGGAACTCCGTTTTGTGGCTTCTTAAGGACTTAAAGATGGAAGTTTGAGTTAGAACAGCCTAGAAAAACATATGAAAGATTGCATATTTTACGGAAGTCCGATTGAGACATCAAAAAATGCGTACAGTGTTCGAGTTCACCTAAATCAAGGCAAGGGCGATATTCAAAATGTGAAACGTATATGATACAGAATAAGGAATGGTGTACACGCTCTGAAGCACTGCATGAATTATGTAGACAGTCCGCAACGTCATGTTTCAGTGGCAAACGGTATTATAGAGATTATGGAAAGATTGGTGTAGCGTCCTGATTTCCGCTGGAAGATAACCCAATGCCATCTCATGTTCATGACCGCCTAGAGGCAGAACCTGATGATGATCACCTGTGCAGACTGTAATGCAACAACTGCAACAGCATAATAACAGAACTAGGGGCACCTCATCCCGAACCAACAACTATGGGATTTAGCAATTTGTGACACCAGCGCAGCCTTTTACCTAATCAGAGGCCAGATTACAGACATTTTGCACTGACGCATCATTGCACGGAATTAGCACTAGGGCAAAGTTTGTGGTATTTAAAAAAAAAAAACACTGGGACATATAAGAAAACTATTTCACCATGACAGGTGCAGTTTTTTTGCATGGAGTAAGCACCAGGGCAAAAATTGCCATTGTGCAAAAAAGAAAAATTTTCGATGAGTTTCTTTCACCAGGGCAAAGCTTGTCCTAGTGCTAATACCATTCATTAGCACTGGGGCAAACTTTGCGCTGTTGCAATAATACAGTGATTGGATTTTCTATCTGAACAAAGGGACCTCTTGAGGTCTGGCCGAGCACTTGGAGCTGGGCAACTAGCCATGAACATTGTCTGGGCATTATTATGTCTGAACCAGGTCAAAATAGAGCTTTTGTCAAGTGACAAACTTAAAGAAGAAGCAGTGGACACAATCACTTTCTGGGAGTGGAAATTGCTTTTTATCCTATGTTCTCCCTCGACGCCCTTCCCCACAGAAAATTTATGATCATAATGCCATTAATTGACTTGAATGTTCTGCAACAGATATAATATTGATTGAAAGTGGAGACCATTTTCAGTAGGACATAAAGAAAGACAAATGCTGAAATAAAATGTGATTTACATAGTTTCTATCAGGCTAAAAACAATAGCTGATAACCAGATGAATTTTGAAGGAGTAATAGGATTGGCTACAAGAATTGTTTTCTATTAAGGCAATTGAAAGGAGCATCTGCACCCCAACTGTGAAAGCAAAAGAAAATATTGAGGCTGAGTACCTTCAAAAGGAAATACACCAAACGCGGGTTATAAAGGTACACAGATCTTTATTCAAAGTAACTGAACAGTTTCCAAAGAAACAAAGTATCTGATAGCTATCAGGCCCTCAGTTCACCACAGCGAATACCAGCCCGTTCGGTGTGGGAAGTGAGTGGGACTGTACATCAGAATAGTCGCACCTTTTATACACTCCAAAACATGATGTCCAACCCACTTGCAGGTTAATGAATCTTGGATCTAGGGTTCGTGCCGAGTTTGTTCCTAATTTATGCATCTATACATTTAGGGGTTATCCTTAATACATTCGCCAACAAGTTACAATAGCAAGTAACCAAAGTGACAAAAGCCTGCCAATCTGCGCTTCCCCAATAAGAGATTAAATCTGAACTTTGACTTGCATAAGTAGTTAGTCCTGGTACAAATTGAACATAGGTGATAATGTGAGTATTTATTCACAGCAAGAACACTACACGCCAACACGTGTTTCAGCCCTCTCTGGGCCGTCCTCAGGGCGTATTAACATTGATATGATAGATAACTGTCAAGAAACATTTACAAATCAATGCCCGTTACATACAAAGAATAAATAGACATATTGGTATGTTTTAGAGAGTGATACAGCAGAATAAGTAGTCATAATTGGAGAAAATACATAGACCAGTTGAAACATAAAATACAGAGGAGGAGAGGAATGGAAGACAAAAAAAGGGGGGAGGGGGGAGAGAAGAAGATACAAATTAAAATCGAATGTTTGTTAGTATTGACAATTTCTGTTTTTTTCATTTACAAGGTACTGAATACGTAAATAAGTATATGGTGCTTCCTGTTAACATAGCCAAGTCGTTAAACCAAAAGAGAAAGCGGACAGTCCATTAGTGTGATGCAGTTGATAATTGATAGTTGAAAAGTAAGTAGCGTCCGTGAGATTCATTTGAAATTATTGGATGGTTCCTGAAATAATATACAGATACGTGTTGTTACCTGTTAGGTACTCTAAACTGTGAAACATAGTGGCATCTGCGAGGTTAACAAATGCAGGTTTTATAAATTTGAATAGCGTTGGCTCTCTTACCTAAAGTTTCAGTACGTAATCGTACATCCGTGGAAGATAGTATGCTGATAGGTCTAGCGTCAAAATAAACGAGCGACATCTATTTGAACAAAGAAGTAAAGAGATAATGTGAAAAGTGCCTCATAGCACTTGCTAGTGTTGTGAATGTAGCCTCTCACTAGTACGCGCGAAGCGCTTACCTTCAAACGCCTGATTGCGTTGCTGCACGGCGATTTCTGCCGGCTGCCAGTGACTCCCTGGATGGAATGTAGGTGTGGCTGAGCTAGCCTATAGCTGCTCAGTCAGAACGTTTGGTAGCTCCAGTCATGTGACCATTCAAGTAAACGTTGCCTAGCAACTTGGCTGGTATTTAGAATTGTGATCGAGTGAGCAAGCACGTAAAGCTGCTCCGCTTAAACGTGATTGTTGGTGCAGAATCTGCTAAGCCTTTACAAGCTGGGAGAGAGAAAAGTAATTTACTGAGTTTAAGTTGTTGGAAATATTCTTGAATATAAAAAAAGCTGTTTAAAAGACATTACCGACATTTGATAGCAATTTATTTAACACTATTTAAACTTTTTGCACTTTTGAAGCAATGAACCCAGGCAACCTAGCGTTTAGGGGACCATTGTATATGATTAACATGTTCTTGATAACACTAAGAACGGTTTGTTTATTATAAAGGACCGGATCTGAAATATTGGTTATGAAACCACTGAATAAGTGCAGCACAGTGATATTCAGTAAACATCGGTAAATCTCTTCCTAAATAAACACTGCAACCATAATTAGAGAAGTTGATAGCGAGAAAACAGAGTTTGCGCGTTAACTGCGTGTGTATCCGAAGATGGTGAAGTTTCCTGATATTTTATGTCCAGAAAGAGAATGCTGGAAAACAAAATACATGGTAACGGGGTAGCTACTAAAGTGTCGTTGACATTGGTATTTGGAGGAAGAGTCATGTCTGTGTTAGTAGCAAGCAATACATGTATTAACAAAAAGTTAGCGTGTATTCCCCTAATGTGCTAGGTGGACATAAGGGTTGAAAAGTTCGGTTAAGAGAGGTGATGCACTCGTGGATAGTGTATCATAGTTGCTGCCCATGAGGACTGTCCGCCCCTCTATGGTGTAATAATTTCCTTAGAAATTCTCCTGTAATTTAAACATTATGCCGAGATTAAGCATATTATTGATTAGAGAAAAACATTCAGTTCGTGCTCTTGATTGAGTCCAAGTGGAACACATCTTAGTCTGCATATCATACGGGCCTCCGCTTGTCGTAGATTCAGTTGTCGATCACCACCTCTGGCATGTGGTTTGATGTGTTGTAGTCCTACAAATCTGATTTCTCTTCTGTGCGCCATTTGGTGTTCTTTTTGCCAGTGCGCTGCAAATGGTAATTTGATGTCTTGACTGTTGAGATTTGCCAGATGTTCCGTGATTCTTACCCTAAGTTTCCTGATGGTGCTGCCAACGTATACTTTCTTACAGACACAGATAATTGCATATATAATGTATTTGGAGCGACAATTAATAAAATCCGTAATTTTGTTACTCAAATTTCCATGACAGGTAAATTCTTTAGTGGGCGCTAAGGCAAACTGACAAAAGTTACAGGTCCCACACTTGTGGAATCCACTGGGTTTAATACTCTGCGTAAGCCAGTTGGACTGTCTGTTGGAACCAGGTTTCATAAACGAGGGACACAGTAAGTTTCTAAGTGTTGAGGCTCTAGAAAAGATTATTCTTGGTTCCTCTGTAATGTAGGTCTCCAAATCTGGGTCCAAATGTAAAATATTCCAATGTTTATTCAAAATATGATAAATAAATTTGGAATCACTGCAGTACTTCGTAATGAAGTTCACATGTTGTGGAAATCCAGCTAGCTGTTTGCTTTTGGACTGGGTAAGTAGAGAAGATCGTATGATTGTTTTCACTTTCCTCAGTGCATGATTAATGTTGGTTTTCGTGTAACCTCTTTCTTGGAATCTGGTTCCTGTAGACTTACATTCTGATAAGAAATGCGTATCTTCACTGCAATTCCTCCTAGCTCTTAGAAATTCTCCTCGAGGGATGTTTTCAATCACATTTCTTCTATGGCTGCTTTTTGCATGCAAGATGGAGTTAACTGCAGTTGCTTTTCGAAAAGTACAGGTATGCAGGGTGTCATTGACTACATAAATTCTAAGATCCAAAAACTCAATTTCAGTAGCATCAATTTGACCCGTGAACTGAATCCCAAATTGGTTATGATTAAGGAATTGTATGAAGTCCTTGAACTGGTCAGGTGTACCTGCCCAGATTGAAAAAACATCATCAATATATCTACGCCAGACCGGAATAAGCTCAATATATGGATTATTGTGAAACACATGTGAGTCCTCAAAGAATGCCATAAAGAGGTTTGCCAGTGAGGGAGCATATTTAGCTCCCATGGCAATCCCCTTGGTTTGAGTGTAGTACTCCTCATTGAATATAAACTGATTATGGTTGAGAGTAAAGACGACGAAGTTCTTGAGCATATGTACATGTGCTGCATGTGACGCTGAATGTAATCTGAAAGAATGATCCAATGTTTTGATGGCTAAAGTATGTTCAATTGTAGTGTATAAGGCAGTAACATCTAGGGTAACCAAATGGTAATGGGATTTCCAAGTGATATTGTTAAGAATCTGTAAGATATGAGTTGTGTCTTTCAAAAAAGCTGGAATTTTTGGTACAAGATCTTTGATGCAGGAATCTATGTAGGTTGCTAAGTTTTCTTTGACCCCTCCTTGCCCGCTCATTATGGGCCTCACTGGTGGAAGGTTGTCGAATGGTTTGTGTCTCTTGGGTAATAGATACAAAGTAGGCATGAATGGAGTGGTATTGGTGAGAAAGAGTTTCTCCTCATCCGTTAACATTCCTTGTTGGTTCCATTCCTGAATAAGAATTTTAAGTTCTTGCACTGTCTGAGTCGTCGGGTTATTGTTGAGTTTACGATAACATCCAGGGGTGTCTAGGTGTTCTTGAGCCATTTTGATATAATCTAATTTATTGAGAATGACAATATTCCCCCCTTTGTCCGCCTCCTTGATCACTATGGTGTTGTCAACCGATAGTTCATGAAGAGCCAATTGTTCAGTATTAGATAAATTAACTTTTTTACTAAGAAAGCCCTTGCATTGGCCATCAATGTATTGGTGAATTTCCCTAGTAATAGACCTATAAAAAACTTCTATAATATTGTCACCCGAAATTGGTGGCATAAATTTGGATCTGTTTTTATGTTCAACAATATACATATTGTGTTGGTGTTTCCCTAAGTCTCTTTGGATGTCACTAATTGATTGATCATTGTCTACTGTAAGGTTCGCCAGAAGGTGTACATTCTCAATCTCCTGTATACTTTTGCTACTGATTGGTGGTAGCATTGCCTGTTGTTGAAAGAATACCGGTTTGATCACAATTCTAAATACCAGCCAAGTTGCTAGGCAACGTTTACTTGAATGGTCACATGACTGGAGCTACCAAACTTTTTGACTGAGCAGCTATAGGCTAGCTCAGCCACACCTACATTCCTTCCAGGGAGTCACTGGCAGCCGGCAGAAATCGCCGTGCAGCAACGCATTCAGGCGTTTGAAGGTAAGCGCTTCGCGCGTACTAGTGAGAGGCTACATTCACAACACTAGCAAGTGCTATGAGGCACTTTTCACATTATCTCTTTATTTCTTTGTTCAAATAGATGTCGCTCGTTTATTTTAGACGCTAGACCTATCAGCATACTATCTTCCACGGATGTACAATTACGTACTGAAACTTTAGGTAAGAGAGCCAACGCTATTCAAATTTATAAAACCTGCATTTGTTAACCTCGCAGATGCCACTATGTTTCACAGTTTAGAGTACCTAACAGGTTACAACACGTATCTGTATATTATTTCATTCACCATCCAATAATTCCAAATGAATCTCACAGACGCTACTTACTTTTCAATTATCAATTATCAGCTACATCACACTAATGGACTGTCCGCTTTCTCTTTTGGTTTAACGACTTGGCTATGTTAACAGGAAGCACTATACACCTTTTTACGTATTCAGTACCTTGTAAATGAAAAAAACAGAAATTGTCAATACTAACAAACATTCGATTTTAATTTGTATCTTCTTCTCTCCCCCTCACCCCCCTTTTTTTGTCTTCCATTCCTCTCCTCCTCTGTATTTTATGTTTCACCTGGTCTATGTATTTTCTCCAATTATGACTACTTATTCTGCTGTATCACTCTCTAAAACATACCAATATGTCTATTTATTCTTTGTATGTAACGGGCATTGATTTGTAAATGTTTCTTGACAGTTATCTATCATATCAATGTTAATACGCCCTGAGGACGGCCCAAAGAGGGCTGAAACACGTGTTGGCGTGTAGTGTTCTTGCTGTGAATAAATACTCACATTATCACCTATGTTCAATTTGTACCAGGACTAACTACTTATGCAAGTCAAAGTTCAGATTTAATCTCTTATTGGGGAAGCGCAGATTGGCAGGCTTTTGTCACTTTGGTTACTTGCTTATTTAGAAGGGGTACCGAGAATTTACCCTTCTACGCTCTGCTACTGTTGCAAACCCCTCTACATTACAATAATAGCATCGAATTAGCACTAGGGTGTGCGCACCTACCCACATTGGGGCCAATTTCTCGGTGTCTTTATTAAAGTTACAATAGCAACAGTGTGTCTTCGGATTTCGCGTTGAGCCTCTGCACATAACTTTATACAATATAGTAAAACAAGTGTTCACATACGATGCTCAAACAGTATTGTGCACGATATACGTTCATGGAATAGTCTCGTTGGCGCAGGTAATCCTCTATACACAGGTCAACGAAGGACAAGGTCTCAGTACATGACCCTAACATTTGGCCTGGAGGCAGTTTACACATTAACTTGTACACAGAGGTCAAGACGGCCATGTTACATTCATAACGACACTGTCCACCATCTTAGAACACAGGGTGACTTTAGAGAGAGAATCTAAAATGGCAGATGAACCTAAAATGGCGACTAATACTGATCCAAGGTCAGGACCTTGCAACACGAATTTCCTTGCTGAGCGACTTGGCCTAGGCCAATATATATCAACACGATCTAGAAGGTATAATATGATTTCCCATTCGACAAACCCTCCTTTTGGTCTATGCCAAGCGCTAAACTACTCCTAATCACTTTACGAATAATTCCACGTCTCAATGTTCATACACCCTGAATCACCATCGGAGATATCAATCGCCATTAGATCGGTTACCAGAATTTCTTTCAGAACATATTCATTGGAGTTCTTGTCTCAGGCGTATACCTTGCATCCTAACGTACCCATCGCCTGTGCGCAACATCCCCCTACCATTGAACATATACCAGGAAGACACTGTGTACAGCAACAAATGAACAACAGAATTCCCAAAATGATCAGCAAGACCAAAAGTACCTTCCAACCCCAAGACCGCAAGAAGTCCCAGAACCAAGCGCTAAGATCCCAGTTTCCCTCGGGAACATGCACTTCTGAACTTAGGACATGCAGATTCTGAATTGCCTTAAAGATAGTTGGGGAGGAATCTGGCACGAAGATGCAGCAAGCGGACCCCACTAATTTATATACCCCTCCACGTTCAGCCAGGATGACATCTAATGCCATCCGGTTCTGAAGTGCTACTAACCTTATTGCTTTCTGTTCTAGAGTCATATTATAGAGTATGTCAGTGGTTCGGCTGATGGTTCTCTCCAGTACTCTCGCTAGTCTCCTGATATCCTCTGAGTTCATTATTTGTCCTCAAAAGGATTTTGCTACATCTCCCAGAACTTGTGCTGGAGTGTCACCATCCTCGTTCTGCCGTGGATGAGCATTTGAAACCTCTACAGTACTGGCTATGAATACCCCAGGTAACAGGATCCCTAAATAACAAGTTCCCTGCCAATCCCTCGGTAACCATGGAAATGCTTCATTACCGCAAACAAAGTAGACAGGTTCACCTACATACAAAGGTCTGTCTTCCCCAGTCAAATTCGCAACGTTGGCGCAACCTTTAAAATCACCCATTGACTGAGTACCATTCCTCTGTATGCAGAAAGAAACTGAATCGGGGCTATGGTTAACAGTGTAGGAAGGAGGCGTGGCATCCTTATTGCCTATAGGAGCCATTTTAAAGGAAATCAAAGATTGGAAAGGACAAGACAGTCTATCAGAAGGCCTAATAGAAGCAAAGTTGAGATTACTCCTATTCGAAAAAAGCGAGCATCCCAAGGGAGTCAAAACACGTTTCTCAAACTGATTCAAATTAGTCCCATCGAAGTTCCCTGAGATGCTATCATTCCAACGACCAAAGAATAGTGCTCTAAGAGAAGAATAACATGCAGTTGTCAAAGGTAAAGGATGAATATAACAACCTAGCCCCTTATCCCCATGTTGCGGTAAATGCGAGCAGACCCAACAATTGAATTTGTTAAAGATGGCATGTGTAGCATTCATGATAAGTAATAGCGTGTTGTTATAATATCTCTGTCTGTGCTGAGAATCCCTAGAAGATAGAGTGTGCAGATGCACGAAAGGAGTAGAAACAGTAGGTACATTTTCAGTCGGTAACAAATTCTCAAGCGGATGTACTTCTTCTAGATACCAGAAGCCTAAAACAATGACTATTATAAATCCAATTAACATTATCAAAAAACAGCAGTACGTTTTCGGGGCCCATGTTACAGACTGTCCTTTCTCGCAGTTGGTCACACGTTCACTTATCAGTCCTGTACGAGCGGCAGCGGTGGCAGGCATTGTAATCTTCAAACGAACACGCCAATGTTTTTAACTGGCGACCTCCAGGCCGAGCGTCTTCTTAGTCCTTCCACAAACCCTAGCCAACAGAATCCCCGTATAGACAATAGATCGGGCCAAAAAGGCAAGCCCTTGCTGATTTTCCTCGATCGCACAGCCAAACCGTGCAGTAGGTCTATTTCCTAGGTTGCAGATCGTACCTCGTGCTTCCTGGTACTGAGTGATCTGAGAACAACATGTCGTCACGTCCCGTTGGAAGCAACGTATCAAGAACAAGAGAGGATGCAAGATCCGGAACAACAGCTTCCGGAAACAAAACTGTTGGAGTGTGGAGGCAAAATGGCTGTTTCCCCAGGCCTCACGGGCTCAGGGAGAGTCTCTGACACACTCTTGATGCTGTTTACTGTTTCGGGATTGTTGGTTGCAGTACTGATGAGGGGTTCTGTTTCTTCTGTATCGTATGGCACTGGGTGTGGAATCTTCTTGGTGTGCGTCGCATGGATCCAATTTTTCCGGCCAGCCACCCGCACCACCATCTGCGTGACCAGCAGGACTTGGAAGGAGCCCCGCCACCGAGGTGCAAGGCAAGAGGATTGCTCAAATGCTTTTGTCAGGACCCAGTCACCTGGCCGTATACTGTGACCAGGGCCCTCGTATCGTACAGGTAAAGCCTCTCGCACCTGGTGATAAATCAAATACAAGTTTTTAGTCAACTGGCTACAGTAATCTGAAAGAAGTACATTTTCTACATTTCGCAGAGAACGACATTTCGGAAGGTTCCAGATATTAGCAGGCCTCCCCATAACCACCTCAAAGGAAGAGAGACCAGTCTTAGTTTGAGGGGTTGTACGCATTGACAACAACACGATCGGTAAGGCATCCGGCCATTTTAGTTTGGTACTGGCACATGTTTTAGCAAGCTTGTTTTTGATGATGCCGTTGTGTCTTTCTACTAGTCCGGCACTCTGAGGGTGTCTGGTCGAATGGAACCGTTTATCGATCTGTAATCCCACACATATCTGCAGAATTACAGCAGTGATAAAATGTGGACCATTGTCCGACCAGATGACTCTTGGTAGCCCGAACCTTGGGAAATACTCTTTTAACATAGTTTTTGCAGTAGTTATGGCTGTAGCGTCTTTAACAGGAAAAGCCTCAACCCATTTGCTAAAAGCTCAAATGACAACTAACACGTACTTCAGGTTGTTACATTGTTCCATTTCAATAAAATCAAAGTGTATAACCTCAAAGGGGACAGAAGGTGGACCAAAACTTCCCCTAGGAGTTGGCGTTCCCTTTCCCACATTATGCTGTAAACAGATCATGCAGTTTTGAACAAAGTGTTCAGCTACCTTAGAGATTTTGTCATCCACCCATACTTTTTCCAACATTTTTGTAATCTTGCGAGCACATATATGTGTGGGACCATGAGCCATAATAACCATCATCATAATATACGCGTTAGGAATTAGCCACTTCCATTCGACTCTGTTCACCCAACATCCATCATCATCAAGTTTCCCCAAACCCTCAGCCCATTTGTTAGACTCTTCTAATGTGGCATCGGCTTGGATATCCCTCACGGAATCAATACCCTCATCCATAGTACAGGCATTTGTGGCTTCCCTTGAAGTATACATGTCTGAAGAGAGATCAGTTGCAGTCTGTTTAGCTATCTGATCAGCAAAAGCATTCCCTTTTCCTATATCATCTACAATCTTTTGATGCGCTGCACATTTTCCAATAGCCAGCTGAGTAGGGAGTGCAAGCACTGAGAGTAGCCATACTATCAGGGATCCATGATGGATCTTTGTACCATGTGAAGTTAAGAACCCTCTTTCTGACCAAAGTCTCACAAAGTTGTGAACCACCCCAAAGGCATGCTGACTGTCAGTGTATATATTCAGGGTAAGCCCTTTGGAAAGTTTGCAAGCTCGGGTCAATGCTGTCATCTCTGCGGCCTGCGCGGACTTATGCGTGATTCTCTTGGTTTCGACAACCGTGCTCAACGTAGTGATTGCATAAGCAGCTGTGGATGTGCCATCTGGAAGTTTGAAGCAGGAGCCATCGCAAAACAGCTCTCCTCGTGGATTGTTCAAAGGAGTATCTTTTAGATCAATTCTACCCTTTGTCTCTTGTTCGGTAGTGTAAAGACAATCGTGTGACTCTTCGTCACTACAATCAGTACCTTGTGGGAAAGGTAAGAGTTCAGCCGGATTAAGAACACAACACCTCTTAATTTGAATGTGTGGTGCAAACAAGATCAATTCATATCTTGTCAACCGTGCGGAAGTGAGGTGTTGCGTTTGAGTTCTGTTCAGTAGAACATCTACAGAGTGAGGTACCATCAGGGTTAAAGCATGGCCTAGGACCATTCCCACATTCTGTTTTCCAGACGCAGCAGCAGCGACAGCTCGCAAACATCTCGGCAAAGGGCATGCTACAGGATCGAGGGCGGAAGAAAAGTAACCGCACAGCCTATTCTTCCCTCCATGTTCCTGCGTTAACACAGCCAAAGCACATCCATCACATTCATGCACAAACAACACAAAGGCCTCAATTTGGTGTGCCCAAAACCGGTGCCGAGCACAATGCAGTCTTGAGCAAATCAAATGCACGCTGGTGCTCCATGTTCCAGGGCAATGGCGAAGAAATCTTCGTCAGAGCCAACATCGGCTTAATCGTTAACGAAAAGTTGGGGATCCACTGCCTACAGTAAGAAGCCATTCCTATCAAAGCTCTAACTTCTTTCTGCGTATTTGAGACAGACATGCTAGAAATGAGTTTTATCTGTTCAGGCGTCAATCTTCTTCCCTCCTTTGACAGGAGATAGCCTAAATAGGCGACCTCCTGGCAACAATATTGACATTTCTTAAACAAAGCTTTATGTCCATGTTTAGCCAGGTGAATAAGCAATAACACAGTGCCCTCCTTACAAGCGCTCTCTGAGTCAGCAGCTAAAAGCAAGTCATCAACATATTCAAGCAGTGTACAAGTAGAGGGCAATTCAAGGGTATCAAGTTGTTCTTTCAGGGCCCTACTGTAGATGATAGGTTCCGTGTAACCTTGCGGTGCATGGGTAAATGTGAAGGAGCGTCCCCCTAAGGTGAGCGCGAACAAATATCTACTGTCCTTGTGTATAGGAATACTAAAGAAAGCATTCTTTAGATCCACAACACTAAAGTGAGTAGCTGAAGCCGGGATCATAGTTAATATCATTGTCACATCAGGCACAATTGGAAATTGTGGAGCGACAATCTTATTGATGGCACGTAAATCAATTATGAAACGGAAAGGAATTGCATTATCGCCTTTTTTGTACACGGGAAAAATTGGACTATTGCACAAACTACCTGCAATTTCCTCAATCACCCCTCGATGTACAAAATCGGAGACAATGCATTTCAAAACTTGCTCCCCATCAACTGAAATCTTATACTGCGGAATGCGTGGCAGCTTCACTCCATGTTTCAAAACAATCTTAACAGGCTCAATTTGAAAAACACCCACATCATTGTCATCAACTGCCCACAAACACTCCGGAACATCACTAAATTCTGGCTGCCAAGGCCTAGTCAAGAATTGAGAGATAGAAAGTTGCTGTGGTGAAATCGTCAAACGCACTCCATCAGATGAACAATGAATTACTGCATTTAATTCCTTCAACAGATTCAACCCCAGCAAATTCTCTCCACAATTTGAAGTCAAAAGGAATGGACAATGGTCCGTAAACGGACCCAAAGAAATAGGTACCGGTGAAGAAACCAGACAGACAACTGGTGTGCCAGAAAACCCTACAGAAACATTGGTTTGCACTGACAGTGGAATGTTTGGAACCCGAGAGTGATCAATGGAACACTTCTGTGCCCCTGTATCCATCAAGAATAGATGTTTCCTATTTCCCACTATCATTTCAATGTAGGGAACTTTCTGATTAACGGAAATAGGCGTAGGTTCCAAACCCTGCTTCGGGCAAGCCTAACAAAACAGAATGTTGTCAAAAGGGAGTTCTTCAGAGAGGTAAGCGGCAGAAGGATGGTCAAATATGTTTCTGGTATCCACACTTGGTGCCCGATTATCCTGTGAAAAAGGTTGCTGTGTATCTTGTTAAAACTGACCTCTACTAGGGCCCCCTACACCCAGGCGACCTTTGGGTCGTCTACCCATATTCCCAAATGTCTTATTTGACCTCTGTCGGAGGATCGGGCATTGTGCACGCCAATGACCCTCCTGCCTACAATAGGCACACTGGTTAATGTTTACAGGACCTAAGGGCACATTTCCTTGTGGAACATACTGACCTTTAAACTGTGAATTTCCCCCTCTCGGGCCTCTAACTATTTGCTGTAACAATACCTTTTTCTTTAAATCACCTTTTCTCTTTTCGACTCTTTCTTTTTCATTATTGACACGATTCTCATAGTACTGAGCCATGTGCAGTACTTCTGATTGCGACTTCGCTTGCCAAGCGCTCTCGGCAGACATAATTTGCGACTGGATGTCATGCAGCAATCCACGCACAAATTTGTCTACAAATAATCTTTTCCCACACTCTGTGCCTAAATCTTGTCCACTGAAATCCGAGAATATCTGTTCGAACCGATTAAAGAACTCGGTAGCACCCTCAGACTTCCCTTAGACACAGGTGGTAAGCTTGTCCCAAATAATTCTCTTCTCAGGAATTATATTTTTCAATTTTGCAACTATTCTGTCAGGCAAAGTTAGTATCACCTGAGGCGGTCTTTCGCCAGCTGGCCTTTCTCTATCAAGTCTAATTATGTTACCCCATGTATCTCATAACCCTGGTACGTCATCTATAGTCCTAACCTGTTTCCACAAATCTACGGGCACGAGTACGGGGAATAACAGAGCAATATCACTTAAAGTGAATACTGGGGATTGCAAAACAGACTCTATTTCTTTATAGAACCCTGTCGGAATTGTTCCTAATGTTGGGAATAGATTGCCTCATGGTGTTCACTTCCTGTCTTGAGAACGGGACGTGAACGAACTGAGACACATAATGTGCAGGTATTTCCTGAGCAGCTGTACCCGCTGCAACATTAGCGGGGATCTCAACTTTTGGGACAAATGTCGGAGGAACTTCTCTCATAGGCAAATGAGAAGTAGGCAACTCCAAATGCTTACTAAGCAACAGAGCCAAATCGAGCGCTAAAGCAGCCGAAGAAGTGTCAAATGAAAAAGCTCTCTTGTAAATACTTAATAACTCTGCGGGACGACTAATCTTTCTTTTTACACACACATCCTGTAGGTATTCTACCATTACCTGTATCACTTTCCTCTGTATTTCTGGCGTATACTGACTATACGTGTAATATACTTCAACTGGAGTTATCGACGAGTCTGAGATCCATCTAATCGCGTCCTTCATGCAAATTTGCATTTCCTCAGATATCAATTTGCGACAAGGAAGGAACCGTTTCTGTACATACATACTTCATCTTCATCCTCATTGTGTAACTTTTCCAACTATTTTCTATACTCAAATACCCTCTCAACATGCTCTTGTACCTTCTCCGCAATGTCTCTAGAGAACGCTAAGGTATTCAGATCCCTCAACCCTTGTGGGAGATCTGTATTGTTTAATCTGTCCCACATTACACACAAATGGATTCCTAATCCCTCAATAAAAACATTTTTCTCAGGAAAATTGTCCATATTAGAAAGTTTGGCAAAAACATTAGCTTGATCATCCTTCTCCATACAATACTTAGCCCACGCAATCAATTCACGTTTCTTCTCTGGAGGTACAGTATTGCGAGTGACAACCCTCAATCCCGCTCCCTGATCTTCTACAAGCGGTGGAGGACCACTTGGAAGAGAGAGAGTAGGCATGTTCAACTGAGGTGTTATCACTGGTACAACAGGAGGAGCAGGCGGAGGAACAGCAACAAAAGGAAGACCAACGACTGGAGGAAGAGGAACGACAGGAGGAACGATAGGAGCAAGAGGAGTAACAGGAGGAGGAACAACAGCAGGGAGAGGCAAAGCAGCAGGAAGAGGAACATACGGTGGTTGCGCAGTAGCACCAGGCCTTCTTTCATTTAACAATTTATTGATAAGTTCATCGGAAACATGAAAGTCTTTAGAAGGATAGATTTTCTGGATACCAAGTGAGAAAGCCCTATCCATATTCCTAGCCGACTCTGACTGTTTATCTTGGTCATACAACAATGCTTTTTCGGCGTTCGTCTTATGACGACACACATGTTTTTCTCTACTCTTAAGCTGCTGCAAAGCTTCTTTCTTCCAATTCTGTAATACGTCAAATGCTACAGGTCTAGCCTTTTTCTTTAAAAATATAGATTCTAAGTATTCAATACGAGGAATTTCAAAACTACCATTGATTGGCCACTGAAGTTCGGAAGCATGTCTAGTTTGTCTGTGCCAAATATCATTAAACACTATATTACCAATGCCATGCTTACAGTACATAGTACAAGCCGGCGACCCCTCCTGTGGTGCCGGATGGCTAAATTCCAAAGATTGTCTGTCACTGCGGAATAATGCCCTAAAGCAGGCAGACAATTTCCCAGGCATGTCAGAATACTGGTGTTACCTGGTCAATAATTGTACTCGTGAGTGCAATGCTCCAAAACAAATGATCAGGATACTTAAGAATCGGGTCACGACTCACCTGATCAAGCCTAAGGAGGTCCGATCAGATTTCAAAGTTTTCTAACAAATTTTACCTCATGTTTGGTGGTTTCGGCAAATCTGCCCGCCTCGATATGTGGACCCTTGTCAAGATGCCAACTCGGACCGCATGCTCACTGTCCAGGGATCGGGCCGTGCAGTGCTGCTGAGGTGTTGCTTCTCATTCAGAAAGGGGCCCCTTTTGTCACTGTCCGATCCCGGTCTGATAGCCGCGTCAACCTTCAACGAGCTGGCATCAATCTTAAGGGTCCCTATTCGGGTGCCATCTGTGAAAGCAAAAGAAAATATTGAGGCTGAGTACCTTCAAAAGGAAATACACCAAATGCGGGTTATAAAGATACACTGATCTTTATTCAAAGTAACTGAACAGTTTCCAAAGAAACAAAGAATCGGATAGCTATCAGGCCCTCAGTTCAACACAGCGAATACCAGCCGTTCAGTGTGGGAAGTGAGTGGGACTGTACATCAGAATAGTTGCACCTTTTATACACTCCAAAACATGATGTCCAACCCACTTGCAGGTTAATGAATCTTGGATCTAGGGTTTGTGCCGAGTTTGTTCCTAATTTATGCATCTATACATTTAGGGGTTATCCTTAATACATTCGCCAACAAGTTACAATAGCAACAGTGTGTCTTCGGATTTCGTGTTGAGCCTCTGCACATAACTTTATACAATATAGTAAAACAAGTGTTCACATACGATGCTCAAACAGTATTGTGCACGATATACGTTCATGGATTAGTCTTGTTGGCGCAGGTAATCCTCTATACACAGGTCAACGAAGGACAAGGTCTCAGTACATGACCCTAACATTTGGCCTGCAGACAGTTTACATATTAACTTGTACACAGAGGTCAAGGCGGCCATGTTACATTCAAAACGACACTGTCCACCATTTTAGAACACAGGGTGACTTTAGAGAGAGAATCTAAAATGGCGGATGAACCTAAAATGGCGACTAATACTGATCTAAGGTCAGGACCTTGCAACGCGAATTTCCTCGCAGAGCGACTTGGCCTAGGCCAATATAATACACACGATCTAGACGGTATAATATGATTTCCCGTTCGACACAACCACAACATGGAAGCCAGTCAACCAATTTTGGGACTGGCTGCTGCACATTTCTAGAATTACTCTATGGAACAACTTCCCAATTAAAAGGCATCTCTGTACAGGTAATCATTTGGCTCTTGATGCAACAATCACCTTGTGTCCTAAAAAAGCTTAGATATTTCAGCCACAGCAAGCCTTGACTCTGATGTGACCTCAGATGCTGGACTGGAGGATTTTGTCCCTGGGTTCTAATGACTATATGGGAACATCTATTATCCTGCTAATGTGAGAAGAACAGTTACTGGACTTGTCAGGCGGGGGGCCCTCCCAGCCAGGGATGGGATACCTACTAGGGAGTAATCGAGAGCTAGTCCTTAACCACAGGAGGATGGTGGCACTGGAGAGCATCCATGTTCCTGCCCCTCCCCCCTTTTGCCAGCATGTTTCTGTGCAATACATTCTTGCCTCACCCCATACCTCATTAGCAATATGCTTGCCAGACTTGAATCTTTCAACAGAGGCACTGTGGCAGACCAGAGTAGTGATGAACACCTGAGAAGATGCAACAGCACACCAGTGCTACACGCAAGCAGAGCCGCCCTCCCAGAGCAGCACCCAGCAGGAGAGAGCTGTGCTGAGGAGACAGCACCCACATGACCACGAAGAAAGCAGTGGCCTTCTCCAAAACATTGGGTGGGTGCCCAGCTGGCACCGAGGACCAAGACCCCGACCACCTGGGAATTGAAAAAGAGACACCAAACAGAGACTGACCAGTATGAACTTGGACTTGGCAAAAAACGGGATGCCATTGCAGAGTCAAAGTGGGAACTCACAGCAATAAGGGACGGTGCTTAAGCCACTATTTATCAATGTTTTCTTTGTAACACCACCTGGGAGGGGAAAGCAGGATATCATTATACAGAGCCAGGGAACCAATATGACCAGGAATGGCAGTAGAAAAAGGGCAACTGGAAGAAGGACGCTGTAGAACGTAGTACTAAGTAGTAAGATCAGATATAAGATAGTAACATCAAAGGGTGGAGGTGAGGCAAAGAAGGAAGAGAAGGAGAAGGAAGAGAGTAAAGTAGGGTGGAGTTGGGGGAGGACCGATGTGAGAGACAGGGAGAGGGAAAAGAGAATCAGAGCATAATCAAAAAACAGACCAAGCTGGGCAAAGTGTCTGTAAGGAACAGTTTTGTATCCCATAGAATACTAGCAACTGGATAGAGTAGGGAGAGTGTTAGGAAATCTATGAGGGAGGTTAGACAGAGAAGACATTCCGTCTTTAGGTCTTCACAACCAGCCTAAGACGGAAACTAGACAGTAGGTGTCAATAGGTGCTATCTACTAATCTGGGGTCAGGGACACCTGGGTTAGGGAGTTGGTGCGCTACAGTATGAGAGAGGGAAGACCATTGGGTCTATCGAAAAAACGTTATCCCCATGGAAGGGGGCGCTGGCCAATCAGGATGCTTGGAATGCGAGTTGTATTGTATGGTACAACTACAAGCCCACATTCCAATCAGCCTGGGTGCTTTCCAGCACCCCTTTTCCTTCCCCGCTCCTCTGTCCTTTCCCCAACCTCCCACTCACCTCTTAGCACTTGTGTAGTTTCCTAAGCGGTTGCTAAGAAGTTTATATATTTTTTTTAATTAAAAAAATGTACCATTTCTGCACAGCCCGTCACTGCAAAGTGCTTTCCCAAGTCCGTTTTCAATGCTGATGACATCACAGTCATCAACATTTAAAACAGACTCGTGGAACCATAGCGCGCCATCGGACCACACACTTGCTTAGGTACCTACATGGGTGCTAATGGCGATATTACCCTCGGCGGCGGGCTCACCCTGTAGGTAACAGCACTGCCGCCCGCATTAAGGGAACCTCACTTCGCTCAGGCCCTTAACTTGGGCAGCTTGGGTTGTTCCTTTTGCCATCTGTGAAACCGCTCATTATTGGTCAGGCCTTGCACACCTCCATATCTTTACTAGGCTCTCCTGCACTTATTTTAATACTCTTACTTAGTGTGTACTGCACTGTTCCAACCCCCAGCACACTGACCTGGAATGAGAAAGAGTAGAACCCCCTGTTTTTATAAACTACCTTTGTTCCCTCATTTTCTTTTTCAGTAATACGAAATGACTGTAGTTGTGGTTGTGCCCTATAAAATAACAATACATTAATTAATTAGAAAGGCTTACCGTGTATGCATATAAGAGTTCAACTCTAAACCCTGTAAACAAAAGGCTGACCTTGCGGATGATAGACCTGAAGGCTGCAGCCTCAAGATTAGTCTTTTGCCTCTCCCCTTCCTTCCCCTCTTTGTTTCGGGGTCCCCTTCACAACTCCTCTTACTGCATGACCCTGCCACCACACTCACCCCACCCACAACACTTACATTCACCAGTTCTGGTGGTCTCCCTAGACAGTCCCTATGCCGTTAACCCAGAAACCTGATACACTAAGTGGCACATAATTTGACATACCCTTTAGTGTGTTAGGCTTCCTGGAAATCGGCCTACAGACCGCAATCACATATAAGTGGTTTCTAAAGCGCAATTCTATGTGGTGCTCTATATAGGGGATTCACCAGGGGGAGGGTTTCATTTAGGATGCTGGGGGGAGACGTATCTGGAATTGGCAGCAGGAGCAGGGTTGAGTGTAATGACTAGTAAATGCAGATATATTATTTAGAGAGTGGGTTCTTTAGAACCTTCCAGAAGTGCAGGAAGGAGTGGTCCAGTCTTATCTGCACTGGTAACCTATCACAGAATCAGGGTACATAGGCCTTTTCCTACTTTTTTTCCCTCTTGCAGTTTTTTCCAGCCTGCCACTGTCATAGGTTCTGGTGATACATTTTACTCCAGAGATATCAAGGTTCTAGGCCAGGCAGAGTGGTGGTTTGGTTAGGACTGAGTTGTACATGATAGAGGCTGCCTTGAGCATGATGTGTGCTTTAAGGGGTAGCCAGAGCATCTCCTTGACGATGGGGTTGAATTAGTCACTTTTTCTTAATCCTTTGGTGGTTCAAGCTGCAGGGTGCTCAATGGCTTCAAAGGGGCCAGGATGCACCAGGGACTCCTGTGAGTAGAATATTGGCCCGTACAGGTGTGAGATGACCATTGCTTGGACAACTGTTTTGAAACACTGAGGAAAAAAGTCAATATTTCTATCGCGCTAGTACACAAGTGTTTCAGAGCGCGGCGAGGGAAACAGGGGAGAACAAAACAACGATCTTACTCGGCCCAGTGACATTGAGAACGTGCAGGTGCATGGGAGAGGGGAAGAGGAAAAGTGCATGGAAGGGGGGAGAAGCGGAAAGTGCAAAGCAAAAGAGAAACAGATAAATAATAATAAATAAATAAATAACAAAGGCAACAAACAGTGGTAGTGCAGCCAGAAAATTGCAAGTGCTAGGTTTAAGGCAGCAGGCAGGGTAGGTCTGATAAGTGCAGGAAGAAAAGGAGGGGGCTGTATGGGTACAGAAACAGACTCCACTGCAAAGGAGTCTGGAGGCAGTGCAGGAGGTAGGCAGGGTGAGCAGGTACCTGGGCACGAGTACAGTGCCAAGAGAGAACAGATCAGCAGGGGAAAGGGGGAGCGAAGGCAGAAGAAAAGAGGAAGGTCTTGAGGTGCTTCCGGAACCAGAGATGGTTCTCAGGTTTTAGAGTGACAGGAAGGCTGTTCCAGAGGGAGGCCCCAGCCAAAGACAGAGATCTACCCCCAGCTCGTTTCTTTGAAAAACAACTGACCCTCAGGGAGGTAGAGGTAGAGGAGTGAAGAGCTCGAGAGGGGAGGTATTTGCGGAGGGATAGCTGAAGGTGTTTTGGACCCAGGCCCCAGAAAGCCTTATGGGGAATGCAGAGGGTTTTGAATGTAATCCTTGCATCCACTGGGAGCCTATGGAGAGATTTCAGAGCTGGAGAGATACGATCCCAGGGCTTGAGGCCAAGGACAAGTCTTGCAGTCCTGTTCTGGATTAGTTGCAGAGGGTGGAGAGTAGAGGCAGGTAGATTTAGAAAGAAGCTGTTACAATAGTCCAACCTAGAAAGAACCAGAGGTTGGGAGACCATGAGCTTCTGGGGGAAGGAGAGGAAAGGCAGAGTACCTCTGAGGAGGTGCAGTAGGAAGTTTGACTTTTGAGAGACCACAGAGATGTGGGCGGAGAAGGAAAGTGTGGAGTCAAAGATGACCCCGAGGTTCTTAGCCTCGCAGGTGGGGGTAGGAGGAGATAGTAAGGCAGAGCGATTTTGTGGCATTCATGCCCTGCCAGGAGGGAAGACATGGCCGGTAACAGCCCGCCAGCCCGCCAGCCCGAGCTAAGGCAGGCCCGAGCAAAGCTCGGCCTCAGTTCAGGCTGTGGGTCGTTGCTGGCTATGTCCACCCGACTGACAGGGCATGAAAGTCCTTCACACCATGGGGTTCATCTGGGATGTGAATGGCTTTCATAATTTTCCCTTGGGCGATCCACGCTGTTTGCACAGCTGATCTCCCAAGGAAAAATAAAAAAAGAAATGAAAAAAAGATGGCCACTGCCATATGGAAAAGAGACTCAGTCCCTTTTCCATTTCCATTGTGGCCAGGTGGGGGAGCACTGGAACCAGAGCACAGAGCTCCGATAAGTGGGGGGTGACAGGTCACCATGTTTTCCGCTTCACAGGGGTAAGACGAACCAACCAGCTGAATATCCATTGGCTAAAAATCAAAGACAGGATCACCCTCAAAATACTCTCCCTCACATCCAAATGTCTCAACAACATTGCCCCCCCTTATCTGGCCAACAGAATCCACAAGAGAACCTCTAACCGTCCCACTAGACTGACCAACGCCTTCACCTTAGTGGTGCCTAGATTCAAAAAGAGTACAGCCGCCGGCTCTAGTTTCCCAATCATAGCTGCGCAAACTTGGAACAAACTCCCCTTGGATCTCAGAATGGACCAACCTTACTCTAGTTTCAGGCGAAAAGTCCTCACTTGGATCCGTGCCAATGACACTTAGCTCGACCTCCCCCTCCCACATAGACACTAGATGCCTGCAACCAGCTGAATGACATCCGATCAACTAGACTGAACCGTAGTTCCGCATTTCTTTATTTCGTTGATCTAACGTGAACTGTATAAACTGCACTTTTCTTGATTTAATTGCGAACTGCATAACGTGTATTTCTCCTGTAACTAAGTTCTTAAGCAATCTTGTACTGTTTGCGCCCAGCTACCCCTTCGGGTTTGGTTCTGCGCTATACCAAATAAACAAACAAACAAACAAACAAACAAACCACCCCCACCCCGGTTTTGGGACCTGTGAGTTGTAGCAACACAGGGCTCTGTAATGCCAGAGGGGAAGGAGAGTTAGGGTCACTTGGTTGGATGGGTATGGGGTTCTAGGAAAACTGGGTAGAGGGTTAGGGAGAGGGCATGGATAGGTATGGGGGTTTTAGGGAAGGTTGTTCTGGGTGTTGCGCACACTCTTTGCATGCACTGTGTAAACTTACCCCTATTGCTTCGCTGGGCATGCCTCATACTGCACTCACTCTAACATAGACCTACCTGACCCATGTGCATTCACACATTTTCGCACATTCATAGTGTTCTTAGCAACAGGTACCTACATACACCTGTACAGTTACAGAGATATACACAAGCATCAATCCAGAGGACACTTGCTTGCTCTGTTGGTCACTGAGGTGTGTCTCAGATGTCCAGGTGACGCTCAGTGCCTTTCAGTTCATGTAACCAATGCTGCAAAAAAGGCAATGGTTAGTACACATGCTGTGCCTACTGTGTAACACTCAGGTAAGTACTGTTCATGCCTTCAATATTATTCGTGGGTAAACCATGTTACTGGGCCTCATTACGACCCAGGCGGACTTCGCGGTGCTAAATGCACCGCGAAGCATGGCGGAAAGCCGCCGATAGCGCCATGGGGGTTGGCGGATTTACCGCCCCATTCCGACCTCGGCGGAGCGGTAAATCCCCAATCCCCATTCTGCCCTTCCCCATTCCCATTTTTGCCCCATAGGGTATAATGGGAGTGGGGAAGGAGTTAATTACGCCACCGTAAAATACGGTGGCGTAATTAACAACGAGGTCCCGTAGCGCCATGGTTTTCTCCGGCTGGTAAAACCAGGCGGAGAAAACCTCCATGGCGCTACGGGAACTCGTAGTATGGCGGAGAGGTACGCCATGCACTACGCTGGCGTAATACCCTCTGCGCCAGGGTCCTAATGAGGCCCACTGTCTTAAGTTAGTTCATGCACTATGCATGGCTCCCTGTTGCCTCTCCACATTAAACATGAGAAAGAAAATGCTGCCACCCGGAGAAGGGCCTCAGGTGGCTTGAAAAGCTGGCTTGGATTGTGTATTCTCGCCCACTGTTCCAACCGCCTGATTGGTTGGCTCATCCTCCCCGGGTGCGAATCCACTGACTGAGAGGTTAGTCATTAATCCGATGAGATTCATGTCATTTAGCCAATTCTGCACTTGTGCATGCTTGCTGAGGTTTCCAAGGTGAATGAATTTCATGTTTGTCGGTTTGGACTTTATGTAGGCTCTTGACATGCAGTCTTGGATAAGGGGCAGAGACTGCTTGAGTTGATGGATTTCATTTGTGCAATTGATCTTTAGAAGAAGCTGTGTTTCATCTGCATATTAATGTATCAATATCATTATTGAAAAGCAGTTCCCTCAGAGATTCCATGTAGAGGTTGATGATAACAGGGAATAGGATGCAGCCCGGAGGCACCCCATAGGTTACTTGGTGGTGCTGGGATATGTGGGGTGGGAGGGGTGGCTATCTTGATCAGTTTGTCTCTTTTGGAAAAGTATGAGGTGAGCCAATGTGGAAATACTCTTGCAAACACTGCGCAACTGGCGGGATGTTCAGGAGGGCTTCATGGTTAACCAAATTAAAGGCTGAACAGAGTTTGACTAGGAAGGATAAGCAGGGCATTTCTTTTTCCATGATGTGAAGCACATTGTCGATAACTTCAATGGGGGCGGTCTCTGTTCTTCATCAGATCGGAATCCAAGTTGGTAAACATGTTGGAGATTTTCCTGAGTGATACTTTCGCACAACTAGATGTTAATGGGGAAAATTGTGAGGGGCGATAGTGGGACGGGTTGTCTGTGTTGAGTGTGAGTTTCTTCAGAAGTGGGGGAGCTCTGTCCCATTTGCAGTGCATATGGGATGGTGCCTTGCATGTGAGATGCATTGGAGTCATTGAGAAGTGGTGTGAGTGTTTCACCTGTGATGCTCTTTACAATGGAGTAAGGGAGGTTGTTCTCTTTGCAGGTGATGGGTTTTGGGGATGTGAGAGTTCTGGTCAGGTCTTCCCGAGTAATTGCCTTAAATGTGGTCAATCTCCTTATGTTGTAGAATTGGTTGGGCAGGGTGATTGTAATGTGTTTGAATCAGTCAATGTGTTTCCTTATCTTGTCTGTCTTGTCTGTGATGAAGTTGTTGATGGCACTGCATGTGTCATTTGATTGTGGTATTGCTGAGTCTGTCAACAGGTGGTAGATGCAGTGGTTGCGCATTGGAAGATCCTTCTGCTCTTGTTGGATGCTTAAATGATGGTTTTTGTGCAGTAGTTTTCTTTGGGTTGAAGAGTGTCCTCTGTGCATAACGGGAAGTTCTCGGGGTGATAAAGTTTTCTTGTTGGTGGGATTTTCAACACACATTTCTTGTCTACAGATGCATGCTTGCTGTAGTACCGTGTTTATCAAGGTGTGGAGGGCGTATGTTTGTTGAGTTGAATATTCAGTGGTGCATGGGTCATTCTGCATGGCAACTGTAGTGAGTTGGGAAACATGCCATTCTTTTTTTATTAGGGGTCTAAACCAGAGGGGACTGGGTTGGTTCAAGTGTTACTCTATGCCCATCGCACATGGTGGTTGGAGCGAAATACTCTCAGTATGCCCTCCCCTCAGAGATGTGCTAGTTCCTGTATTTCAATTTATACTTATCCCCTGAAAGGATTCCTTGAGTCGACAGTTCCCAGTTTGCACCAAAGTAGTCTAACTCTAAAAATAGCAAGAATGTCAATTGTAACTGCTTCCTAAACTTTACTACTGCAATAGCATTAGAACCCCAAAGCACAGGCAATATTGGTTATGAAGGTACACCTAACCACGTACCATTAGCACACATTAATATCAAAGGATCAAAGGGAAGGTGAAGCCTGTGAGTTCATGGAACACTGATTGTGAACTGGTATTAATACGTGTGCATACTAAGAAAACACTGTAACTTCCGAGTGAGGAGCCAATTGCTCACTTTCAGGTGAAACCGTAAATCACTATAGCGACAACAATGCGGAGCAGTGCGGAATATCACAGAGCCATATACGGCAGCAAATACAGATTCAAAAATGGTACTGGAGGACCCACCCATGATTAAACGCGCAGGACCAACTGTCAATCAATCAGCACGTCAATTATGACCTGAAAAATGCCAAAAGAGAGGTCATATAAGACCACATTTCAAATGAAACATCATGAGAGGAAAAGAGGAAACAACAATCAGAGAATGTAAAACAAGCTGCTCAATTCAAGAAATAATCCTGGGTCATCTTAGAAAACCAGCCACTGACCCAGTACTATAAAAAAAGGTTGGAAAATGCTAGAGGGGGGACGACTGGAAGGAAGCAGACACACTTTCACACAGTCCTTGAATATATGGGGATATAACTACCTGGGAATAGGTGGTTCACTTACTAGCAACCATGCAGAAGTTGCTCATGCAAAGGCATGTCAGAGATCCTCCCAGAAGAGATAGTGGAGGAGAAAAGACACAACCTACGGACAGCTCCTAACCAATAATCCTGATAACAGGTGGAAGTCTGAAGGCGGAGTGCTTCCTGGAAGAAGCCTGAGAAGAAGAACTTCGGTCATGAAGGTGAGAATATCATCTAGGAAATGCCCCTGAATTTGGAGCAGAAATACCCTCTGCTGTCAAGTGTTCTGTACTGAGTGAATAAAGGCATGAAGCGAACGAAGAGAAGTCTGCAAGGACCAAGGTTTGTGGAGAGACCTCAGAGAAGTCTGAGCGAACCAATGGTCATAGAGAGACATAAGAGAAGCCTAAGAGAATCAAATGTTGCAGAGAGACCTAAGAGAAGTCTGAGAGAGCCAAAGGTAGTGGTGAGACCTAATACAAATCAGAGAAAATATAAGGTTGTGGAGAGACTTGGGAAATGGGAAGTTTTAAAGGAACCAGAGGATGTGGAAAGGCCAACAGAATCTGTGCTGACCAGAGATCCTCATAGGAAGGAAGATCCATGATTATCACCAGGAGGGTATGTATTTTCAACAGTCAAATTATGCTTTTTGAAGAAGAGGAATCCCCTCGAAACGCGTCAGCTGAATATATTGGACTATTCAACACATCTTGCTTGCATATTCCTCACAATTAAGTTGCCTTTTTTGCTGCACAACATTTGGTTTAACGATTTTTTCATAAACTTGGTTACTGGAACTGTCCTTAATTTGACAGCCAGAGCATGGCCAGAGAACAATACTAACATTTTGATCCCCCTCATCTGCTCCCCATGACAACAAAAAATGCATTAATCCCAGTATCAAAATGTATGTATGCTGTCGCAAATGCTTTGGATGTTTATGGAATCTGGCAACTTTTCACACTTTCTATAAGCTCGTGGATTCCATAGGAATCCATGTTAAATACCTTCAGTCACGCGTGTGTGGAGGGATGCATTTACTCTCGTTGCACTGCAAATTGCAAAAAATGTATTGGCCATTTATGCATTGATTTATGTGAATTTTTGTGCACTTTGAAGTGTTAATGAAAATTGCACAGGTGGGATTTTCGGCCACCTAAGTGCACATGCTGGCGTTCCCATGCATGCAATTTGTACATTCATCAAAAGGAGCTCTTCAGTGTCCAATGTCACAATGGTGCCATAATCATAGTTCATGTAATGGTACATTTCTTTCTTTAGTGCAAATTACTTTAGCCACTGTCAGTGTCCTGACACACAGACATCCACGGCTCGGGCATTAGCAGGGGTGGTGGCTCCAATTAAAGCTCAGGCAAAGGAGATCCTGTTCAAGAGGAAGAACTACACTTCCCATGAACACTTTGCCTGCAGGGCCACGTCATGTAACATCAGCACGCTCTGTTGTTCCGCCACCGGTAGGAAGTGCTGCATCTGGTTTACAGCATTAGTACAACAGTGTGCGGTTACTCTGGTGCTCCTAAACTGCTTCGTGGTGAGCTGCCTTCTCTTTGGTGCTTTGTCCAACGTCCTCTTGTAATTCCTGTTGCCAACCCATTTTTGCATCTTCCCTAGATTCGTCTCTGCTCTGTCCCTGTCTGTTTTGTTTGCCTTGGAAACTCATGTCTACCTGGTTACTGGATCTCTGCCTGCTCCCTGGATTGCCAACTGGATTTCCCTATTGATTTGGATTCAACTGCTGGTATTGTTGGTGGCTTTTCACGAATGTACGCCCTGGTTTCTCGGATCTCCGCTTGGATATTGAATTGTACTTGGGTCACCGTTTTCTGTAATAGAAGCGCTCTTGTGCCGTTTGGGTATAGGTCCCCTGTGTTTCTTGGACTTATGATAGGGACTGCACACTCATGCCTTTCAGGTCAGTGTTCTTTTTGGACTTCCTGAACTGTTTGTTCATTGGCAACTAGCGTTGGTCAGTCCTCTAGTTTATGGACTTCCAATTACTGGTAGGAGGGTTCCATAACTTAGGTTAAACAGCATTCACACACAGACTGCATGCAGGATACAGATGTTTCTGGGAAAACGCAGACCTGTGGTGACTACTGTACTCTGACATATGTATAACAACTGCTTGTTGTGTTTTGTCTTTCTACAGTCTGTATGTGGGTCCTTCTGCCTTTTCACCTGAGCCCCTGGCCTGACGGTATTGTTCCTATTCCACACGCTCCATTCTCAGGAAGAAAGTCTCCCTATAGTAGCAGACCCTGCAAGCCCAGCTTGTGTGGGAGTTTGGTTCATGACAGGCATATCATAAAATGTTAGCGCTCCCTTTTATTATTATTAGTCCTGCAATTTGAGTGGTGGGCTACACATCACACTATACTTATTTCATATCCTAATGTTCAAATCTGATAATCTAAACAAACTTTGTGCCATACATGTAGCCCTGTGTGAACCACCACCTGACAGAGATTGTACCACAAATGGATTTTAGGTTGAACTTGGACTTGTAGCATTACAGGTGGTAGAGATAGGCATATTGGGGCCTGTGCTTGCCAAACATATATGAACAGTTAGATGGACTTGAAGTGGCTAAGGATATTTGTAAATGTGTGTTACACATCACCCTTATGCATTGATTGCTGGCCTTGCTGCACACGGCTTTGTAAGAAAAGAGCAGGGTTTGTTAGTGGGATAGCAGGTGAGGCAGATGCAAAACATGTGGTATTGATGGTTGCAGATCAGAAGTACCTGGGACCTCAGTGTCATTCTTCTTGTATGGTTGTGGTGGGAAAGCTTGGGAGCATGTTTTCCTAAGTTTCTAAATATGTCACAATGATTAAAAGCAAAGTCCAGTACTAGATAAACCTCAAAGCATGCCTCAAAGAAATGGAACAAGAGTGAAGGGAGAGAATCATGACACCAAAGAATGCCATCCACTGTCTGTTAATTTGATACCATGCTTAATGTGCATGGCATAGATAATATATTTTCGTGAACAGCATCAGATACCTGAGTATTGGCTTCAATTACTCAGAAATGTCATCTATTGCCAAACAATGCCTCAAATTTCTGGCAGTGTCAATATGCATAAGGTGTGGCCTCACATGTGCAGTTGTTGCCCCTTGGCTGCAGCTGCTGGTCAGTTATTCTTGCTTCTAGATCATGGCTCCAGCCCCTAGCCCATAGCTCTGATGAAATGCATTGCTCCAGCTCAGACAACCCATTTATCTGTTTGTCCTTATGTTGGCTTTTCTTCTTTCTGTGCACAGTGCCAAAGCAATGCCCTGAAGATGCTTTGAGAGTGGGAAGAGCAATTCTCAAAAAAGTAAAAGGGACCAAGACTGGATAACCGTCAGTGAGGGCCGCACACCATAAAGACCATTAAATGGTTAAATCATAGTATAATAGGTTGGTATTGATTGTAACTGTGTGTAAATCCACAAAGAGTAAAATAAGATATGATCAATGTAATGCCTGCAAACAGTTAGCAGATGTCAATGAACCAATGCATGTCAGACCATTAGGCCCTTCAGCAGGGAAATCTCTTCAATTCAAACCAAAACAAAAATATACAGAACAATTGGTAATAACAAAGAAGATGGAACCAATGATATTCATCAGTAAGTGTACATAACGTTGGCCACGTATGCATCAAGAACACAAATTCAATGGTAATGATAAAAAATGATAAAAAGATCACGTGAAAGCAAGGATATGAGACAACAGGTATCATGGCCGCTAAGACCGCTACCTTTAACAATAGGATCACCCAAGCTAATTCTAATGTCCAAAGAGCTCTTTATGATCCTGATGGAATTTGAAGGTAAATCAGTTGTGGGACAAGTTCCCACTAAGGACAAAAAATGGTGTCTGGGAATCCACGATGAATTCAAATGTAAAATCACCAAACACCAGGATGCTATCATTGTCCATGTGAAGGCCAACCCTTCCTCAGGAGCTGACACCATCCACCATCGGGCCCAACCCCAGTCCTGCCCCAGCCCACAAAGATAATGGGCATCATTCCGAGTATGGCGGTAAGGGATACCGGTCACCGTTAACGAGACCGGTGCCGGTAATCCCTTACCGCCACATTCCAAGTTCCCTTTGCGCCCTCGTCCTTGACGCCTGCTTTTAGCAGGCGTTAGGGACGAGGGCGCAAAGGGGCTTTTTAGCCAATAACGGTGACCGTAAAGTACGGTCACCGTTATTTGCAATTTTCCCATTGAGTCCTATGCGGGCTCATTTGGGAATGGGGAAGAGCCCTGGGGAATGGGAAATTACCACCCTGGTGAACTCGGAATAGGGCGGTAATTTCCCATTCCACCAGGGCGGTGCCGGTACGGGTCCGGTGCTGACCAAGGCGCTACTACCGCCATTGGTTAGCGCCGGACTTGGAATGAGGCCCAATGAGTTAACTTTCTCCACTTGTTCTGAGGAAGACTTGTCCAAAATCATAAGCGCCATGAAACCCACCATTTTCCATGGTGACCTCTGCCCCTCCAGTATCTATAAAAAGCGTCTAGACATTTTAGCTCCCTGGGTAAATCTAAGTTTAAGTTGGTAAATCTTTCCTTTGCTGAAGGCCTCGTGCCCATGCCCAGTTTCTGAAGGAAGCAAGGATCTCCCCCTTCTAAAAAAGACTAACCATAATCCCTTCCAGGCAGGGAACTACCATCCTTTTTTTTGCTTAACATTTTCGAACGGGTGGCTTTTCTACAATTTCAGAGCTATATTTTAAGAGAAATAACATTCTTTCTCCAATTCAGTCTGGCTTCAGAGCCAGACATGGCACTTAGACTGCTCTGCTCGATTTAAAATCAAATCTCTCCCTCATTTTGGATAATAGTCACTCCACCCTCTTAATGCTTCTGGACCTCTTGGCTGCCTTTGACCGTGTGGTTCATTCCCTCTTGGTCACTTGGCTGTGAGATGTGGCAGGTTGTTCCGAGGCCGCTGTTCAGTGTGTTGCATCTTTCCTGGGACCCCACAATGCCAAGAGTCACAGTGGATGGGGCAGGATCCACTCCAGATGCTGTCTCATGTGGGGTACCCCAGGGATGCTGTATCTCACCGACTCTCTTTAACATACACATCCTGTCTTTCCTGACGCTTCTTGATGGCCTGAGTGTTCAATATGTTAACAACTCTGATGACACCCAGGTTGTCCTGAAGCTCTCAGGTACTTAAGTGCAAGATGCTGCAACCATTAATTTGGTCTATGGTGCTATCCATGCTTGGATGGCAGCCAATGCCCTGGCCTTGAGCAGTGATAAAACAGAGATGCTGATTGTGGCCTCAGGGCCTTGGCTGAAAAAGCTACCTACAGACTTTCAAAGCTTCAATATTGCTGTTCCATCATCCCATGACAAAAAGTGTCAAGACCCTGAGGGTCATGTTCGATGCTGAACTAACCATGAAACCTCAGGTTGCCCTTCTCCAGGCATCCTGTGGCTACATGAATAAACTCCTTGGCTACATTTGTCCTTTCTTGTCTGTTAGGAACATTTGCCTAATCGCATCAGCAATGGCTAATTGACGCCTCGACTGTTGTAACAGCTTGTTCCTGGGCACCCCACAGGCAAATTCTACAGCATTACAAGTGATTCGAAATGGGGCAGTGCGTGCTGCCAAGGGTCTTACCAGATGAGTTCACTTAACCAATGCGAGGAGGGAGCTCCACTGGCTCCCGGAGAAACATCGTGTTACTCACAATGGGCCTCATTACGACCCAGGCGTTAAGGGTTAACGCCGTCGTTAACCCTTAATGCCTGATTCTGATTTTAACGGCTGCTTTTAGCAGCCGTTAAAATCCATGGCGCTAACCTTCCATGATGCTAATTACGCCACCGTAATTTACGGTGGCGTAATTAGCGCCTTCCCCACTCCCATTATGCCCTATGGGGCAAAAATGGGAATGGGGAAGGGAAAATGGGAAATGGGGATTTACCGCCCCACTCACCTTGGAATGGGGCGGTAAATCCGCCATCCACCATGGTGTAAACGTAGTTAACGAGACCGGTGCCGGTAATCCCTTACCGCCACATTCCGAGTTCCCTTTGCGCCCTCGTCCTTGACGCCTGCTTTTACACCATGGTGGTAAAGTTTGCGCAATTAGCGCCTGGGTCGTAATGACCCCCAATGCCTTAATGCTGAGTTATAAATGCCTTTATCTCCAGGCCCCCTCTTATCTCATTGAGCGCACAAAGGTCTACCAAGCATGCGGTTCACTCACGTCCTCTGCCAGGCAAGCCTCCAACAACCGAAATTCAAGCTTAACGGGTTTGGGGGCACCACGCTCAACATTTAGGCCCCCTTAGCCTGGAACGCTCTCCCTCCCAATCTGAGAAAGAAAACATCCTTGACGGACTTCAGGAAAAGGACCAAGACCCACCTTTTTAACCTTGAAATTAAGTGACTCCTACTTCTCACCTTCCGTTCTTGATTCTCGTTGTTAGTCTGTGGTTTTATGTGCACCCTGAGAACTCTGGGTGAGTGGCTTAATACAAAAATTAAAATAATAATAATAATAATAATAATAATAATAATAATAATAATAATAATAATAAGCAAACAACAAAATATACACACAACCAAACCATTCGCCACAGTATTGAGATAATAAATCCAAACAAAATGTATAATCAAAAAAATAAAATCATAATACAAAACATAATAGAACACGTGTATCCGATAATGTATAAAAACTCATAAACAAAAACATAGAAAGCTCGTCATCAGTATTGGTTACATTGGACATGTATCATTCCTATTTAGAGTTGCAAAAAGGCACAGGCATGCACAGTTTGTTTGTTTGTTTGTTTGTTTGTTTATTTATTTGGTATTGCGCACCAAACCCTTGGGTATCCGGGCGCAGCAGAGGTCAAGACAACTTAAGCTTAGTTACAGAATGTGTACAAAGAATCATATAATATACAAAATAGTTGGAAAATAGGTGCTGCCAGGATAGTTACAATGGAATACGGAAGGAAGCACGGTAAGAGACATGCAGCAGAGACAACAGTGCAAGGTACAGAGAGGTAAGCTAAAGGTCATTCGTTCGTAGCCATTTAATTACATTGAGTCTAAATTTGGGATACGGTTGTTCCTTTCTGAGGTCATGCGGTAATGCATTCCAGGTTTGTGCTGCAATAACTGGGAAGCTAGATCCTCCAGCTGTAACACGTTTAAATCTAGGCATTTCCAAGGTGTGGGCATTGGCTGCTCTCGTTGGGCGTGTGGACGATCTTCTGTTTATCCTTTCAGCAAGGTAGGGTGGGGCTAAGTTGTTTAAGCATTTGGAGGTGAGGGAGGCTGTTTTTAGGAGGATCCTGTGAGATATTTGTAGCCAATGAACCTCTCTTCTAGCATCTGAGATGTGTTCTGAATGGTTGTGTGATATTCTGGCAGATATCCTGTGTGCTGGTGGTCTAATGTATGATTAGTGTGGAGGCCGTTTATCATTTCTAGGGTCACCCTCCTAGTGGGACCAGGTGCAGCAGTGTAAAGATGCCAAAAGTCATAAAGCCAACCTGCTACAATGTGGACAGTATAGCGATTGATCACTCGCGCCTTAACTCCACTCTCCCAAGACTGAAAAAATGTATCGATAAGAACCATCAGCTCAAATGCATCATTGAGTCACATGTCAAAGTGACAGTTTCAGAGATAAATGTCTTTACCTGCTGCCAGCAGTCCCTCAACTTGTGGGCCAACGTAAAAAACCTTTAAAGTAAAAAGCGTTTCCCAAACTGGAGTCTTCGTTTCCAACAGAAGGCGTTTTACCCAATGGAGAAACCAAATGTTCATGCACTTACCTATATGCTATCGAAAAGCATATCTTGTGCAGTTTAAACCTGATGGAGGGTGGTGGAGTAGAGACAGTGGTTCCGATGGCCTTAAGAGAACTGTTGCGTGGTCATGTGATAGGACTTGAAACTTCATCTGTGCAGTGCGATGTCCTTGTTCACAGGAAGTGCTGCATCTTGGCCACCCCTGGGCCAAAGAGATACTGGCATCACTGAGATATTTCCCACATATGCATGGAAGAATGTCACCGAATGCAAGCCTTTTGATGGACAGTTGGCTTTATAGTGGTTTGTTCTTCAGTGAATATTTCCTGTGACTTAGCTAGCCTGACGTGCAATTAATTTCTCTCCCAGTGAATTCCTCTGCATCTCACGGGTGTATAATTAAATGCATTAGTATACCACCTAGGATTGTAGTGGACATGACACAGAAGTAGCGCAAACATGTTGCACTGACATAATACTGCTCGCACATCTCATCCAACTCGCATTAGTAAATCCACTCTCATAGAGAGGCAATGCAGGTATGGCTCTAGCATGGCAGTTTTCATTTCCTCTCTCCCACTTTGGACTCCACATAGTCAACTTCTTTACATGGTCTTGTCCATCCTTGGCTCTGTCACGCATTGGCCTGGCCATCCCAGATAATTTCCCTGGGGTTTGCAAGGAGTGCGTAAATAATGCTAAATGACAATTTTGGCCAACACACTTTAAGGGCGTTTCAAGGACCTTTTTGGGCTATTACACAACCGTCCTTCCACTAAGTGTAGTACATTTTCTCAAGGCACAATGTAATGTTATGCTAAAGGTTATCATACCGCGTACTGTCGCCACTTGCGTGGTATCTTGGCACTCTGGCGGATCTGTAAAGATAGAGGGTAGGGGGGTGAATTAGTAGGACTGAGCAGGAGTAAAGGGCAAGAGAGATGAGATATGCTGTTGGCAGCTTCAGTTCGGTTGACACTGTTCGCTGACCGTAGGTGTGTTTTTTCAGTTGGTAGCTGTCATGTGCTGATGTGCGAGGCTATGAGTGGTTTATTTTGTTGTTGCGCCTGGGGTAGATGAAAGAATAAATAGTGAATTGAAATGCACCGTTTTATGATTTCTCCATTTCGCTCAATAATGACCATCATTTGTCCATGAAATTTACCAAGCTTTCCTTGGTTTTCTCATGAATTAGTGCAAACTGGAATTAATTGCTATCAATAACCACCATCACTTGAAAACAAGATTTCTTATCTTCCATGATCAGCGTTCTGTTTGATCCACTGTCTACCATTATACATGGATCCCTCCGTATACCACCATCTTCCATTTACCTCAACCCCATCGGATCTTCACAATTTGCTATTTCTGTGTGCTCCTTTCCTATTCCCGCGTATCCCTGTGACTCAATTTTCCCTCTTTTCCTTTCTTCTTCCACTATACGCTATGGTCTACTTACCCAGGGTTGGGCCCAATATGCAAAATCCCTCAGACAAGGTACTGGCACTTAGACCACTGCAGCGGTGATTGGCAACTTATGAAAGCTTTAGAACATCCCATAACAGTCACTAGTTTCTAAAAACAACAATTTCAATCATCACACTTCTGATGGCCAGTTACAATCATGTACCTTTTTATTGTATTGTGTTCATTGCATGAAAAGCCCATGCATGCAAGTACCTCTGGGGTATGCTCATTGCACTACTGTGCTTTGAAATCAAAATACAGCAAGATGTGCAGGAATACTAATTAAACTTTTAAGCACCAAATCAATATTATTGCTAAGAATGTATTCTCCCCTTCCAGCTCTCGCATACAGACACACACACTACAAACGTTTTGGATTGGTTGAGATGAATTGCCCATTAAAAAATAAGATTTTCTTCACGATTTTCGCATGGAATGTACTCAGGGTTTGTCCATCACCAGAGCCTCTGGTCCGCAAAATCACCATGGTGACATTACTTTAAATTCCAGCTAACAAGTGAAAAGCATAGATGTATGTTGGGTGAACCTCTCAGTAAACTCAGTCCTTCGCCTGGGGTATATTAAAGAATAAATAGTGAATTGAAATGCACAGTTTTATGATTTCTCCATTTCGCCCACGAATGACCATCACGTGTCCTTGGTGTTCTCATAAATAAATGCACACTGGAATGAATGTTGTTGGAAATCCAGAACTGTCACCCTGAGATATCCCATCCCTTTGCTTTTGTCTTTAGAAATTGGACATTTAATAACTAGTTTCCGTCCCCCTACTATTAGATGTTCCTTTTTCGTCCCACCATTGGCTTTTAATTCTCACTTTGGACGATTTTTCCCCTTAAATGTGGTACAAAGATTATAGGTTCAGCCGTGGTTACAACATTTACATTTTAACCTCTTAAATCCTGTAATTTGTCATGAGAAAATCAGAGTCTCTACACAGAGTGATGCGGATTCTACTGTAAACATCCTGGAAGGACATAATTTGTATTAATCCCACACTTTAGCAAGATGCAGGAGGAAAACGGTTTTCTCTAATGACAGCTTACATCAAAACACTTAAAATAGCTCCTCATGCTAAATATCTATATCGCAAACAAGCCAATTGAAAAAAACTGCTGTTAATAATTTATTTTGCATTTTATATCATTCTAACTGGTAAACCAGCATTCCACACTCCTCTCATATTTCAGGACAGGATATCGTGCTCTAACTGCAGCATTAGAATATTTGGGGAGGAATACTGAGACCCCTGTGCATTATTATTTATGGAGCTAGTCAATAACTCTTGCTATTGCCTCTCACACAAGATATAGGGCTTTACCACAGAGTAGGGTCTGCAAGAAGGATGAGGGGCAATATCTAGTGCTGGTTTCTGTCTCCAGTATCATTAATGCTATTAGCACATGGTTTTGCCATTGCTGTCATCTCTTCAGTCACCCCCCAGTCTGCTGCTCTGTTCTCTCTGCAGTTACTCCTCGGATTACCGACAGTGGGCCTCATTACAGCCCCGGCGGTTCGTGAAGCCAGGCGCTGGAAAACGTTACTCCCCATTCCCATGTGAGTCCCATAGGACTCAATGGGAATGGGGAGGATGGTAGCACCAGCACCTTGTGCAACAGTGCCGGTGCTTCCATCAAAGTATGTGGGCGGCTGCCATCCCGCCCGCCATGTCTGACCAGGCTGGCGGGACGGCAGTCGCCCACAGAACTCAGAGTGTGCCAGTCCGGTAACAACGGTGCCGGTATACTTACCGGCACCGTTGTTACCGGACCGGCACACTCATAATGAGGCCCAGTGTCTTTAATAAGCTGTGTTCCGAGATAATTTTCAAAAGCTTACATTAGTAGTTACAGCTTGCACACAGAGAACTCGTATTGACTGGTTTCCTCCTAACGTTCCAATAAATGGGCAATAGTTCATTATGAGGTAAAGAGTGGACATGCCTCATGGAATATATGTATTTTTGTATTTGTGTTTATATAGGACAAACCTACACTAGGAGCAATGGAGCGCTGTGCATGTGTTAGGGAGAACAATCCTGGGGCAGTGGTAATCCAGGGACAGTGGTTCCTAAATCACCCCTTTGGAATTCCCTACAAAGCATGCTCTTAAGGTCTGTTCTGAATAGCAGAAGCGCTAGAGAGGTGCTGATCTGAACTGGGATTGAATTCTGGTATACTGAAACATGAGGAGACAGGCCATTTCCTGCTCTGCTCCCTGTGTACTAGATTTATTTCATGCCTTGTGATGGTCATGCGCATGGAGGGGCGTGTACAGCCACAGGTGGAATGTTTGGCAGCAAAGTAAGGAGGTGTTTGGGCGGTTGTTCTCTTATATTTGTTAACAACATTAGTGCTTGAATTTTAGAGGTAGGGTGGGCACCGCTCTGTCCTTATAATAATTCAACAATATCACTCGTCTGTTTCGATCGACTTGACTCCCTGAGACCAGGGGGTATAAATGAGGAAGTGAACTTTATGTGCTTTTTGTGAGTTTCAGAGAACACAGACATGGTGATGCAAAAGTGGTAGAACATTGGATACCAAGAAAGGGTCCACGATATGTCCCGCAGGGAGCTCCCTGTGGGACGTAAGGCAGTGACCCCACTGCCTATAGTGGATTCCCTCTATTGAACATCACAATATGAACGGAAATGTATACACATGTATAAAGTGTTACGGAGCTAACATTCATGCCCATTTGGTAAAAATCAGTTTTATATGTAAGTTAATAAGTGGTAAACTGAGAGTTTGTGTGGTATCAAACCGTAAGTCATGTCATGCATGTAAACTTAAGTATAATAGGGAGCAACTCACTTGTGAATATTTGAGCAGGTAACTGAGATTTAGCGCATTATAAAAATGCTAAGACATGTTATCAATGTGGATATATCCCAGCCATTGAATTTGGTAATATGAGATAATGCACACTAGAGAATAACCCACCCCCCTCCCCGCACTAGAGGAGGCAGTTGTAGTAAAGGCACATTGTTTAACGAATATGACCCTGTTTATGTTTGCTTAATAGGGCAGGACATAGAGTACTGTAATATAGGCAGAAGAGAGAGTTGAATTTTTGTCCGTGAGGACCACGGAAAGTAACACTACATTCGAGGTCCAGGCACATGCGCGGGACCCCACGAGGTAGTGTTCATTACGCGCGCAGGCATGATAGATCAACGTACGCTCTAGATACACGGAATCAGTGCAAATTCTATTGTTTTCCCAAAATAAGAAGAGAGTTATTCAGATATGAGGATACCTATTGAGTAGGTTATCCCGATGTGTTTTACAGAGAAAAGAGGAGTTCGAGCCATCGATTAAGACACTGCACGCATGTGCGTAAGTGCTTAGTGTATAAGAACGCTATCACAGACGGCGGCAGCTCCTTTTGAGCAGCCGGCACGTGTGGACAGCAGCAACCTACGACAGGTAAGAATGACAACTCTAAGGGAGACAAAATGATGTGATTTTTAAGAAAAGAGATTAGATTCTGAGGGGAGCTAAATAAGGTTATTTATTTACTGAATAGGAGCTGCTTAGAAGTGCTGTTCAGAAATCCATACAGCAGAGGTGAAGATACTCTCTAGGAGGTAGAAGACCTACAGGTAGAGACCTACACAATCATATGATTAAAATATGCACAGTGCTTTATTAACAACAATGCTCTATGATGAATCTTCGTTTTGTTTTGCTTTTTGTATCTTTTTGTGGTATTTCATTTGGATTACAACTACAATTGGGTATGTGATCATACTTTAATTTTTTATGGATTTCACTGAATGGTGGATAATTGGGAATGTATCACACTGGTGGGATTGTCACTGATTTATTTATTATGAATAGTGTTAACAGCCCTAATGATGGACGGAAGTCTGAAATGCATAGGCTACAATTTTGAAACACTGACTGGTCAGGAATAAATAAGGAGATTGAAAAATCAAAGAAGGAAATGTGGATTAATGATTTCAAATATAACTACACAAGAAAGAACTAACTATTCTTTACATTGATTGAAATCCGATCAGGGGAGTGCGAGTGAGCTCATCCAGGGATGGAAGCTGTCCATTCCTTTTTTGTGAACAACATTAGTGCTGCCACATAAAATACTATGAATCTTAATAGAATATGGAGAGTAACTCAAGCATTAGTAGAGAATATGATAACTTAAATTATTCCCTATGTCAGAGCTGAAGGCTATTATTAAAAAACGTCTCAATACCCACTCTGACACCATCAAACAAATGTATCTCTTTGAACCCTCAGAAAATGGTGGGGGGAGAGCACAAATGCTACCAGACACCGCTTGGCTAGGGTTGTAGCTGAATGTAAGTGGGGCACTAACCCTAGTTCAAAGACATACCGGCTGTCAAACCTATCACTTGTGCTTTCTGTCCTCTCGACAAGATCCTCACCATCGCTACCAGGACTCTCTTTGAACTCCCTCACTTCACACCTACTTCCTCGTGCCATGACCAGGCTGGATAGCTGACAATGGAAAACAGGGCCAAATTTCAATGATTTCTCCTGGTTCACAAATCTATCCATGGTAAGGCACCTCTGTGTCTATCCTCTTCTATCCAACTCTATAAGCCTTCTCATAATCTCTGCTCTGCCTCCTTGACTACCCTTTTGGCTCCTCACTGTCCCTATGCTGCCTCTCGCTTCAGCTGTTTCTCTCTTCTTGCTCCACTTGCATGGAATTCTCTTCCCACGGACATCCGAGTAACAGTCCAAATGGATTTGTGTAAAACCAAACTGAAAGCCTACCTGCTCGCTTCTGAGTTACCCTCTTAACCTACATCTCATCTGCCTGCTAGCTAACATTATTCTCTCGCCTCTAACTTGCCTCTGTCCCTCACTTCCTCTGCCTCCACTCTAGCACTTCACCCATCATGGTGACATCCAGAGCACAGCTGGCCGTACCGCCTACCCGCACTTAAAAATGTCCAATGTTGGTTGTCCTTAACCTATGTATGTCCACTTATTTATCGTCCCCATGGACTGTTCCATTTACTGCGCGCCACAACCTGGGTAGGAATGTCCCTCAAGCTCACTACTACCCGTGAAATCTGATTTCCTATCTATTGTACTTTCTTTTGTGATCAAAAGAGCATTGTTCCTCCTTCAAATAAGTAAATCTATCATTAAATAAATAAATTATGGCACACACTCCTCCATGAGCCAGACCATTACAAGGCTTGAAATAAAACTGCCACACAATACAGTTCAGACACCAGCAAATCTTGCTCGAAAAAACAAAGCCCTTTGCTGCTCTTAAAGAAAACTCATTAAGTCAGTGAAAACCACATAATTGTGATCCAAAGGGGGTTATGAAAACGATGCTCTCTGGGCTGACGTGAACCAAGTTGCCAATGTTTTCCTAACATATATTTAATTTGGTTAGTTTGAGATTTATGGTGTAAATAGGCCTACACTGTAAGGCTCATAGTTTTGAGCCCATAAATCCACAGTGATCTGTGGAGCTGGGTGTTGCCCCCAAGAATCAGATGATTCAATACATGGAGCCATCCAAGTCATGGGCCCTGGGTGGATCCTGAGTTCCAAAGCACTTTAGAGAGCTGGGTGAGACCGATAAGGCTTGGGCCAGCCCCAGATCAAAACCACAGCACCTGTAACAAATAAAGAAAATAAAGCAAGCTTCCATGACGTGATGGCATGTCCATGAACACTGCTGTCTGACTTCTGGTCTCACCACTCCTCCACACATGGATTAGCGGGGGCAGGACAGGAAGTCTAAGCAGTTCCTATTATGTCGTTGGGGAGAGGAGTGTAACAGTGACTTGCAGCGCTTTTGAAGCATTCTACTTCATACAGTAAGTACTTTCTAAAGGCCACCCTTTTCCACTCCCCCCAACCTTGCCCCACCCCCCACCGCCATTCCCCTATCTCTCCCCTTCCCCATGCCACCAACCATAATAACCCCACCTCACTCTGAGAGCTGCCATGCCCCTTTCTATCGCCCTTCCCCACACCATCAGCCATAATTCCCCCTACGTGGTCCCGAGTGCCCCCAGCCCCCTTGTCCTGCCTCGCTTATGCCATCATCCACAATTCCATCACCTCTCTGCGGGTGCCACCAGCCCCCTTTCTCCAGCCTTTACCCCTGCCATTATCCACAATTCCTCCACCTCAACCGGAGTGCTGCTAAAACCATTTCCCCCTTCCCTGCACCACTATCCACAAACTACCAGAGCTAACTCTCCCTCCAGGTGCCAGCACCCAATATTTCTTGCCCTCGTCCCCTTTCTCACTCCAACACCCTTTCCTTGCCCAGCCCCTTCTCACTCCCCCAGCCAGTTTTAGCTCCCCTGTTTTCTCTCATCGAGTGCCTTTTCCCTCCCCGAACACAACCCCATTCCCCACACCATCATCCTAAAAAAATACCAATATAGACCCTACACCTATACCCCCCCTGTTTGCGTGGACGTTTCCGTGGTGTGGGTTGCATTTGGTCCTAAAAGCCAGGCCTGATCCCTTGGCTCGGGGCTAGCAATTAAATCCTAGTTTCTCCCTGCTCTAGCCCTTCATCAATGCACGTGTTGTGTCGGACTGTCAACTGCAGTGATCTGCAACAGGGCCACCATGAGAAGCCTGGAAACCCCATTGCACCACAAATGTATGTGTCGTGATTTTGCTTTTTCATGCTTTAGGGAAAGAGGAAATAGACAAAAGAAATCAAGTAGCTCCACTGAAATCATAATATTTATCACCGAAGAAGAAATAGCCAACAGAAATCAAGTAGCTCCACTGAAATCATAATATTGATCACCTTAGATCATCTTCAGAATTGCCCCCATGATGCAGGATCTTGATGTGAGAGCTAGGTTTCAAAGGTTTCTACGCAGGGTATGCGCACAAAGTGAAGAATCCATCAGAATGGCAGATGCAGAGCCTGCGGGCTCTGGCGCCTTATGAACAAGCAAATAAATATATAAATACCCGTTTCTTCCGCATCATGGCCTACTTAGAATGAGTGCTAAGGGAGCATTTTTCGTCAATTGTTTATCTTCTTTAATTGTTGCCATGGCCCGGAGATCAGGACTCAAAACTTTCAGACTTTTGAAAGAAAAAAGGTGTGGATGCAAGTTGCAGCAAAACACGGATGTATCTCCGGATAAGTGGTATGCGATTCAAGGGAAACAAAACAAGTGACAGAGAGCTTGCCTCTTAGTCTATAGATGGGACTGTGATTCCCAGGCAAGGTGTATTAGCTTATAACAATTTGTGTTCGTGGTTGGCAGCCCTGAAGGAATGGCACACAAAGTCACTCGCCATTTTATTAGTTCTCCTGGGTTCTGAGACTCTTCAGTAAAGGTTCCTTGTGCACGTTCTATGTCCTGCTCTGTGGTCACTTGGAATTGGGATAAATATAGATGTTTTTCCCCATCTTTCCAGGTGGACGTTCAGGCTGCAGTAATTGGTTTTCATGCCCTCCAGCCAAGGGAAGTTTACAGGTCCCAGGATTCAGCACACCATCCTGGCCTGAATACTCGTTGAGCCTCCCTGTTCTGATTCTCAATGTACCTTCCTGGCTGCATGTTTTTATGGAACCCCCTCCTAGCTCTAGTCTCTCGAGTTTCGCTTTAAGTACAGTTTCCCAACAGACTCTCCTACTGCAATATATTTAGGTGTCTCGCTGCACAGACTCAACAGGATTTCCGGGCTTAGGATTCTCAAGATCTACCTTGGTGCAGTCTTTCACTGAGTCCTCCTGGCTCGTGTTTCTCAGATTAGGAGTCTCTCTAACATGGTATCTCCATTGCCCATGCTCTCAGGGAGTCTCCTTAGCACAGTTCCCCCAGTGTGCAAGATTTCTTTATTTCCCTTGGTGGCATTTCTGCCCATACTTGTTTTGCCATAGGTGGAGAGGCAAGCCGGAGGCGGAAGTCAGCCCACCTCGCCTAAGGCCCACAGAGGCAAAGGCCTAGGGTGACTAGATTTTCTAAAAAAACAAAACGGACGGGCCATGGACTTCTGTTTCGTTGGTCCGTTACGGGAGTCAGGGAGGGGGTGTGCTAACAGACACACTCCTCTCATTGGAGGAGAGTGCCGGGGAGGGGAAGCGGGAGGAAATGGGGGCATGAAAAGCATTTCACGCCCCCATTTGCACAGGAAAAGTTATGCCGGGACCCGATTTTGGGATTTCGAAATCGGGTCCCGGCAACAAACAAAAAAATGGCAAAAAAGGTCCGAAAAGGTCCCTAGTGAAAACCCCGGACGGGGTTTATAAACTAAAAAAACTCCCGAGACCCCGGGACGTCGGGTGATTTCCCCGGACTGTCCCGGGAAAACCCGGACGTCTGGTCACCCTACGAAGGCCCCTTCCTGTCTGCCCCTGTCCGCACCGGCGGCACGGCGCAGGACACTACCGTCCCATTGGATTACGCATGCCCATTTGAACTCACGACACTCGGCACCCTCCAGGTCCACAACCGAGTGCTTCCCTGACCGACCGGAACAAAGGCTATCCCAGAGCAGACTGACAATGATCCTGCCGCAATTAAGCCTCCTTACACATCAATAAGACTGCCTGATACGCATGGACTCAGACCAAACAACGGAAACCACGCCCGCAACCCACCCTGCCTCAGCAAGCTGGGCACATGCACAAGGCCTGAAATGTACCATTGATGGTGAGCCTATATGTCAATCTATTGCCATATTTCACTAGTGTGTTGTAGTCCATGCCTAGCCTTGCCTACCGCCATACTTGATTAGCGTGTTGTAGTCCATGCCTAGCCTTGCCTACCGCCATACTTGATTAGCATGTTGTAGTCCATGCCTAGCCTTGCCTACCGCCATACTTGATTAGCGTGTTGTAATCCATGCCTAGCCTTGCCTACAATCATATTTGATTAGCGTGTTGCAGTCCTTGCCTAGCCCTGCCTACCGCCATACTTGATTAGCGTGTTGTAGTCCATGCCCAGCCTTGCCTACCGCCAGATTTGTTTAGCGTGTTGTAGTCCATGCCGAGCCCTGCCTACCGCCATACTTGATTAGCATGTTGTAGTCCATGCCCAGCCTTGCCTACCGCCATACTTGATTAGCGTGTTGTAGTCCATGCCTAGCCTTGCTGACCGCCAGATTTGTTTAGCATGTTGTAGTCCATGCCGAGCCCTGCCTACCGCCATACTTGATTAGCGTGTTGTAGTCCAGCCCCAGCCTTGCCTACCGCCATATTTGATTAGTGTGTGTACTCCCTAGCTGTGCGAGCCTCAGACTAAGCACAATTTTAAACTGAAGGCTAGCCACTCAACTTGAGACAGAGGCTTAACACTTGTCCCCACCCACTCGCCTAAATCAGGTATGCTAACTCTCCTGACCACGATAATATATCCTTTTTGCATAATGCCCCATTCAGTACCCTGCACAAAAGGACACTTCATTAAGGTTAACGCTGGCCTAGCTAGGCTGGGCTGCCAGCGACACCACCCTGTCCCATGCCCAACCCCATTCTCCCATCCCTCCCCCAATCCCTACCACTACCATACACAACACAACTGAGAGGGCTACTGACACCACCGTAGCTGATACCACCCCCCATCACCACCCCCTACCCCCTCTCATGAAAACATTACCCGCCGTGGGCACATACAGACAAAACAGACTCAGAGCCAGAACCAGATCCAACCTCCAAAGGCGCCCCTCACCACTATTACGACCACCCCCACATCGACAACAACCACACCAAATAATAGCCAACCGACAACTACTCCTGAAAAACACAATAAACCTTTCAAAAAGAGACAAAAACCTCCCCAGTCGTCCAACCCTAACACCATATCACCGTCTAACCCCACCTCCAAAATCAAAGGAGCACTTATCAATGCGCAGTCACTTGGAACACACGCCATTAAAATACATGACCTCATCCTAGAGCAGCAACTAGACATGTTAGTAATTACAGAAACCTGACTCCACCCAGCTTCAGGCCCGTTACTAACCATTGCCATCCCACAAGAATTCAGCATTCTCAGAACAGACAGGGACAACTTCCAAGGAGGAGGAGTGGCCATAATAGCTAGAACGTCACTCTAATTTAGAACCTGCCCGGTAGAACAAACAGAGGGCTATGAACTATTACAAAACAAATATAAACCTAACCCAAAAATGCCCTGTACAATGTACACTGTACAATGCCCACACAAAACTACTTTTTGCAGCATTGGACGCTATGGAGGTCATCTATACCAATTTTGCTGATGGCACGCAGATCCTGATCCCTCTAACAGGTGATCACGACCAGGACACACTTCTCATAAATCAAATCTACTCACTAATTCAAAATTGGATGGCTAACAATAGCCTGTGCCTCAATGATGACAAAACAAAGTTACTCATACTAGGCTCTGCATCTAATATCGCTTCCCTACATCATCATTATGCATCTTTCACCATTGACGGCACCACACTCCCAATACTCAAAGAAGTGAAGACACTCAGCGTCTACCTAGACGCCACCTTAACCATGACCAAACAAATGAACTCACTTTCCTCCTCCACCGCCTACACAGCTAAACTCATCTCACTCAGCCACAAATTCCTCTCTGCCAAAAACTGTGTAACATTAGCTAGAGCACTCATACTCTCAAAGCAAGATTATTGCAACATCCTCTACCTAAGCACTTCTAATACTAATCTAGCCAAACTCCAACTTATGCAGAACAAAGCCCTTCGAGCAGCATTAGGTATAAAAAAAATCTGATCACATCTCGAATATCAGAATATCCAATCACTGGCTCCCTATTCAAGCAAGAATACTGTTCAAAGCCCATAGCATCACACATAAATGTATCACCAACAAAACCCCTAAATACCTCCTCAACGCAGTCAAGAAGAAACATCACACTAGACTCCTCAGATCTAATAACAGTAATAATCTCGACATCCCACGGTACAAAAGACAAAAAGCAGGCGGTAGTAGTTTCAAGGTACTCGCCCCCAGGCACTGGAATACCCTACCCACCAACATCAAGATGGAAACTTCCTTCCCAGCATTTAAAAAGTTACTAAAAACCTGGCTTTTCAATCTATACTGACACGAGATCTGAACCTAACCTCCATGCCATTGTATACAACCGCTAGAAATTCTTCTACTGAATTACCCCTGTTTTTCCTTATATGCTAAGATTGTATTTGCCATTGTCTGTAACTACGCCATGATACCTCAGGGTCTCGGTGTATAATAAATATAATAAAATAAATAAATAAAATAAAATTGGACGCTAGAATATGGCTTCAAACTACTAGCCTCCTTTCTATTTGCTTCTCTTGCTCTAATTCTTCACTAGCAAGTCTTATTTAGTTACCTTAGTGGGCCTGCCAGTCCCACTGGAACCTTGAATATGGCTCAAAGGTAGCCTATGTTTCTCTCAATTCTCTTTCTCTCTTTGAGTCTTCATGTGCATGGCCCTAATGTCGTTTAGACTGACATTAACAAGGATTTCCACTTCCTTAGCCCTTTGACCTTGGACAGACCCCATCTTTTCTAACCTTCTGCCTCTCAGCACCTTTCTACCTTTGGGCCCTCTAGACTTGGCCAATGCTGGTGTTATCTCCTGTCACTCTCTTGCTTTAATCTCTCCCTGCCTCTGGTGATCTGATTATACCTCTCTCCTTGCCTCTCCTCCAACAACCTCTTCTTTCACCTCACTGCCCTCCTCCTCTGTCCCTTCTCCAAATCCGTCCACTCCATGATGTTGCCTCTTTGTTTCACCTCTCTGCTCTTGCCTTCCACCAACTCCTTCCTTTCCCTCATCTTGTCTTCTTACACCTTCTCCTTTCCTTTCTGCTTTTGCACTTCTCCAACTCCATTCTCTCCCTGATGTCGTCTTTGTTCTCCACCTCTTTTCTGCTCTAGCTCTACTCCAACTCTATCCTCAGCCTGTCACTTCCATCTCTCATGGTTTCTTATATTCACATCCTCACAATTGGCCATTCTCCAAACTCCATTATCATGAAGCTCCCACTGCCCTCTTTTATAACTATTTCATTAGGTAATTGACCAAATAAGGTATGAAATGGGGAAACCTGGCCATTATGTTGATGGGCCTATGAGACTGCATTATAGTCAATGGGCCCTCCGCCAACATCAGTGTATTCAATATTGCCTGTTTTCACTGGTTGATACACCCTGGATATGTGGACCAATGCTTTAAAAGGTATATCTACCATTTTGGGATGAGGGATCAGGAGGCTGTAGCATAGCTAGTGCCTCATCCCGCAATGTTTCACTGTGGTCGGTATGCATGTTTCCTGCATTCGCCACACAGCCGCTGCCTCCTGGTGCCACATCTATTTGTGGCTTCCTCTGGCTCTCCTTGCAGGAGCAAGTGTGGGTTAAGGTCATAATCACGTTTGATGTGTATTCTGTGGGACATGTCGGAAGCGGCCAGTTCTCTGCTCTGCTGACGTGAGCATGTGAACTTTGTGCGGCTTGACGCACACAGAAGAGTGGCAAAGGTCCCTTCCTCTAATCGCGAGAGAGCGAGCCCGCGATCCCCGAATCACGAACGCCAGTGCCAGCCCCCGTTGCCTCGAGAGGACCGTGGAGATACTGTGGGGATATCGAGTGGACGCCGTAGATTAACGCCAGGTGCCTGGTGCTTGAAGCCACTGACTGACTGGGCGGCAGATTGGGCTGTGAGGGCTGAGCGCGGCAGCGTAACGTGCCGTGTTCGTGAGGGCAGAGAGGCTAGCCCATCAGCAGCGGCACCCCTTTTAAGGGATTGGTAAAATCTGCGGACGTCTGACATCTGCATTAGTTTATGGGCATCTGCCCGTGATTCTTGGTACCTGAAGCGGCTCTGAGGCTGGAAGGGAGATAGGGAGTAGTGCTCATGAACCTCTACCTTATATGGTTCATCTGCACTGACTCCAGGTCACATCTGGATAATCCCCAATAAATTGCCATCTGCGTAAATTGTAGTCTGAGGCCATAGCATTGAAAATCTTTTGGCACGGACATCCTTATGGGATCCCCGTAATCCAGTGACACACCAGGCTCAGAGCTATCAGAACACCCCTTACATACACTTTCTGCCATCCCCCATTCACTTTCCTTGGGCTCCCGTCAGGAGCAGCACTGAAAGGAAGAAGGCACAACAAGAATTTAAACTTGAAGGATAAAATACCTTTCCACCGTGGTGTATCAGTGTATGGGGTATTATTCGTACGCTGGCCATTCCAGGAGACTGCGGATAACACCTTTGATCCTGGTAGTACATATAAGGCATTATCAGTGGTACATATGGGTACTAGATTTCCTCCCAGGTAAGATTATAGCCTGTGCCTTTGATTCTGTAACGAGGCTTCTGGCTCACCTGGTTCTGGGTCATAGTTACAGAAACAGCGACTAAACCCAATAGACTTTTATTATCTACACTGTCTGCCTGACTTGGATTAAGGGCTAAGGGGCATTTAATCCATAGATTGCCAGTCCTTCTAGGCAACTTAACACCCTTACACACAACCACGAGGCATTGAACTGAGAGAGACCACCTATTTGAGTTGCGCCACAAGACTCACTATGCTTACAGTTGAGAAATGCTCAGCAACAAGATATAATCTGCGAAATCAGAGGAGTGGAACCCCAACAACAAAAATGAATGGAGGTAAAGGTCCCAAAGTAGCACCTGTTAAGAAAGGAGCAATCACTGATTTTTTTTCACTCCCCGACACTGCTAATACAATAATACCAACGCTCCCTGCGGAAAAGTCGACGGGGGGCCAGAGCATGAACAATACCATAGATACATTAGGAGAAAGTGTAATTGACAACAACTCATTGTTGGACTTGTGTTTATCCATGCAGAGATCTATGACACCTCATCTAGGAAGCGACCTGGGTAACCAGAATGATAGCTACCAACATCTGTCTATCCACACACAACGAGAAAGATATAATAGGCTATCTGCCTCTCCAAATTTGGACGTACACTTGGAATCAATAGAACCAGAATGCAGCAGGTATCAAGGAGAAAGTCAAACGACCCTGGGGGACTTTGAATCCTCGGTTGAATCCCTGCAATTTGCATTAAATATCCTGCTAAAGATGGGTGGGAGGATACTGGAAGTCACTCTTACCTTACCAACAGGAAACATAACAAACAACAGTGATATGGAACCGGCACAGGAGGAAGGGAATACCATCTTGCCAGAATGTCCGGAAATAGAAGATACCGATTTAAACACCACATCCAATGTGGATGTTTTCTATTCACGGAAACAGCGACGACTGTCTAAAAGAGCCATTGCGAGAAAAAAGCGCCAAGTAGCAACTATAGGACCACCTGACACAGCTGAGCCGGAAGAAGAAATCTCTAAACCCACTAAAGGCAGCACCCCCAAACAGGACAAGAGGAAAGGTAAATGGAAGGCATCCCGAGTGAATAAAGGTATAGCCAGCAGAGAGGGTAAACTGACTAGCTACGCTTATTCTTGAGCAGAGTACCATCGACAATCCTGTCGAGGAGATAAATTCTAACAAGAGCATTATCCCACATCCTGCAGATGAGGTGGAGGATCCTGTGTCCAAGTGAGCTGGATGATAACCCAGCATTTGGCATTGTAAATACTGAACCAATTCATCTCTCTCAAACAGATACAGCACCTGCACCATTCACTACACTGCCAAATGATGACAAAGGTAACAACATACCACTCCAAGGCGGAAGGACTTGCATAATTAAAAACTTGTATCAAAATAGCGATCATGATTGGCTCTCCAGATCTGCGCTGATGATAAGACTTCACTCTATACCACAGCCAAGAGTGTCGAGATCAGAAGACTTTGAATATGTTGAACCATTGAAAGCTAAGAACTCCAATACCTCAGCATTACATTGTACATTTTTTGCTACTGCTAATCTGATTTGCAACTTCAAAGAGAGCCTGTGGGAAGTAGATATCGAAGTAGATGCTGATCCTAACATAATTGATCCACAGTGGCCAATACAAACATTGAGTACGAAAGCTGTTGAAATTATTGCTCCGCAGTTACCTAAAGGCAACTCAGTACAGCTAGCAGATGTGCAGAATGTTCTTAAATGGCTTGCCGAGTCTCTTCCGACACTGTCCTTAACTCAATGAGATCAAAGTTTAATCACATGGAATTGCCGGGGATTTAGCCACCTGTTATCTGCAGAAGGCTCATCCTCTATGCTAGTAGGGAACACATGTAGTTGTCTACAGGAGACATGGCTCACCTCCAGGGCCCTTGTTAACGGCTACTCAATCCACCAGGATTTAGCCAAAAAGGGTCCCAGGGGAAGACCGTATGGGGGTCTTCTAATTGGAATTCTACATCCATTAAAATCAACAAGGATCCACTTGAATTTAGACAAATTTGTACTAGCAGTTGAGATAGAACTCCCCGGCAAAGATAAAGTGGACAAGATGCTGGTGATCAATCTCTATAATCCACCTGAATCTTCACATAGAGATCTCATTTAGGAAGCCTATCATGCCCTATTGATTGATTGGACGATCGATACAGAACACAATTTAGTAACAATTGTAGGTGACTTCAATTGCTTTATTATGGGACCAGTGGGCAGAACCAATAATCGCCTGTTAAAGAACTTTGGTAGGATGTGGCTTTTTTAACTCATGGGATTTTGAAATCCTAAATGGTAGAACCATTAGTGACTATCCAGGACAACCTACATGGAGAAATACCAGATCCAGTAGTACACTAGATTATATCTTTGTAAGTCCCTCAATGGCGAAACTGATCATGGACTTGAAGGTTAACAACAATGATTAGAGTGATCACGCTTCTCTCTCGTTATCATTTAATTTTATGCTATAACATTCATGCCCCAGACCGATTGGCGAACTGAAAACGAACCACACTTCTTCAAATATTTGTTGGTCCGATAAAAACATCAGAAAAGCAGTTGAATACTACGAATGACATGATAAATATGGGCCATGATGCCCTTCTCACCATGTCTTGCAACGAGATTGAAAAGTGGATAACATCCTTCTCACACAACTAAGCCACCGTGAATATTAACATACTAGCTCCCGATGCCAAACCAACTAATATATTTGACATTGAAATCAGAGATGCTAAAAGAAGCTTAAGAGCAGAACTTAAGACGTTACGCAAAAATTACATCACATGGGATAGCTACTTGATCTCAAGTAAGAAGTGTAAAAACGCCTTTAGATCTTGGCTCGGACAAAAACGCTATGCATTCAAATTAGCCAAATGGCAAAAGACAGTCCAAATACTTTGTACAGGGAACTCTCGCTCTATATGGAGCCTACTGAAACAGGCAAGGGGCGATACGAATAGTTCCCTCAACAATCCTATTGATAGGGGCCATTGGGAGGAATTCTTGAGAAGTCGCAATAATCATCCAACAGGAATGACCACCGAGATGATAATTTGGTATAGTCCCTCTCCTCCCTTCAAGGTGACTGTGGAATCTCTGATTACCATGATAAATAAACTTAAATCATCAAGAGCGCCTGGGCCCAATGGCCTTGCGAATGTTATATTAAAAAGTAAACCGGAATATTGGGCTGAGGTCTTGAAAATACTGTTTGATACAACTTTGAAAGATGGCCTTATACCAGAATCGTGGAGAACTGCAACCCTGGTCCCCGTTTACAAGAGAGGAGACCACACAGATCCTTCAAACTATCGTCTATTGTCCATGCTGGATTACACGGGCAAACTATTTGCGACATACTTACTTCACGAGCTTCAAATATGGATGGATAGTGAAAAGATATTAGATCAATTTCAATGCGGCTTCAGGAGTGGATATTCTTCTGTGCACAATTTGATCATAATGGATATACTTCGTAATAAGGCGAGGTCGTCTGGTAGCCCACCACTATACATACTATTCATTGATTTTAAGGCTGCCTTCGATCTTGGGCCGAGAGATTTGTTGTGGACCAAATTAGAAATCGGATGCCCGAAAGGAATTCTATATTATCTTAGACAGCTACGTTGGGACACCACAGTCTCCTTAAAATTAGACGCCAAGGGTAACATGACCAATAAGATCGATCAAACTCGTTGCGTAAAGCAAGGCTGTGTGACAGCACCGATATTATACAATCTCTTTGTGCACGATATACCAAAAGCCTTATTAGAAGTTCATAATTGTCCACCAAAGATAGGCCCCGCTCACTGTCCAGTCCTTGCTTATGCGGATGATTTAGTAATCATGGACCACACAATCAGTGGTCTTTGAAATTCCGCAGAGGCATTATGGAGTTATGCTTACAGAAATGGCCTTACTATTAATCTGGATAAAACCCCGATGATGGTCCTCAGCAACAAGAAGATTGCACGAGTGAGTCTTCAAATGCATGGGTCTACAATACAATACACACCCTACTATAGATATCTGGTAATTGAGATAGAGCCCAAGGGCCAATACACCATGTGTAAGCAAGCACGTATCACGCGAGCGGCACAAATTAGTTCCCTGATATATCGCTTTTCCATCTCCCATTGCGGATACACAGTCTGGGCTGCAAGACAATTATATCAACAGGTCTTAACCCCCATGACCATCTATGGACTAGAAGCTTTGCAGTTGATGGACTTGGGTTGGCTCCATATACTAGAGGGGAAATTCTGGAAGAAAATACTCGGACTTCCTAACTGTATACCAATGTCTATCCTCAGACTGGAACTAGGTCTCATCTCCCTGAAAGCGCAAGTACTCAGAAAAAGGGCTGAACTTTACCTAAAGATGTCTCCGCAAACAGAAAATCTTCTGCTGAATGCAATGCACAACGAAATTAATAAATCTTCCACATACTCTTTCATGAAAAAACAGATGGTAGACTATCTGGAAAAGATTGGCTGGACAAGTAGGTCCAACGGGATTCAAGCCACTACAATGCGTGCTTTGTCTAAAAAATCTGAATTAGATGACTGGATCGAAAATTACGCACACTTGGAAGAGTTGAAACGTTATAAATTTGGCCATCATATGAGATACACTTTTAAGAAACCAGTTCCCTATTTGTCTCTCTGTCCTTCACCACGGTTGAGTCGACTTATTCTATTGCTGAGGATTGATCAACTACCGGTAATGGTTATTAGTGGGATTATGAGTAATCTCACCAAGTCAGACCATTTCTGCCGGCTATGCATGAACAGAACTGTCACCGAATCGGGCAAATATGTACTAACTAGATGTCCTGCCATGTTAAAAACCTATGCAACTTGTTATGGGGACTTTGTCCACCGAATGGACTACATCAGCAGTGACGATTTCTGGCTGAGGGCGATTAATGCAACAGGAATGAAGCTTTATATTGCATTTTATAATGTGTGGTTGACAATTGAGAAACTATTGGTTATATCTATATAGAGATTTCCTTCCTATTACTCATTGATGGGACTAAAACTAGTTAAATGGCTGACGGCACTACCAAACGTCTGTACTAATTGTTGATATGCTAGTACTATACAGTCTCAATGTGAATTCTATGTAAATGCACTGTATATAGATGCACAAAGTTCAAATGTTAAGGGATTGTTGAAATGTAATTGAGAGGAAACTTCAAATATCAAATTCCAAATTCACTTTCTATTCTTAACATTATTCTGGTATAAAACCATTTATTTTACTTACTTATTTAACACAGATAGTTTTCTTATCTTTATTTCTTTGGTTAATTGTTAATACTAAATGTTGCTTCTTTGTTATGAATATGTTTAAAGAATTCATAATAGTACTTTAGTCTGTAATTGTTTTATTGCTTAATATGTGAAAAACTTTTGTAAAGCTATAACACATTAATAAATAAATTAAATTAAGTATTCTGTGAATCACTGTGTTGTGGATTCCGGCCTTCGTGCTATGTTTGTATTCTTCACCCATAGATCACAATCACAGTCTGAATTCTTTAAAAATGTGAGTACTCCATCTTGATGGTGGGTGGAGGACAGGGTTTGGACAGCCTTTGTTAGGAGACTAGGAAAGAAGGAGAGCTTTTGAATGATCATCCATATTCTACTCGCAGGTTTATCATCACAGAGTGTCTGGCTCCCCCCAATCCCAGGGTCTCCCTCGCTTCATTCAACCATCTCCAATCTGTGACTTTGTCACATAGTTTGCAGCTAGTGCAGTGTTCATGAAAGAGCAAAAAGCATCACTGAACTAGCACATTTAGAGATTTGGATGCAAAACGTAGATATGTCATTTAAAAACGCTTTAGCACTAAGGACAGGGGCATACATTTAGCACTGCTGGTTAGTGCCAGCCAGTAAAGAGAAGGCTGCGTGGGAGAGTTGTGCTTACACCCACATTATGGACTTGCTGCAACCTTCAAGGATCTTTCCATCAGACATCACTCCAATGTGCTGACATCCCTTACAATGTCCAACGAAGAAATGCAACTTCTGCTGGACATGGGGATGTGCAAAGTTGCAGAAAGTGTCTTCTGCGAACATCAAAGAATTAAGAGACAAACTTGACACATTTCACAAAGTTTTTCATTAGGGGCATATGACTGCAATATTACGTTTTTCAGGTGTTTAAATATGTATACGTTATGTTATTCAGTGGGACACATGGTGTCGTAGACGAAAGAAAGCAGCACGTTTGCCACCCCAACCACCTTATACCAAAAAAACATTCAAGTTATTATTATTAAATTAAAAAAGACTCAAATCTTGCTAGATCACAATGCGTCTTTAATGATCTAAATGCCTGTTGACACATGCCCAATTTGCCAACCACATCACATTTATTACCAAGAGTTTTGTGGACTAGCACTAATCAGGGGTGCCATTGTGTTACCTGTGTTTGTCATAAGGTATGGGGATACCTTTACGCACCAAGAAAAGCAGTCCAACCAATTTAAGAACTATTAAGCGCCGCAAAACCCATCACACCCTGTTCTTCATCATTACACAAATAAATTCATTTAGCACGTCTGATTCCCTTGATGATATAAAATCACCTGACTAGATAAAATAAGTGTAAAAGGTAATATTATTCCTCTTTTAGTGGGGGTTCAAAGTATTCCCTTTGGCAAGGCCCCCAGTTTTTTTTAAGGCCAATCTGTTTTTGGACAGGTCTCAAAATCAGGTACTTCTCCCAAGCTGCCTTCTTGATCATATCCTTGCTTTGGAGCAGGGGAACTTCTATGTAGTTTTGCTGCCACCATTATTGCTTTCTTTGTCTGATTGAAGTGGTGAGGGCTAGAGGCCAGGGCTTCAATAGTGCATGTTGTTTCCAGGGAAGTTATTTGCGTGTTGCTACGGGTCAAAGCTGTGGCCCCTGGCCAATCCGTTGCGACCCCTGGCGAGTGCCATCATATCCGCCAGTAATATTGTAGCTATTTTATTTGGGCGGGGCTGGCTACGAGGCACAAATGGCACGCAGGCAGCAGGGGCTCACTTTTTCTCCATTTTGTCTAGAAGGCCAGCAGCAGCCCACAATGTGTGAAGAAGAGAAGACGAGCGACATTGGCAAAGGAACATCAGCGTGAGCTAAAGTTTAAATCATGTACGTTTTGGGAGTCGAAGGATGCCGGCGTTGTATTGCAAGTGCAACCCTGCCTGGCTGGGTCTCCTCTCCTAAGGAAGCAAGAGCAGAGCAGGCTGCTGCAGTGCTTAAAATACACTGGCCCTCATTACGACCCTGGCGGAAATCGAAAAACGATGGCGGAAATGCAATACCGCCATCGAATAGCGCTCGGTGCGATCATGACCCGTCACCGCAAAGTACGATGCCATTAGCGACACCGTAGTGAACGCCAACGCTAACTGCACCAAGTACGCGCGCCATGCCAAACCGTAATTACCACCATGGCGCAACGGTACGCGAATTCTGACCCTAGCGGACATGCACCTAACGCCATCAGGCACGGCGGAAAGTACCATTCCGCCATGGTGAGAAGTACGGCATCGCGAACCAACCGTAAACGGCCCTACTGAGTGCCTGCACACCGCTCCCTGGCCACATTGTACAACTCCCCGTAGGTGCAATGAAGTCACACAATGCAACCAGTGAAATGTACAAGACATCCATGCCTGCCAACGAACAAATGAATCTCAAGAGGGGCCAATGGGAGCTGCAGGGCACAGATGGCACGAATACAGAAGCTATACAAATGGACATGACCTCAGTCTCCCTCCAAGAAACGCACGCAAAGACAGGCACCTGTGACCAGCCATATTCTGATAATCACATCATTCCACCAATCCAACTGGCTGACCGGCATCTGTTACACAAAAGCTAATCCCCCGCCCCTGAGCATGACATCATGAAAACAGTCATATTGGCAGCCCTTATCCCTGACCTCACTGGGCTTCGTAGGCAAACGCGCCCAGCACAGTACCACGCAACTATACTCTGAAGCTGGAACCCAATGCAGATCTCCTCACAATACATCGCTCCCCAAATAGGAATATGCCACATCACTTGCAAAGAAGAACGCTACACGGTTCATATCAGAATAGAAATTTAATGCACAACAAATTCACCAAGCCCATACAGCCATTAGGCCAAGAACTCCAAAATACATTTCACCATTGTGGGCTGCATCCGCAATAAATGACCAGCTACTTCTTGTGTGACGCCCTGTTCCCTCATGGTACACAGGGGCTACATTCTCGTACGAAAAGGCAACATGGAAGCGCCTCGAACCGCAGGGCCGTCCCAACAGGGAGGCACTAGTCCAGCTGAAAGGCCGAAATGTTGCTCCTAGCCACTAGTACTGCGTAAGGGCATGTGGCCCATTGGCGATCGTCCCATAAGATCGTAATGCTGCTCCACTGATTAACACGAAGCAGCAGGTGTCGGGAGTAAAATCCATCTGCAGGAGTGGCATACAGATGGCAGTGGCAAAAGGGGAGGAGATACCTGTCACCCAAACGAAATGAAAAAGAATAGCATGGCCATCAGAACTTCATTTGAATTACTCACTTCAATGATCACACCAAATCCACAGCCATATGCATGCTAGCCCACTCCAAAGGATCATCACCACCCAAAAACCACTAGCGAATCATAACTATCCATATCGAGGTGAAAACACTATCACAAACGAGTGTTTCTGTGCATGCGTCTGTTAAAACAGAATCCATCAGATGGGATTGGTAACGTGCATAGACACAAGTGTTTGCAGGCGCGTCGAGACAGGGAGGGTTCAACAAGGCCAGATAGACGATGGTCCCACTATGGCAGCCCTGCATCACATAGCGCAGGGGAGGTGGATAGATTCCAAGAAGCCCTGTACATGGCAAACTCTGTATCAAATCATCTGTCCATGCATCCATACATCATTCCCTCATCCCGTAATGAAAACGCCTGTTTCCATACTCACATGACATGTGAAATTTCCATTGAGTCTGTGCGTCATGCAGCCTGCAAAATCCACTGTGCCCCAGCCCGTAATTCCAGTGTTGTGAAGTAACATGTATTTGGGAACGTCCGGCCTTATCGCCCACTTCGCTATTGCGCATCCCAAACTATTCATATCAATCATTGCATCCTCGCCATGGCCCCTGTCCCAAGGACATTGAACAATAGAACGTTATATTTGCAGTCAGACCTGTGGGCATCTCCTCGCCGCTAGCTGAAAACCGAAAGCGCTGCCCTTCGAATTCCTCATTTGCAACATCACGTCGAAAAGGCATCTGTGGCCGCTTGGAATCACAAATTAATCCATCTAGTGCGGCTGTGTGTGAAAATGGCAACTGCCTTCACTCCCAAATGGGACGCCCCGCCCGTCGGTGAACCTCGGTATAGTGTTGCATGAGGGTCCACCGTTACTCGAGTACTACGTTCCACTGACCCTTCACAAGTCTGTTCGCGACTGCAAAGAAAGTATGTGAAACAATGGGACCATAGCAGAATGAACATATCAACCAATGTTACACTGCCATCGGGTACAAATACATGATTGTAATAGCAAGATGCCATTCGTCGAATTGCAGCGTTGTGTGCGGGACGTGCTCGCCCAAAGGGGAGAGCAGCTTGCACAGGTGGAATGAATCACCACAGGTGGAGGCCATACAGCCTGAAAACACATAAATTGCACACCCAACCCCCTCCCACAACCACACCCACTCCGAAATGCTACCGGCAGGACTAGCTATGTTGGCCCTGGGGGACCTGATAGCACTGCAAGTACTCCAACTTCAAGAAGAAGACGAACACCAACTACGACCGGCCGCACGGAGGAGACGCAGGAGGAGGAGGAGGGCAAGGCAGGGCAGCAAGGGCCGCCAGCACAGCCACTACCACCACGCAGGCAGCCCGCAATCCCACGCCTCCGAGCACATCCGTTCAACCTCACTGATGAGTAGATCCACACCCTCTACCGTTTGGACCGGGACACCATAACCGCCATTGTGGACATGACACAGGCTGACCTTGTCAGCATGATAGATAGCCCAACCGCCATCCCACCCCTACTGAAGGTGGTGTCTGTACTCCACTTCCTGGCCACAGGCACCTACCAGCACACAGTCGGACAGTTGCATGGCATTTCACAGCCACTGTTCTCACGGACACTATTGCAAGTGCTCGATGCCCTCCTGCAGCACGCAGACGACTACATCTCTCTACCACGCTCGGAGCAGGAAATTACCAACACAAAAGTGGGATTCCATGCACTTGCCGGCATACCGGGTTGCATTGGTGCCATCGACTGCACCCATGTGGAATTGGTCGTCCCACATGCCATGGAGGCCCAGTACCGCAACCGAAAACAATTTCATTCACTGAATGTACAAATGGTGTGTGACTCCAACAGGATCATTACACATTGTTGTGCCCGATTCCCTGGATCAACCCATGATTCTATGGTCTTGAGGAACTCTACAATACCACGCTACATGGAGCGACACACAGGGAACAGATCCTGGCTACTCGGTGAGTCTCATTTCAAGCATGATAATGTGGGGTATGTGATGCGGCAATGACCTGGCAGGAAGGGGGGGGGGTGCGTACGTAGCAATGGCATTCCTCAAAATTCCTTTATTGTCCACATACAGGTGATGCCGGGTATCCACTGAAGAGATGGCTCCTTACACCAGTCCGGAACCCACAGGACCAGCATGAGGAGGACTACAACCATGCCCACTCACGTACCCGTGTAGTCATAGAACAGGCATTCGGCCTACTGAAGACTCGTTTCCGCTGCCTCAGCAGGTCTGGCGGGGCACTCCTGTACCGCCATGAGAAGGTTGCAAAGATGGTCATGGCATGTGTCATGCTCCACAACATGTGCGTACGTAGAAATGTGCCCATGCCCCCTGACACAGAACTGCAAGCACCTGAAGATGGTCATGATGAGGGTGGGAATGTGGCAGCACCTCAAGGAGTCTGCGAGGCACAGGAGGGCCGTGACATTCGTCAGCATATCATAGATGCATGCTTCTAGCACTCACGCCTGGTGGCTGATACATGGACACGGGACTCGTGGCACTGTGTGTGTCTGGAACATGCACAATATGGACTGTACGCCTATAATGGCCTCGTACACAAAGATCAATGTCCACGCATCTCATTGTATGATCGTGCATTGTTTATGGCATATGTGATATCATGTTAAACACCCTATCGACCCGCCACCCAAGTGAGCCCAACACACCCCCTCCACCCTCCTACCTCCCCCCCGAACACCAGTGTCCAAAGATGCTCAATGTCAGTGGGCAGTCGCTATTGCAAGCCCCCTCTCCGGGTATCAGGGGCACCCCTGCCTGTGGAGCGCAGGTTCCTCCCAGATCTACGTTGGGGGCTGCCCTGGACGGAACTTGCAACGGATGATGTCTCTGCCTGCTCACGTCCATGCATGTCCCTAAGGGTTTGTGAGAGCTCAGTGAGCACACGGCGCACTGCGGCACGTTCGGCACATACGTCTTTGGACGTCGCATGCAGTTCCCCCCTCAGGCTCTCGGTGCTTCTCTCCATTTGTACTCTCAGGCTCTCGGTGCTTCTCTCCATTTCTACTCTCAGGCTCTCGGTGCTACTCTCCATTTGTGCCCTTAGTGTCTCTGTACTTCTCTCCATTTCTGCCCTAAGTGTCTCAGTTGATGTTTCTATGTATGCCTTAGTGCCCCCACATTGATCGGCATGGTCCTTGAGGAGCGTGGCCAGTTGCTGCTGTTGCACGATTACCTGGTCGAGGGACTGTTGCCTCTGCTGGGCCATGGCCATTTGCGGTGGTGTCACAGAGGGGCTGGTCACCTCATGTTGCCTTGCCACAGGGCTTGTGGGGGATGGCCAGTCGTCGTCTTGTGGGTGCCCCTGCGTGGTATCCTCATGGTGTACGGGATGGAACAGACAGGGGGATTGAGACAGGTCATGGATGGATCTTACTTCGACATCCCCGTTTTCTGTGACGGAGCATGCTGCCATTAATGCAGTGTCACCTATGGTGCTGCTGCCACCAGAAGCAGTGCCTACTGTGGCATCCATTGGGGGGACCTGTGGTGGTGCTGTTGTGGGCATGCTGGCTGCTGGGGTGCCTGTTGGAGTTCCCTCCTGTGTGCTGCCACTTGATTTGTGCTGCTGCCGTGTCTTGATGCGTGCAGCTGAGGTGGAGGGTCTTTGGCCGTTGGTCTTGGCCCTCTTTGCAGGTGTGCTGGTAGGGGTGTCGTGGAGCTCGTCATTTGAATCGGACCCTGTGGTGGAGTAAAGGAGGGCGAGCGTTATAAATGGGTCTGTGGAAATTGGAATGGCAATGTATCACATGCATTGGGGTGGTACCTGAGGGTGATTTGGGTTGGGGCCTTGGAGGTGGTTTCATTTGTGTGTGGAGTGAGGGTGCAGTTGTTTTGCAGCCTGCAGTTAGGGTGTGCCTGCTGCACGTGTAGAGGGTGTTTTTAGGATTTTTAATTATTTATGTATTTGATGTGAGTTTTAAAGTGTGCTATCAGGCCTATGTATGTGGACGTTCTCCTGGACATGTGTTACTGTTGCACTATGTGGACACGTGGTACTTCACATGATTGGACATTGTGGTTTTGGCATTGTTTTATTTGGGACACCTACCTGATTCTTCGGATGTCTGCACTCCTTTCTCCATCCCTCCGACTCCCTCTATACTCTCCATTCCAATGGTGGAGGCACAGATTTCTTCCCAGGGGGTCAACTTGATGGGTGATTCCGATCCTCCCCCGGTAGCTGTGGCAATGTTGCGGTTGGCAGAAAGTATGCTACGGACGCGGATCCGCAGGTCGTCCCATCGCTTTCTGCATTGCTGTGGGTTGCGGGGTGCGGTCCCCACCGCACTTACCCGCTGTGCCACCAGGGCCCATATGGCCTTCTTGTTCGCAAGTGCCGTCCTGGTCATTTGCGTGGAGAAGACGGCGGCAGCATTCTCCTGGAGGGTCTCTGTGAGCACGGTGAGTTCCTCACGGGAGAAGTGGACCTGCCGCTTGCGGTTGCACGCTTTCTTCGCTACTTTTCCCATTTTTCTTGGTTTCACTAGGGTGGATGACGGGTTGGGATGTGTCTCAGGGTAGTATTTTTGATGGTTGTGTGGAAATAGTGTTTTTATAGGTGTACGGCGTGATGTTTCCCGTTCCGGGACCATGCTTTTACTTCCGTTTCCGTATATTTCCGGTCACCGTACTTTCCGATTGCCGCTCATTGCGGTGACCGCTAAGATGGGTGGCGGAATTGCACCTAGGGCGCCGTACGGCGGCGGTGTGGGCCGTTTTGGGGTCATTTCCGCCATCGCGGACTTTGCACTTCCGCCATGGCGTGGTGCTCGTGCCCGATGGGTCGGAATGAGCCGCACTTTGCTCCGTCGTGCAATGGCGGTCCGGTCGGTTGATTTCCGCAAGGGTCGTAATGAGGGCCACTGTGTGTCGGGGTCAGGCCTGGACTGACCTAGCGGCGTATGTGCAGTGCAACTGACCCTGGCTGCCTGGCTAGGTCAGGTCTCCTCTCCTGAGGGGAATCAAGCAGAGCAGACTGCTACAGCGCTTAAAATACACCCTGTGTTGCTGTTGGGCCTGAACTGGCCTAGCGGCGTATGCAAGGCATTAGTATTGCACGTTCTATAATTAAGCAATATGCCCTGAGCGGCAGGGGTATTACCGACTCAGGTAATGCCCCGGGCCAATGGTTATAGGCCCAACTGAAGCCCTAGCAGGGGCATTATCAGAGTCAGTAATGCCCCTGCCGCGAGGGGCATATAGCTATTAGTAACCCGGCCCACAAGATCTATGTGACCGGGGCACTAAAAGCATTTTTTTGTCCCAAAAAAAACATACCCAAATCTCCGGCGGGGGGCGAATCCCGGCCGGGTAATGCCCCGGCGAGAGCCAATCAGAATGGTCCTTTCATTCTGATTCACCCTTGCCGGGTACTAATTGTGTTTAAAAACATAATATTGTGTCATTGTTGGCGGTGTACTGTGCGTGTGCACTGAATAAACACTACAGTTTGACTACAAACTCCGAGCAGCATGAACGGATGGTAGAGTTAATGCTTAGGCCAAATGTTTATTTCAAAATTGATGTGTGTTTTAAAGCAAACAGCTAAAACCAGTGATAGTATACGAAAACCCGATTCAGGGTGCATTGAAATCAATTGTGCTTTTACTGAAGCATTTGGGGGGTGCTATTTAGGGTGTGGAGTGTCAGAGGTGCAAAGCGAGCGGTTATACAGCACATTTTCAAGAAAAGTCCCCACCATCACCTCCCCAACACACACTTTTAATATTCACATCTTTTTTATGCTATTGCTAGTGTGACTGATGTGCTCCAGTTCATCACTTCTGATCATTACCATCAATTTTTTTTCATAACTTTATTTAGCAATTTACAGTAGATCACGGTATATGCAAATAATTGGTCAATAGAATGACTAAACAAGAAAACAAAGTGTAGCAAAGTGTAGCTCACTGCGCTCACATCCCAGAAAGAAAGCCACAGTTCATCAATATGTTGTCAGGCATATAAATAACAGATGACATCCACTGATATTATTTGTCAATACCAGTTCATCATTTTGCACATCTATACTTAAGCCTGCACATGCCATTCATTGTGGATATGGATCAAATGGATAGAATGTCACGTTAATAAACACTTCACATATGATATATATGGACAAATCCTTACAAAGCTTTGCAAAATAAGTATATTGCTCTGTCAGATTGATTCTGCAAAGATTGGTGATGTTTTGTTAAAGGTGGGGGGCAAAGTTATAGGGCGGTCCAAAAATGTGTGGTTTTTCCCATAGATGCAATGGAAAATAAAATGTTGCTCACGCCTACAGCCCAAACCGCTGGATGGATTTTCACCAAAAGTGTGGCAGTATCGGCAGCTAGTTCCTGAAAGCGTGGTTTTGTAAATTTGCTGTAAATCTGTTCAGCAGTTTCTTTTTTAAAACAACCAAAAAGTAGGTACAAAGAAGTTAGTGATATCTGGGTTCGGTCCGCGGACCCTCTTCTCTGTTTGGTCAGTGGACGGACCTCTGATTGGTCCAGAGGGCGGCATGATGTTTGCAGACATCACACACTCCCACTGATTCAACATTAAAAAACATGACGTTCGTTCGATTTTTGAAAACGCCCCCATGTCGGATTCATAGCCCTTGTCCGTAGACAGTGCGGTAAAAACATAATTAAAAAAACACAGCATTGCACTTGTCAAACTTATTAAACAATCACTGGGGAGGTGAGTGGTGATGAGGATGCGATGGCATATGGCCTTAAGAAGCCAAAAAAGGGAAACCTTTCTACCATGATGTCCATAAACTGTCTGGGACATTCCTATGATGTCTGCAAACATCTGAGATGTTCGTGGGAATCTATGCTTATTTGTGCATTACAAAAACATTGGAAAAAGTGCCAAAAAGTGTATAAAAGAGTTACAAATGATACTAGAAGGTGGGAAATGGCCGAGGTTTAAGGTGAACATTTGTAAATTGGACAACAATGTTGCTATATTTGGGTAAGTATGATATTAGTAAGTTGTAGGAAATTAGCATGCACTGAAAGTTCACCTCCAGTTCTGAGCCACAACAGCAAGGCATTGTGGGTATGCAAATTAGCTAAAATTAAAACCTTTTTCTCCAGGAAATTGTCATTGTGAAATGTGTGACTTGACTCAAATGGACTTTCCTACTTTCACATTTTAAGTGAAAGGATTTTTTTCAAAACATTTTAAACCCACCATAACTTTCTTGGTGGTGTGTATATATTTATATATTTACTGAAAAAACTTTGTTAAAGGGACATTATGGTTACAAGTAAAACCGAAAAACCTCAGAAATTTACCAGTTATGGTAAGCTAAGCAACCATAACTCACCCCACCACTGTGCACTGCTAAGACTAACAACCAGGACATGAAAGATGAAATCACAAACGTGAGAGGTGAGAACTTAACACAACAAAACCCCTGAAATTCAGCTACACCTATCTTAACTTCGCTCCCCTGTTGCACAGCCTATGACCACAATGATGACATCACAGATCACATCACAGAGCACATCACTAATTACGTTACAACAGTTACCGGCATTAGGGATGGCCTTCAGCCATAGTCAGTGTGCATGGCCAAATATATTTTAACACATTAATGGGTACCAATCATGGCCTTCAGTCATGGACACTGGCCGCAGTATTCACCCATGTGTACTGCATATTTTAAAACTCTAACAGGTTACCAACCATAGATTTTGCCCTTTACCAGTCGATACAGCTTTCAATCATGTACACTGTATATTATATACACTGATCAAGCACTAGCCATGGACTTTAGCACAATGCTGGCCAGAGCCCACAATCTTTGGCTGGGTCCACTATATTTTCTAACATATGAATGGGTCACTAGTCATGGCTTTTGACCTTGAGCAGTTTGTAAATCTTTTGGCCATGTCCACTGTAGAATTTAAAATAATAAAATGCAATAAGCGATGGCCTTTGGCTGTGCCCACTGTGTATTATACAACACTAAACAGCCACTAGATGTGGCCTTCGGCCGTGGCCACTGTATATTATATACACTAACCAGCCACTAACCATGGGCTTCAACACAATACTAGCTAGTGGCTATGGCCTTTGGCTGTGCCAACTGCATATTCTAACATATTAATGGGCACTAGCCATGGCTTTTAGCCATGTCCAATGACTACAGCTTTCAAGATTGCCCACTGTAAATTTTAAAACAATGACGGGCTACTAGGCATGGCTTTTAACCAAGTACATTGGTATTTTTTAACACTAACCAATGACTAGCTATGGCCTTTGTGCTGGCGAGTGACCACAGCCTTTGTCATGGCCAAGTCCATGGCCCAAATTGTTATTGAGGTAATCAAAGTTTTAATGAGCTAATTTATAAATTATGTTATGTCTAATTCCATTATTGATGTAATCAGTTATATACAATGGCCCTCATTACGGCCCTGGCGGAAAGTGACTGACCTGACCGCCATAGCGTAAATAGCGTTTCCGCCATTGCACGACGGAGCAAAGTGCGTCTAATTCCGACCCATCGGGCACGAGCACTACGCCATGGCGGAAGTGCAAAGTCCGCGATGGCGGAAATGTCCCCAAAACGGCCCTCACCGCCGCCGTACGGCGCCCTAGGTGCAATTCCGCCACCCATCTTAGCGGTCACCGCAATGAGCGGCAATCGGAAAGTACGGTGACCGTAAATATACGGAAACGGAAGTAAAAACATGGTCCCGGAACGGGAAACAGCACGCCGTACACCTATAAAATCACAATTTCCACACAACCATTAAAAATACTACCCTGAGACTCATCCCAACCCGTCATCCACCCTAGTGAAAGCAATAAAAATGGGAAAAGTAGCGAAAAAAGCGTGCGACCGCAAGCGGTAGGTCCACTTCTCCCGTGAGGAACTCACCGTGCTCACAGAGACCCTCCAGGAGAATGCTGCCGTCGTCTTCTCGACGGAAATGACCAGGACGGCACTTGCGGACAAGAAGGCCATATGGGCCCTGGTGGCACAGCGGGTAAGTGCGGTGGGGACCGCACCCCGCAACCCACAGCAATGCAGAAAGCGATGGGACGACTTGCGGATACGCGTACGGAGCATACTATCCGCCAACCGTAACATTGCCACAGCTACCGGGGGAGGATCGGAATCACCCATCAAGTTGACCCCCTGGGAAGAAATCTGTGCCTCCACCATTGGAATGGAGAGTATAGAGGGAGTCGGAGGGATGGAGAAAGGAGTGCAGACATCCGAAGAATCAGGTAGGTGGGCCAAATAAAACAATGCTAAATCCACAATGTCCAATCATGTGAAGTACCATGTGTCCACATAGTGCAACAGAAACACATGTCCAGGAGAACGTCCACATACATTGGCCTGATAGCGCACTTTAAAAGTCACATTAAATACATAAATAATTAAAAATCCTAAAAACACCCTCTACACGTGCAGCAGGCACACCCTAACTGCAGGCTGCAAAACAACTGCATCCTCAATCCACACAAAAATGAAACCACCTCCAAGGCCCCGACCCAAATCACCCTCAGGTACCACCCCAATGCATGTGATACATTGCCATTCCAATTTCCACAGACCCATTAATAACGCTCGCCCTCCTTTACTCCACCACAGGGTCCGATTCAAACGACGAGCTCCAGGACACCCCTACCAGCACACCTGCAAAGAGGGCCAAGACCAACGGCCAAAGACCCTCCACCTCAGCTGCACGGATCAAGACACGGCAGCAGCACAAATCAAGTGGCAGCACACAGGAGGGAACTTCAACAGGCACCCCAGCAGCCAGCATGCCCACAACAGCACCACCACAGGTCCCCCCAATGGATGCCACAGTAGGCACTGCTTCTGGTGGCAGCAGCACCATAGGTGACACTGCATTAATGGCAGCATGCTCCGTCACAGAAAACGGGGATGTCGAAGTAAGATCCATCCATGACCTGTCTCAATCCCCCTGTCTGTTCCATCCCGTACACCATGAGGATACCACGCAGGGGCACCCACAAGACGACGACTGGCCATCCCCCACAAGCCCTGTGGCAAGGCAACATGAGGTGACCAGCCCCTCTGTGACACCACCGCAAATGGCCATGGCCCAGCAGAGGCAACAGTCCCTCGACCAGGTAATCGTGCAACAGCAGCAACTGGCCACGCTCCTCAAGGACCATGCCGATCAATGTGGGGGCACTAAGGCATACATAGAAACATCAACTGAGACACTTAGGGCAGAAATGGAGAGAAGTACAGAGACACTAAGGGCACAAATGGAGAGAAGCACCGAGAGCCTGAGGGGGGAACTGCATGCGACGTCCAAAGACGTATGTGCTTAACTTGCCGCTGTGCGCCGTATGCTCACTGAGCTCTCACAAACCCTTAGGGACATGCATGGACGTGAGCAGGCAGAGACATCATCCGTTGCAAGTTCCGTCCAGGGCAGCCCCCAACGTAGATCTGGGAGGAACCTGCGCTCCACAGGCAGGGGTGCCCCTGATACCCGGAGAGGGGGCTTGCAATAGCGTCTGCCCACTGACAATGAGCATCTTCGGACACTGGTGTTCGGGGGGGAGGTAGGAGGGTGGAGGGGGTGTGTTGGGCTCACTTGGGTGGCGGGTCGATGGGGTGTGTAACATAATTTCACATATGCTATAAACAATGCACGATCATCCAATGAGATGTGTGGACATTGATCTTTGTGTACGAGGCCTTTATAGGCGTACAGTCCATATTGTGCATGTTCCAGACACACACAGTGCCACAAGTCCCGTGTCCATGTATCAGCCACCAGGCGTGAGTGCTAGAAGCATGAATCTATGAGAATCTGACGAATGTCACGGCCCTCCTGTGCCTCGCGGACTCCTTGAGGTGCTGCCACATCCCCACCCTCATCATGACCATCTTCAGGTGCTTGCAGTTCTGCGTCAGGGGGCATGGGCACATTTCTACGTACGCACATGTTGTGTAGCATGACACATGCCATGACCATCTTTGCAACCTTCTCATGGCGGTACAGGAGTGCCCCGCCAGACCTGCTGAGGCAGCGGAAACGAGTCTTCAGTAGGCCGAATGCCTGTTCTATGACTACACGGGTACGTGAGTGGGCATGGTTGTAGTCCTCCTCATGCTGGTTCTGTGGGTTCCGGAGTGGTGTAAGGAGCCATCTCTTCACTGGATACCCGGCATCACCTGTATGTGGACAATAAAGGATGTTTGTGGAATGACATTGCTACGTACGCACCCCCCCCCCTTCCTGCCAGGTCATTGCCGCATCACATACCCCACATTATCATGCATGAAATGAGACTCACCGAGTAGCCAGGATCTGTTCCCTGCGTGTCGCTCCATGTAGCGTGGTATTGTAGAGTTCCTCAAGACCATAGAATCATGGGTTGATCCAGGAAATCGGGCACAACAATGTGTAATGATCCTGTTGGAGTCACACACCATTTGTACATTAAGAGAATGAAATTGTTTTCGGTTGCGGTACTGGGCCTCCATGGCATGTGGGACGACCAATTCCACATGGGTGCAGTCGATGGCACCAATGCAACCCGGTATGCCGCCAAGTGCATGGAATCCCACTTTTGTGTTCGTAATTTCCTGCTCCGAGCGTGGTAGAGAGATGTAGTCGTCTGCGTGCTTCAGGAGGGCATCGAGCACTTGCAATAGTGTCCGTGAGAACACTGGCTGTGAAATGCCATGCAACTGTCCGACTGTGTGCTGGTAGGTGCCTGTGGCCAGGAAGTGGAGTACAGACACCACCTTCAGTAGGGGTGGGATGGCGGTTGGGCTATCTATCATGCTGACAAGGTCAGCCTGTGTCATGTCCACAATGGCGGTTATGGTGTCCCGGTCCAAACGGTAGAGGGTGTGGATCTGCTCAGCAGTGAGGTTGAACGGATGTGCTCGGAGGCGTGGGATTGCGGGCTGCCTGCGTGGTGGTAGTGGCTGTGCTGGCGGCCCTTGCTGGCCCTGCCTTGCCCTCCTCCTGCGTCTCCTCTGTGCGGCCGGTTGTTGTAGTAGTTGGTGTTCGTCTTCTTCTTGAAGTTGGAGTACTTGCAGTGCTATCAGGTCCCCCAGGGCCAACATCGCTAGTCCTGCCGGTAGCATTTTGGAGTGGGTGTGGTTGTGAGAGCGGGTTGGGTGTGCAATTTATGTGTTTTCAGGCTGTATAGCCTCCACCTGTGGTGATTCATTCCACCTGTGCAAGCTGCAATCCCCTTTGGGCGAGCACGTCCCGCACACAATGCTGCAATTCGACGAATGGCATCTTGCTATTACAATCATGTATTTGTTCCCGATGGCAGTGAAATATTGGTTCATATGTTCATTCTGCTATGGACCCATTGTTTCACATACTATCTTTGCAGTCGCGAATAAACTTGTGAAGGGTCAGTGGAATGTAGTACTCGATTAACGGTGGACCCTCATGCAGCACTGTACCGAGGTTCACCGACGGGCGGGGCGTCCCATTTGTGAGTGAAGCCAGTTGCCATTTTCACACACTGCCGCACTACATGGATGAATTTGTGATTTCAAGCGGTCACAGATGCCTTTTCGACGTGATGTTGCAAATGAGGAATTCGAAGGACGGCGCTTTCGGTTTTCAGCTAGCGGCGAGGAGATGCCCACAGGTCTGACTGCAAATATAACGTTCTATTGTTCAATGTCCTTGGGACAGGGGCCATGGCGAGAATGCAATGATTGATATGAATAGTATGGGATGCGCAATAGCGTAGTGGACGATGAGGCCGGACGTTCCCAAATACATGTTACTTCACAACACTGGAATTACGGGCTGGAGCACAGTGGATTTTGCAGACTGCATAACGCACAGACTCAATGGAAATTTCACATGTTATGTGAGTGTAAAATCAGGTGTTTTCATACCGGGATGAGGGAATGATGTATGGATGCATGGACAGATGATTTAATAGAGAGTTTGCCATGTACAGGGCTTTTTGGAATCTATCCACCTCCCCTGCGCTGTGTGATGCAGAGCTGCCATAGTGGGACCATCGTCTATCTGCCCTTGTTGAACCCTCCCTGTCTCGACGCGCCTTCAAACACTTGTGTCTATGCACGTTACTAATACCATCTAATGGATTCTGTTTTAACAGAAGCATGCACACAAACACTCGTTTGTAATAGTGTTTTCACCTCGATTTATATAGTTATGATTCGCAAGTGGTTTTTGGGTGGAAATAATCCTTTGGAGTGGGCTAGCATGCATATGGCTGTGGATTTAGTGTGATCATTGAAGTGAGTAATTCAAATGAAGTTCTGATGCCCATACTATTCTTTTTCATTTCATTTGGGTGACAGGTATCTCCTCCCCTTTTGCCGCTGCCATCTGTATGCCACTCCTGCAGATGGCTTTTACTCCCGACACCTGCTGCTTCGTGTTAATCAGTGGAGCACCATTATGATCTTATGGGACGATCGCCAATGGCCCACATGCCCTTACGCATTACTAGTGGCTAGGAGCAACATATCGACCTTTCAGCTGGACTAGTGCCTACCTAATGGGACGGCCCTGCGGTTCTAGGCGCTTCCATGTTGCCTTTTTGAACGTGAATGTAGCCCCTGTGTACCATGAAGGAACAGGGCGTCACACAAGAAGAAGCTGGTCATTTATTGCGGATGCAGCCCACAATAATGAAATATATTTTGGAGTTCATGACCTAATGGCTGTATGGGCTTGGTGATTTTGTTGTGCATTAAATTTCTATTCTGATATTAACCGTGTAGCGTTCTTCTTTGCAAGTGATGTAGCATATTCCTATTTGTGGAGCGATGTATTGTGAGGAGATCTGCATTGGGTTCCAGCTTCGGAGTATAGTTGCGTGGTACTGTACTGGGCGCGTTTGCCTACGAAGCCCAGTGAGGTCAGGGATAGGGCCTGCCATTATGACTATTTTAATGATGTCATGCTCAGGGGCGGGGGATTAGCTTTTGTGTAACAGATGCCGGTCAGCCAGGTGGATTGGTGGAATGATGTGATTATCAGAATATGGCTGGTCACAGGTGCCTGTGTTTGCGTGCGTTTCTTGGAGGGAGACTGAGGTCATGTCCATTTGAATAGCTTCTGTATTCGTGCCATCTGTGCCCTGCAGCTCCCATTGGCCCCTCTTGAGATGAGCCTGGCTGCTCAGTCACTCTGCCAACTTGTGTGGTACATGCTTATGCTGATGGTTGGTTTGTTTACTGGCAGGAGTACAGGGCTGGTGCAGTCTCACTCAGGATACTGCTTTGAATGTTGCCTTACACTGGTGTCAGTCGATGGGGGGGCCTGTTTTTGTTTGTCTCATTTTTCTGTTCATGTTGCTGGACTTGACCCTTCACATGCCTGTGCTGCATCAGTGCGGCAATGGTGCCATGGCAAATATGGATGGCCACTCACAAGGCACTTGAAGCCCCTAGATTCATTTGTTCGTTGGCATGCATGGGTGACTTGTACATTTCACTGGTTGCATTGTGTGACTTCATTGCACCTACGAGGAGTTGTGCAATGTGGCCAGGGAGTGGTGTACAGGCACTCAGTAGGGCCGTTTACGGTTGGTTCGCGATGCCGTACTTCTCACCATGGCGGAATGGTACTTTCCGCCATGCTTGATGGCGTTAGGTACATGTCCGCTAGGGTCAGAATTCGCGTACCGTTGCGCCATGGTGGTAATTACGGTTTGGCATGGCGCGCGTGCGCGTACTTGGTGCAGTTAGCGTTGGCGTTCACTACGGTGTCGCTAATGGCATCGTACTTTACGGTGACGGGTCATAATCGCACCGAGCGCTATTCGATGGCGGTATTGCATTTCCGCCATTGTTTTTCGATTTCCGCCAGGGTCGTAATGAGGGCCAATGTAATTAGTGCTGTCGTCAGTGATGGCATCAGTGATGTGACCTGTGATGTTATCCGTGTTCTCATACAACATGCAATTAGTAATGTCAACATTGATGTGATCTGTGATGTCATCATTGTGGTCATAGGCTGTGCAACACGGGGCGTGAAGTTAAGGTGGCTTTAACAGAATTTCAGGGGTTTTGTTGTGTTAAGTTCTCATCTTAACGACCCTGCAACTAAAGTTTTTTCCTTGAATGCATAGACGTTATAGATAAGTTGCACTAATAAAAACCTATCAAATTCAGTGAAAAGCTTTGTTAAAGGGACGTTATGATTATAAGTAAAATCGAAAAACCCAAGAAATGTGCCACTTATGGTAAGCTATGCAATCATAACTCGCACCACTGCCATGCACTGCTAACAGTAACAGCCAGGACATCCAAGATATCATCACAAAAGGCATTATCAATGACATCACATATCTGGGGTGGTTGTTTTTGTTCAATGACAGTATTAGTTTTAAGCTGAGGACTTCATGTGGTTATACTACATTGAAACCATGATACACATACTGTAAAGCAACTGTGCATGTAGAGCTTGACCATCGGTGTATCCCTAATGGAAATCATTTACTATAGGTCCAAAGTGGATATAGCAGGTAATTATGTACCCAATATGCATGGATTGACTGTAGCTCTCGTATTCCAAACGATTATATACTGGTTTTGTTACAAAATGACATCATAAATGACATCACAGTAAATGATCAATATAAAAAACCTATGGGGAGTTGGGGTTGTTATTAAGTCGAGCTACCGATATAATATTTAGGAGTTGATCACTCAATTGGTGGATAACTATCTAATGGCTCCACCTTGCCCCATCCTACTTAAAGATACTATTTCTAATACATCACTATAGGGCCAATTTATTGGTTGGTGCTATCCATCATGGGCTATCCATCATGGGTAGTATGGCAAGGGGATTTTTTATTGGTTGGCATATAGCTTACCAACCTTGGACACTTTGACAGGGCATCAAGATACAAGCCAGACATAGAGTAGGGTGCGAGAGGCCCATGGACTGCTTTTCATGCAATTAAAAGTTACCATCCCTCATTCTCAGAGCATGAGACTAGGCAATCCCTTGTGTGGCGATTTGTGTCTATGGGTGATTTTAGAGAGTATTGCAGGTGCCCTATCTGTGTTTACTTCTAATGAATGGCCAGTGTTCTTCATATCTGGGTCAAGTGCTAAGAGACCATGTGTGAAATTGAATAACTTTCTATTTACAGAGGGTTTCGCTAATATTAATGTGTGTGCCATGTATTCCCTTACCACTGGCGACACTCTTGGGTTTTTCTTCATGGAGTCTTTTGGTTTACTGCTCTACTGCACCTAACTATAAAAGGCTGGATGGAGTATTCGGGCCTTCAGCTCAGGGTGTAGCAGTGAATCCATTTGAGCTCTTCTTGTCCTTGGTGCTCAACGGCTATGTATTCTGTCCAGAATATTTCAATAAAGTGTCAGTAATAGATGTGATGCTGGTTGTACAAAGGTTGGTCAGATTCTGATGGCAATAGGGATTAGAATAGCCATGGGCAGGGAAATGTTTGGCAAATAACCAAGCACCTGCAAGCTGTGTATCCCTCCTCATATCCCATTTCTCCCTATCTATACTGTAATGCAATCGTTTAGGCAAGTGACATGTAATAGCCAAATTAAAAGGCAACAGAGGTGTCACTAAAGACGTCCATCAAACCCCTTAACCCAGCCATACTTTGTTATTGCTTGCTGAGCCTTCTACCAATGAGTATGAACAGTTATATGTGTACCATATTTTTCTTAGTGTACTGAAAGACAATGCTATGTGATGCCACTTCCTGTGATGTCAATGGCTGAAAGGTCATGTGTCAAGTCATTTTGGGGCGGGATCAAATGACATTACACCCCTTCCTGTGATGTCACTTGGGGGTGGGGTCAAATGACAACACTTCCTGTGTCATCAGGGAGGTCCTGTGTTATAACTTCTGCTACCCCTCGCTTTTTGGTGAAATGACATCCCTGGTTGTTTCTTCATTAGTTTGTTCACTTGATGGGAATCCTTTCTCTCATCATCTTAATTATAAGAGAGCTTCTGGTGTGTTCGACTTCAGATTACAATTTCGGTGAGGTTAGTCCAATAAATGTTTAATTGCAGAGGAACATACACAAACCCAAACAGTCAAACAAATTGCCAATCCTGCCAACCCCCGCCTTCTGTGTCTCACTTCATATGGGCCTCCTGACACATTGGAGTCTAAAAGTACAGTAAATAATGTAAAACCTCATTTAAGGAGGTTCCTCTTGGTTCCCAATGATCTCCATAGTGTCGTCATATGCAAGCAATCAAAGTCAACCTGCACTTGACTGAAAATGAACAGCGTGACAAAGGTTACAAAACATAGCTTGGTGTGAGTACTAACAAGCGAGTGAGCACACTTGTGATTCAGTGTGCCAAAACAGATATCCATCTTGAAAATGAGCATATACATTTTTCAAGATGGATTCCTCCATTTTACTAAACCAGTAATGGATTATACGGGCTCGTCTGGAAGTAGCACAGAAATTCCCTATTTGCTATTCTTATCAAAATAATAATCAGTGCAACCAAACATTTGCGTGTCCCCTCTTTTCAACTTCAGGTTTTCCCACAACAGTAGTGCTAGATAAAGAACAGTCACGCCTCAGGGTCTCTCGTTTCCAGCATATACCGTTATTACATGCAGAGAATACATACAGACAATTCTGGGGCCGATTCATGGAATAAGTGTGTGCCGAAATCGCTGGCGCAAGGGAGAAAAATCCAGTGGACGCGTGCGATTTGCACGCAAGTGATTCATGGAAGTCTGTGCGTATGTTTTTGCTGGGAGCTGCGCCAAATCTGTGCCTACCTTACACGTCACTGCGACATCCCGAAAGCAGTGCGCAACGCGCACAGCGAAAGCGCACAACGTGTAGCGCACAACGTGTAGCACACAACGTGTAGCGCACACACCAAAAAAGGGGAGGGAACATGCGGAATGGCGAACAATGCATGAAAATGAGGGCGTAACTGGGGAAGTACTGCTGGGAAATACATGGAACACCCACACGCACACAAACAACACGTATTCATGGAATCAAATAGGGGAAACCCGTGCACACCAAAAGACACGCACATACGTAAACACGTCCGCCACACAAAGGCAGGCAGAAGCGGCCTGCGCAATATAAAAGTGCTCGCAAACAACAAACACGCACATACAGCTACGATGAATGTCCCATTTCTCGCAGCAGTGATCGTGGGACACCGCAGGAGGAGGAGAATAGCCAGGCCCCGCATTTCTTTGCCGTGGACCAGCCTTTTTGGGATGCCTGATGACGAGGTCTATGGCAGGTATAGGTTTCCAACTCATATCATCCTAAACCTGGTCAGGGAGTGGGAAGATGACCTCATATCACCCGCCCTGTGCTCCCAAGCACTGAGCCCCTTGGAAAAGGTGCTCAATATCCTACATTTTTTGGCCACTGAGTTATTTCAGTGGACAACTGCCATAGTTGGGAGTGTCTCACAGCCCACGCAGTCACGCTGCCTACACCAGGTGTTGGCAATCATGACTGCGCGCCCCTCAGTCCACAGGCACATATACATGCACAGAACATCTGCAGAAAGGCAGGCCGTGGTCCAGGACTTTTACAGGGTGGCACACTTCCCCAAAGTGCTTGGTGCCATAGATTGCACCCATGTGGCCCTATGTCCACCTAGGGCCACTGAGCACATCTATCACAACTGCAAACACTGGCATTCCATGAACGTGCAGGTTGTATGTGATGCCAAGGAAATAATCACCTCTGTCTATGCAAACTATACTGGGTCTACCCATGACAGTTTCATATACAGAATGTCCACCCTGAGCTGGGACCAGGAAGCTGGGAAGCGTGGTGAAACATGGCTCATTGGTGAGTACAAATGTCTGTGCACATGCATGCATGTCACACACAGACAAATACACAAACCCAACTAATGATAACCATCCTCACCTCCCCAGGGGACAGTGCCTACCCTCTGTGCACCCACATGATGATGCCAATACGGAACTTCACCACACCACCCCAGGTAAGATACAACGCAGCCCATATTGCAACAAGGGGCATAGTGGAGCGCACATTTGGAGTGCTCAAGTCACGCTTCCGCTCTCTTGACCACTCTGGCGGGCAGCTACTATATGCACCCTCAGTAGTGTGCAGGATCATTGTGGCAGCATGTGTCCTGCACAATGTTGCAACACGGCGGGCGTACCAGTGGACATGGCGGTGCCCCCACATCCCCAAACACACGCACAGGTGCTGCTCATGGGAGGGGAAAGGGCATGCGTCGAGGCAGCCTGTACCCAGCTTGTGGCCGCATTTTTCACCTAAACTCCCACCCCTGCGGAGTGCACACAGGCCTGGCACATACCAGGTGACAATCGATGATGACAAAGAGACAGTCAACTGTCTCAACCTTACCACCCTGAGAATGTTTCCACGGACGTGCACATTGTGTGCATCCCTAGCTACCTAAACATAACCAATCCATGTGACCAAAAGGAACACATGCAAGGTACATATCACACCACACCCTGCAAAACAGACCATTAAAATCACTGGTATGTCACCCAAACCTTCCCAACACCCATTACCCTCGTCGGCCACACCATGACATGGCATGCAACAGCAAAAGAGCAAACCAAATGCACAACACATGACAAATTAGTCATGAGTGCCACGTGATAAATGGAAACAGGCCTGACACAATCACACCTGACATGGAATCAGGTGAAATGACTGACCAACAATGTCCCACACATACAAAGGCATACACAAATGCATGCCACCAGCGGTACCATCAACAAAAGGCAGAATGCCTGTTGGCATACACATTGTCCGATCCAAATCCGCAAATCACAAAACCGTGTGCTGTGTGTGTCCCCTGCAACACATTGCTCAGCACACAGCACAGTGAGCGGCCACTGTGTTGGGGATACACCTTAAGCATCATATAAAAAAGGACAAGCTACCAAAATTACCCAGTGACGCATGTACACGATCCAAAAATTGTAAGTGATCATGCACTGCAGGGACACAGCATGGCAGAGAAGGCAATCTGTGTGCACGTGTGGGCATGGATGCGTGGTTGTATATGTGGTGGTGCATTGTGTAAATGTGTGTGTCAGTAGGGATATGCACTCAATACATGCATGTGGAATGAAGTGACCCTCAGTGTCCTGTACACATCACATGTGAACATTGGCCATGTGGACACCCCAGTGTGTCAAACCACACCAATCCCCTGACACCTGAAAAGTAAACCCAACACAGGAACATCCATTGACCAGCAGAACACATCATGTACATAGGACCCCACATTGACAATGTCAGACAGTGACCAATCACTGTAGCCCAAGCATACTGTCCGACAACAAAAGCCCCTCCCTCATTTCCTCATCACCTTCACCTTCAGAAGAACTATCTCTCGGGTCCGTCGGCTTCTTCCTTCTAGTCTACCTGGCTTCAGGATCCCCCTTCCCCTTGGTTTCATTGTTCTTCCTTTCGTGTAAATAGAGTCTAGCCCCCTCAGAGGCCACCTTGACCGGTAAAATACCAAATCGCAGAGAACTCGAAGGAGCCAAACTTCCAATCCAGGAAAAAAGCCTCTAGGCACCAAAAAACCCTGGAAGAGTCTCCAGTATATGACTTGAAGTTGTAGCATATGGGCAAGTACATGTCCAAGCAGAATGATAGAATAACTTCCAAGGTTGCACAGTTGTAGAATGGTTCAACAGGACGGGCAGGAATTTGAGTAGACAACAATCAATGAGGATGCCGCAATTGATGGGTAGAGCTGAAACTTGAGTAGAAAATAACCAAGGAGGCTGGCACAACTCGATGGCTGAGCTGAAACTCAATCAATCCTTGATAACATGAACGGAGAAAGGCAGAGACAGCACAAGTCTGGAATGACAGAGTGAATGCGAGATTGGCGGAAACAGTTGACAGCAAGGTAAGAGCCAGAACATTTGAACAGCTTTGGTAAAAGGCTAAAGTCAACATAAAGGTATGGATGGAATAGATGAAATATAGGAAGATCGAGAGAGAGAGAGCGAGAGAGAGAGATGCTTTGGTACAGAATTGTACCGAGGCAAACCGAGGCAGCCTACGGGTACGTGGAAATAATTGCCCGAGAGACAGGCGAACAGATTTGCAACAAGGACAGTAGCAGGAAGAAAAACAGGAACCAAAGGCACCAGAGTGTGAAAAATCAGTAAAAGAGCTGTAGTGCAGTAGGAAACCTGCGCTGTCACACAGCAGCGAAGTTCAAGAGGGAAGACAGATACAACGTGCCGTCAAAACAGAACGGAGCGTAGAAGTAGTCTAGGCGGACATCTCAGGTGAGGACTGGACCATGAGTTGTGATTCTTGGGTCACATTCCTAATGCTTCCACCTTTGCCACAATTCCCAGGGGCTGAACCTAACACGTACCAACTTGACATTGTCAACACCGAGCCCCCACCCACCATGAGTGTGGCTTTGACAGCTAAAGGGTGCAGGCTACTGTCTACAGCATGAAGTGCATCAAGCACGTATACAGGCAAGAAATTAAAAAACATCACAATCAACTTCAATAAATGCACAGTTCAAAAATGTACTCACCAAAATTGATTGCAGATATTCTGTGGAGAAAACCCCATAATCCCCACTAGGGGTGCAAACACAAGTAGTACAGCAGACTGGCCACAGATATGACGAAAGTCCAATGCCCTTGTGTAATTTGCTGTCACACCAAACCATCCTTGCTAGCCCATGGAAAACAGGAGTGCCATATGTGTCTGGACCCCAAGCCACAAACACATACATGAGACAAGCTTGTATGGGCCCAGCTGGCACACATAGTGGATGCTTTCAAAAGCCACAAGGCACCACATTGTCACATTGATGCACAATAGACAAACAATATTATAAAAAAAATGGTCACATATGACCCGGGGGGTGGGGGGCACCCAGGAGTGGGGAGGTACAGGGTGCACCTCAACACCCACATGCGATGATGTTGAGGTTTTAAAAAAAACCTCCATGTGCTCAAAGCCTGCACGGCCCGACCTGTGTGGGAGATAAGTCGTCGTCATACTCACCCTCTGGATGGAAATCAGAAGGTGGACGTGGCACAGTTGCCTGGCCATGCCTATCCGCAGCTTGCCCCTAGACGGCAGCAAGCATGCAGGTCTGGTAACCCCGGTCCTGTGTGGCAATGGCACGTAGGTCAGCATGCAGCACCTCACGTGATACGTGTGCTTCCTCTTGCAAGGTAGCAAGTGTAACACGGAGTTCTGCCTGCATGGCCTCACATGACATCTGGAGCACCTCCTAGCATGCACATAGCTCAGCCAAGATGGTGTTCTCAAGCTGCTCCAACCTCTCTTCTGACTGCTGCCTCTGGGACATGTTGAGCACACCCAGAGTAGATCTGAGGGAAATGTGATCATCCCTCAGGGCCTCCCTGTGTGCCTCTGCCTGAGCAACAAATGACTCGCGCAGAGACACCATTTCAGTCCGGCGTGCCCTGTCTAAGGCTGCCATGCCCAGCCTGAGTGAGCGGCCCGTGGACTGCGCTGCCTGCTGCTGGAGCTCCACCTGCCTATTAGGGGAGAGCACAGATTGGGACACATGTTCCATGCCTTGAGTGACCCAAGGAGCCGTGGTCCTTGCTGGATTGGCACCGTCCACGGCTGCAGGACTACATCCCTCCATTGACATGATTTCCCAGGCACATCAGCAACTGGTGTGGAGTGTGACCGTGCATCCAGGACCACCACAGGTGGACGTTCCAACACTGTCTGGCCCCTCAGTGCAGGTGTCGCGGACAGAAGATCATCCACATCAGGATCACTCACTGGCGACGAATGGACATGATGCGCATCCAACTCAACATTGTGCTCAGAGTGATCATCAGAGCTTGACTGATTGCCAGCCCTGGACACAATGGTCTGGAGCACAAGTGGGTTCTCGTGGTCTACCACCCCATGACCCCCACTTGTGCCGGGTTGCTGATGTAAAAGCAACCCTGTGTCTGGAATAACATCGCCATCCTCTGGCTCCATTGCGTCATCACCTGTAACGTGAACAAAGAAACATGAGTACACATGTCAGCAGCACATAACCCACACACACATAGACATCACATCGACAGCCAACACATGAAGCAGACATGTCAAACACAACTCAAATTCTGGCATGCATCCAGTGGCATTGATATGCAATGGCATCCCGAAAGCAGAAATGGATGCGTGTAAATTGCGAAGCCTACACATGTACTGAATGTAGCATATCACCTCCATCACACACAACCTCTGGCAGGCACATATCACAGGCAGAAATGACAGATGGCAACAAAGAGATGGCACGTAGCATAAGCATGTTTGAACAGCCAAATGGCCACAGCTGTAAGTGAATCAAAACACACCATGACACATGTAATATGCATTTACACATGCATCACTAAATCATCATCACCAATATAGCTACATCCATCTGCAGCTTGGCCCGTACCGGGCGTCATGGGCCCTGAAGACATAGTGAATGTCCCAAGCAAAGCGAGGGCCTAAAACGAGGTATGAGGGACCATAACGCCCAGTACGGTCCGAGCTGCCGGTCCATGAAGCCTCCAGAACACCCTTCAAGGCCTGATTCAGCACTTTGTGCATTGAATGTGCCAAAAAACATTATTCAGTGTGTCAAATCACCACGCCCAGGCTCCGCCACATTTGCTAAGTGGGCCTTGGCGTACACGTACTGCACGACAGTGCACCTTCAGGATTGTGCCTGTTGAACATACCGGGCGCAAGGATGAAATCTCAGCAGCATTTATGTGAAATAAAGACATATTAGTTATTCATCAAAAATGCTGCTGAGAACACATGTGTAAATCAACACTTCCACACACACCTAAGTAATTAGCTCAATGTTGCACTACACAATGTTGAAGCTGCTTGCATATGTATATGTGAAAGTGTTCAAATACACCCGTGTTCATATACACCCGTATGGTGTATATGAACAGCATCCTATACAGCAAAGCAAGCAGCTTCAACGCTGCTTGCTTTGATGTATGTGAAAGTGCACACATACACACGTGCAGGCAGCTCCACAGTAATTACAACCTGATTGGCAGGCTATAATCAATCCGCAGCCTATACCAGTTAGTATACCCCGCTGATTGACCTATCAACTTTGCAATACACCCGCTAGGGTGTTCCAATACAGAGTACATGTGTCACAGGATGCACCTGTGTTGGTGCGTTTCATAACAGTGAAGGGATGAAAATCTGAATATGCATGCCAGGTCACTTTGACATTTCAGCAGTGAGTAGGCATGTAGAACAGTGTAACATGGCTCAGAAGTGGGTGGGTGCAGTGCAGAACATGTGTACGTTACCAACAATCTACATCAACACGTATGTTTGGATGGCAATCACTAAACATGACGGCAGTGTAAGGGCAAGTTCCGCCATCATGTGCAATGTGCATGCACTGGGTTGCATGGCTACAGGTAAACCCCCTCACCCCCCTCACCCCCCTTAGTGTAAATGCAGAGAGGCATTGCATGGCAATGAAAGGTTGACCAGAGGACTGTGTATTGGCAGACAGTGTTGGCTAGTGTCAATTGCATCATCTCAGTCAACTGACACCACAGCAGATGAGAATGGGACAGTAAGCAGGACACATGATGAACCCTCAGTAGTACGCCCATTCATGTAGAAGGCACTACACAAGTTGAACAGAATCAGGGGGTCTGCAACAGGGGGAGGCATGTGCCCTACACAGACAATGACACCCGAAGCATGTGCGTGATGCAGAATTGAGCCAGAGTGAGCATGGAATGGATGACCAAATGCCATGATACCTATGTAATCCTGGACACGTACAATGATCATCCTGCCAAGGACACATAGGGGCATGCATGGAATGCACATGGGGCATGAATGGGCACTCATGTCCCCGGGGAGCATCTGCCACCCTGCATCATTGACAAAGGATGTACCCCACAGTATGTGTCTGGCAGGTTTGCAGGGGGAAGTGTGCATGTACACAGGAGCGTGGAACAGGCCATTGCAGTAGTCCAACATGTTACCCACCAGTGCCATGGTGAAATTGAGGTGCAGGGGGCGGAGGGGCAAGGAAGGATGCCCATGTGGAGTACCCGCATGCAGGCTGAACACACATGCACGTCAGTCATGCGATGACATAGTCCGAGTGCTGAGTGGAAAGACACTACAGGCTACATGCAGACAGGTCAGTGAGCTGGAACATGGACCGGAGGGCCAGCCGGGTGACTAGCATGTGAGTAGGGTGCATGTGTGGTGATGAGGACAGTCCCTGTCTGCTTCACATGTCCAGCATGCATCACAACCGGCACGCATTAGTGAAGCATTGCATGACTCGCACATGAGAACCATGTACACATAGCATGTAGTGGCAGTCAAGCACAACACATCACACAAGCAAACCACACATGGGCTGGACAAACGCGCAACAACACTCACCGGACGGGGCATCATAATCCTGCATCTCTCCCACTCCTTCGACCAATTCTGCCGGGATGAACTCCTCAGCGATCACCTTGTGCGGAGTCGGTTCTTCCTCCTCAGGTGGTGGCCCACTGCCAGTCACCCGAGTCATGGCATAATCGGAGGCACGCTTTTGCTTAGCACAGCGTCGGAGCTCATCCCAATGCTTTTTGCAGTCCTGAGCTATGCGCACCTCATATCCGAATGCACTAACACCATCCGCAACATGCTTCCTGTGTTCCCAACGCTGGGCAGGTTTAATATGGCAATTTGGGCCCACCAGCATATTACGTTCGTGTTCTGACACGTAGCCCACAAGGAAGTCCAGTTCCTGCTTGCCAAAAGGCTTATTCCTTGACGTGCCGGAGGCCGGAGCCGTGTCTGGGGTCCCAGCCTCTTGTGCAGGAGCAACCTTCCTCCTCTTGGGCAGTGGTCCGGACCCTGACTGGCAAATGCCACCGTGATCACTAGGGGCAGTGATGCTGGTGGACTGGACCAAGGGAGTGGCAGGTGGAACTAGGACGGAAGCCCTGACTTGCGTCAGTGGCTGCTGGGTGCTCTTGACAGGACCCAGCGCAGCAACAGCCGCTGTACCAAGGTCTGTGACTAAGACTGTCCTGGCTGGCAGACTCACAGTCGGGGTGGTGTTGGCTGCATCTGCCCATGCAGTTGCCAACACCCGGCTGCTCGGGGCAGCAGAAGACAACACTGCCCCAGGAAATGTTGTGCCTCGGTCAGAGCATCCCTGCATGCACATTGCTTGTGCCTCCTGACCACCTGGAATTCAGTCTGGTCCTCAGGTGCCAACGCATCATGCGCTGGCTGACCCTGAGCCTGGGTGGTGGTCGCCACAGCTGCACCTGCAGATACCACTATGGTTGGGCCCATGGCAGTAAATGAAACTGACTGCTGGGTCACATGGGTGCCAGTGTCAGATGCAAGAGCTGCATCTCCCAGAGCCGCATGGGGTGGTGGCATGACTGCACCAATACGTGGCAGAACATCCTGCTGAAGTGGTGCACCCTGCCTCTTCCCCCTCTGCAGCCACCCTGGCCACCCTGGACTCCCCCTACTCCCTGGTCACCCAAGCCACATCCCTGACCATGCCCACACGTGGAGGATGCCCAACTGAGGCGCCCCTCACCTTTCGTGGCCTCCCAACCATGGCACGAATGTACTAGTGCCAATGGGAGGCGTACACAACAATTGTCCTGGGCAATTGGGGTGAAGGGTGCGGGATGCGTGATGTAAATAGCACCCCTGTGCTCCTGCAAGGCTGTATGTGACCCCTGTGAGAATATGACGGGTCATGCAATGCTCAGGCACCCCAATTCTGCAATAAAACTGTGCACGCAACCCCCGGTAGCGCACATGTGTGGAATTAACCTCCCGCAGTACACGGTGGTGCCCAGGGACACAAAAAAACGCATACGCATGGGACACATAGGCTACTATGACCTCGAAAACGGGTAAGTGATACACAGGGGGACCCGCAGTGGGAAAAATAGCATGCGCAACTCACCGTCTGACTAGCGTGGGAAAGAAAAACACACCCAGGGAAAACCCCTGCCAAAAGAAGAGGTACGTCCTCGATCCGCTGTGAAGTGATGGCACGTGAAACAACAAGAAGTAGCAAAAAACACACGTCAGTCTCCATGAAAAGCACATACAGCAAACTGCTGGGCCGTGCTCACCTTCAACCCGTGCCGGGTGAAACGCCTGCGTGCGTCATGTCACTTACGCGCTTAGGCCCTTTACTCAAATTAAACACATTCACACATGAACATGCAGTTTTTGCACGGGCGGATTCACTCTGCAGCTTGGACATATGTCTGACATGGCCCATGTATGGATGTGTGTGTGCAGGGACATGCCCGTGCTGCATGTGAATCCAGTCATGTGTGATGCACATCAATGGTGTATGTGTTCCAATGCATGATCCCCAACTGCATGTAGAGATGCACACATGTTTGTATTTCTGTGTATGTACTATGCCATGGTTGGGGTGTGACACATGGATGCTGGTCCCACCTCCATGTACACGCACAGTGTACATGTGCGTGTGTGTGTTTGACATGTGTGTGACTGTGTGATGCCATGGATGCATGTGACCCAGACATGTTGGTACCTGATTGGCAGATGTGACTTAGTTGCCGATGATCGTACTGTGACAGGTGGTGGAGATGTACAGATGTATGTCTGTCTGGTGGCGTGTGTGCATGTGATCAGCACTCCCCATGTTGCTTGTGATGTCATGTCAACCTTTGGTTGTTGATAGAGTTACATGTGTATGGATGCTGATGCCTTTTGCACGATACCAGTTTATTTGTGCATGTGTGTGGGTTCAAATGATATGAGTGTTGGGGAGTGTGATGCCATCTGTGAAGATTGACACTGCCACTCATGTGCAACTGTCATGTGGGTATCAGACCATTGTACAGTGCCCTGATGCCTGTGTTCTATCTCTCCCTGTCAGCAGCGTCGACTGATGAAGAGGACGGAGACGGTGCTGTGGAGCACAGCGGCAGGGATGCCACCGTCAGCCGGAGATGCATGGCCCAGCTCCCCTCCCAGGTAATCATATCTTCCGGGAGTGAGGCGTCTGGTGCCGTGTCCATAGCCGCAGCTGCCGAGGGAAGGTCCAAAAGGCAGAGGTTGGAGGTGGACTCCTCGGCAGCAGAAGGGGCAGCTGAGCCCCCACAGGGGCGTATGGAGGAAGACGGCATAGAGTCATCCAGGATGGTGGGGGGTTTGGTTGAGGAGGAGGCCGTGACAGCCCCACGCACGGGTCCTGGAAGGGGGGATTCCACTGGGTGCTAGTGGTGCTGTCCAGGGGCAGGGACAGGAGGCAGCACAGGCCGCTGTGGAGGTGCCTGTGTGTAATCCTGTCCCCGATCCTGTGACTGCATCATCCGGCACCAGCAGGGATGCCTTCGTCCAAACCCGTTTTCAGGGAGGGGATGCCCGAACAACAACTGGCCTTCCTCTCCCTGAGGACATGGCAATCAGTGACCAGATTGAGCCTGTTCTAGCTGGTATGGCATTGCGCGCATGTGGTATTTGGGATGACGTGCAGGGTTCTCTTCAGGACAATGCACGTCATTTTGAATACCTGTTTGGGCGCGTCAAACTACTAGGACAGATCTTCGGCACTGGGTTCCTTCGTGTTCTGGATGTTCTTTCGACCCCCTCCTCAACTGAACCCCCTATGCACCAGTCGTCCTCCGTGCCGTCTTCCCGCCCAAGTACAACCTGGGCCCCCTGTGGAGCTGCACCTGAGCCAGCGGCCAGGCTGGAAGAGAACACATCCCTGCCACAGTCGCGAGTGGGAGGTCCAGCAGGGGTGGCCACCCCACCAACTGGACCCCAGCAAATGGAGGACGTGCAGGCATCAAAAAGCAGGGCACGTGCACGACGGCGCCAGGGGATTCCATCAGCCTGGATGCCGTTGTGGTAACAGAGGTAGTTGCTTTGGAGGCAGCAGCAGGCACAGCATGGGAGGCATCATGGCTCCAGTCCATCAACATCCCAGGGGCAGGCATCTTTCGAGGGACAGGAGGACCCAGGACTGGGAGTGTCTTCCGTGTGGCAGCGGTTGGGCCAGCAGTTAGATGCGGAGCTGCAGCGGACGGAGAGGGCACGGCTCAGGATGTCCATGATGGAGAACTCCATGAACCGGGCTTTGAGGCGGGCTGAGTGCCTCGAGGCAACTCGCAGGGAGTTGGTGGATGCCATGGCTGCATCCCTGCGAGACCTCGAGGCCAGGGAACAGGCCCGCCTCCGAAACATCGACATGGAGTTTGATGATGCCCTGGCCCGGAACATCAGTGAGTGAGCGGTCGGACTAGCCCGCCGCCTTTGTACATAGTTATTTAGGCATAGGTTTCCTTTCTTTTAATTTATGATTTAGAGTCCACTGACTTTGCTCCTCCTTTTTGTATATAGTTCTGTTTTTGATATTATTTTTGATAGGTTTCCTTTATTTTTGGGATCATGGACCCTTGTGACTTACATTGTGTATGGTTCCGGACATGTACATACTTTATTTTTTACATCATCCCATGGAGTAATGGTTTTTTATGGTTTTCAATTTTGGATTTATTTCTATGGACTTTGGCGATGGACCACTTTTCAGTTTTCATGTCTTGGATTTTGATTTCTCCTTGGATTTTACTTTCTTTTTGGTATTGCATTCATAATTTCTTCATTTGCATCTGTGGTTTTGATTTTGTCATTTTGTTTTCTTTTTAATACATTTCACAAATCTTCATTATTGGTGTGGTCTACTCTCATTGGTTTTGTGCATGTGTCACTGTCCATTGCCTCTGTCATGTGTCACCACTGTGTGGCTCTGTTGGACATGTCTTTAGGTGCATGCATGTGCTTTTTTGAATGTCAAGGCGTGGTACTTACAGTGGGAAATGGGTACAATATATGGTTGTGTGTTTGGACTGGGTGCTGCAGCGTGGGGTGGGATTTGGGTTGGCATTTCTGACATGGGCCTGTATTCTGACAACACGTTGGGTGGGGGGACATGAGTCGGGGCCTGCTGGCTGGTTGCCGTCAATGGGGGTGGGATGGGGGAAATGACTCAGGGCCTGCTGGCAGGTTGCCGTCAATGGGTGTGGGGTGTGGGGACATGAGTCAGGGCCTGCTGGCAGGTTGCCGTCAGTGGGAGTGGGGTTGGGGACATGAGTCGGGGGCTGCTGGCAGGTTGCCATCAATGGTGGGAGGACATGTGTTCGGGCTCACAAGTGCATGGTGCCATGTGGGCTGCCTGCGGGGCATGGTCAGGGGTTGCAGGGGTTCCCCCGTGGTGTGTGCTGTCTGCAGGGCATGTTTATAGGTGATGGGCTGCCTGCGAGTTATGCCCAGGAGTGATGGGCTGGCTGTGGTGCATGCCCAGGGGTGTAGGGTGGTCCCTGTGGTGTGGGCTGCCTGTGGGGCATGGGGAGGGGGAAGGGCACACCCGGGAGGGCCCGCACTGCCAATTTGCGTGTAAAGCACACTTGCATACCCCAGAATCCACGTACCCCGCTCGCGCCAGGCCAATCGCGTGTAAAACTCCCAGCACACCCCTCAGAATATGCGTATCCCACTTGCACCAGGCCAATCGCGTGTAAAACTCCCCGCGCACCCCTCGGAATACATGTACCCAGCTCATGCCAGGCCAATCGCGTGTAAAACTCCCCGCGCACCCCTCGGAATACGCGTACCCTACTCGCGCCAGCGGAATCGGGTGAAAAGCGCACTCCCCTACCCCCATATTCACGCACCCGTGTGTTGAGGAGCCACATGCACCTCCTGCAGGCAGCCCACACCACAGGGGAGCCACCTAAAACCCTGGACATGCCCCACAGACAGCCCATCCACCCTGACCATGCCCCACAGACAGCCCATCCACCCTCCCTATGCCCCGCAGGCAGCCCATCCACCCTCCCCATGCCCCGCAGGCAGACCATCCACCCTCCCCATGCCCTGAAGGCAGCCCATCCACCCTCTCCATGCCCCGCAGGGAGACCATCCACACTCCTCAGGGCTCACAGGTAGCCCATCCACCCTGACCATGCCCCGCAGACAGCCCATCCACCCTGACCATGCCCCGCAGGCAGCCCATCCACCCTCCCCATACCCTGCAGGCAGCCCATCCACCCTGACCATGCCCCACAGGCAGCCCATCACCCCTGACCATGCCCCGCAGGCAGCCCATTCACCCTGAACATGCCCTGCATGTAGCCCATCACCCCTGGCCATGCCCCGGAGGCAGCCCATCACACCTGGACATGCCCTGCAGACAGCCCATCCACCCTGACCATGCCCCGCAGGCAGCCCATCCACCCTGACCATGCCTCGCAGGCAGCCCGTCACCCCTGGCCATGCCCCACAGGCAGCCCATCACCCCTGGACATGCCCTGCAGACAGCCCATCCACCCTGACCATGCCCCACAGGCAGCCCATCCACCCTGACAATGCCCCACAGGAAGCCCACGCCACAGGGGATACCCCTACAACCTCTGACCATGCCCCAGAGGCAGCTCATCACCCCTGGACATGCCCCGCAGACAGCACATCCACCCTGACCATGCTCCACAGGCAGCCCATCCACCCTGACCATGCCCCGCAGGCAGCTCATCACCCCTGACTATGCCCCGCAGGCAGCCCATCACCCCTGGACATGCCCCACAGACAGCCCATCCAGCCTGACCATGACCCGCAGGCAGCCCATCACCCCTGACCATGCCCCGCAGGCAGCCCATTCACCCTGACCATACCCCACAGGAAGCCCACACCACAGGGGACACCCCTACAACCCCTGACTATGCCCCGCAGGCAGCCCATCACCCCTGGATATGCCCTGCAGACAGCCCATCCACCCTGACCATGCCCCGCAGGCAGCCCATCACCCCTGACCATGCCCCATAAGCAGCCCATCACCCCTGACCATGCCCCGCAGGCAGCCCAGCACCCCTAGACATGCCCCGCAGACAGCCCATCCAGCCTGACCATGCCCTGCAGGCAGCCCATCACCCCTGACCATGCACCGCAGGCAGCCCATTCACCCTGACCATACCCCACAGGCAGCCCACACCACAGGGGACACCCCTACAACCCCTGACCATGCCCCACAGGCAGCCCATCACCCCTGGACATGCCCTGCAGACAGCCCATCCACCCTGACCATGCCCCGCAGGCAGCCCATCACTCCTGACCATGCCCCACAGGCAGCCCATCACCCCTGACCATGCCCCGCAGGCAGCCCATCGACCCTAACCATGCCCCGCAGGCAGCCCATCACCCCGGACCATGCCCAGCAGGCAGCCTATCACCCCTGGACATGCCCTGCAGACAGCCCATCCACCCTGACCATGCCCTGCAGGCAGCCCATCACCCATGACCATGCTCGGCAGGCAACCCATCCACCCTGACCATGCCCCACAGGCAGCCCACACCACAGGGGACACCCCTACAACCCCTGACCATGCCTCGCAGGCAGCCCATTACCCCTGGACATGCCCCACAGACAGCCCATCCACCCTGACCATGCCCCGCAGGCAGCCCATCACCTCTGACCATGCCCCGCAGGCAGCCCATCACCCCTGACCATACCCCGCAGGCAGCCCATCCACCCTGACCATGCCCCACAGGCAGCCCACACCACAGGGGACACCCCTACAACCACTGGCCATGCCCCTCAGCCAGCCCACACCACAGGGGGGACTTTTTTAATGCAATTTGCCTGGCGCGAGTGGGGTACGTGTATTCCGAGGGGGCGCAGGGAGATTTAGACGCAATTGACATGGTATGAGCAGGGTACGTGTATTCCGAGGGGTGCGCGGGGAGTTTTAGACGTGATTGGTCTGGCGCGAGCGGGGTACGCGTATTACGAGGGGTGCGCAGGGAGTTTTAGACGCGATTGGCCTGGCGCGAGCAGGGTACACGTATTCCGAGGGGTGCGTGGGGAGTTTTACATGTGATTTGCCTGGCGCGAGCGGGGGGTGCGCGTATTCCGAGGCGTGTGCAGGGAGTTTTACATGCGATTGGCCTGGCGCAAGTGGTGTACGCATATTCTGAGGGGTGCGCGGGGAGTTTTACACGCGATTAGCCTGGCGCGAGTGGTGTACGCATATTCTGAGGGGTGCGCAGGCAGTTTTACATGCGATTGGCCTGGCGCGAGCGGGGTACGCATATTGCGAGGGGTGCGTGAGGAGTTTTACACGCGATTGTGTTGTCGCGTGAGGGCTGAGTGGCGTTTTTAACGCAATTTCGTTGTGTGGGGGCTGTATGCTGGTCCAATGGCCTTTACGCCATGTAGGGGATTTGTGCGGATGTTTTTGGCGCATGGGGCGGGGTTGGGGGCATAACTGGCACTGCTGCAGGGTCGCTGTGCTATGCTGCGCCACAACTGTTTATGGATGTTTAAATCCATGAATACCATGTGCGTCAAAATGGGTTTTGGCGCACACGGCTGCCGCAAGCTGGCGCACGCTCCCTCTGTGCGCCAGCTGCATGCGCCACTTCTGCGCTTGATTCCATGAATTACCCCCTCTGCGCTTTGACTTTCTTTTTCATAAAGTTCAAGAAATGCAGCATTCCGTCGCAAAGAAGAGTTTTGCCTTTTGAAATTTATTTCTAAGATTGCACTGTTGTTAGACAAAGTACCCTTATGGATTCGATTAACCTTTTTTTTATCAAGCTGTATTACTTATTTTACTTTTTTTTCAGCAGACGCACAAAACAAATGTAAAAAAAAGGATAAAGAGCTAGAGAAAAGATGAACAGGGGCAAGCTGTGTAATGCATAATGACAAAATGAAGAAACTGGGCCCAAATAAAGACTGTTCACGACATGGAGGTTTTCTTTACCCGTATGCCGCATTTTTAAGATATGGAAACTTCTGGCCTTTGAGACTCTTTTTTTCCAGCCTGTTGTAGTGTTTGCCGAACGAGAGTTCTGGGGCTCTGACACTCCCTTCCTCAAGATGCAGTATTATGATAGACACCAGTGAACTTGTGGAGTATTCTCAGTATTTCATTTTTCTGTAACATAAAACCAAAAACATCCCAGTTCTATCTGTCTTTGAATGTGAGTTTTTGTTGCAAGGGAGGGCAATGTATATTAAAATGGGATCTTCCCCAAGCCAAATAAGTGTTAAGATGTCTTCTTTATTTTTTAATAGTTGTGCATTCCTACATCCCAAGGAATCTCAGAAGTCTTTTCAGTGGCATGAATATACCTATGCTTTCCCAGCCTCACAGGTAAAACGTTCAGTTCAATCAGTTCAAGAAATGTTACTTCACCATACTCTGGTGGTGAAGGCATTAGTGTGACCCGTACCCTTTTACTCTGGAATGTATTCTAGGTAGAGGTTTTTTGGTGTCCTATACCCCACAATCAAATCTGTTACATTCAGCTGAGCAAGCGTGCTAGCTAGTGGATATAGTCAGGGGGGAGGGCAAGAGAAAAGTCCCTGGGGTCTGCCAGTAATTCCCTCAGATCTTTCCTTCCCCACCACTCTAAGTTCACAGAAAGCTCACTCTCCCCAGCTCGGACCTCCTCCCACTGTCTGGTACAGCCTAGGGCCAACCAGACACACTGGAGTCTGCCTGCACTTACTAGCTACGTTCAGGTTCTTTCGCTCCAGTCTGTCATCGCTGTCTGATGTTCCTAAGGAGATACTCTGTTTTTCTTGGCGTGTGGGGAATTGTTAACACTGTATCCCTGATGGGAGAATCTCTCAGCAGGGTATACTGTTGCTAAAGGTTTTCTTTCCACGCTGACCTCTCATTGTGTGGGATGTCGCCAGCATGCACCACTGTATCTGAGGTCCCGCTGAGTTGACTGTGCGTCCCGAAAACGCACTGAGACATTTTCTTTTTTTTGTTTTGTTAACCATACATTTTATTGAAGATTTCACAAATTATACATGTGCATGTTGCATAAAACTCAGTTATAAAGTCACCCTCCCTTCCATGCCCCTCTCCCATCCAATATACCCTAACCAAAAAAACACAAAACACATAGCATAGCTAATTACATGTTAAGCCAACCACATCCTTTAACTTACATTAGACATTATATTATCAGAGTAGTTTATTAACTAAACCCAACTCGATTGGTTCTGGATCGAAGGATCTGTTAAGTGTTCACCCGCATGTTTCCGCTTTCCACCAGTCGGTCAACGTGCTACCTCTCCTGCCCTTTCCACATTTGGAAGATCTCCTCCACCCACCTCCCCTTCTCATCTGGACCAGGAGCTCTTAAGCTTGCCATATAAGCAACAGGCCCCATTCATCCTGAAACGACCCCATGTGGTCATTGATAATAGCAGTGAATGTCTCCCAGTTTGTGCTCCCAGTCTCCCCTCACTGGAGTTTCCGGGGATCTCCATTTCTACACTACTGCTATTCCTACTGCCCTTAGCATTGCCTCAATCATCCTAGGGATCCTAAATCTCTCACTAGCCACTGGGGGGAGGGGCTAACAATATCTGAAGGGGATCCAAGACTAGATCTCCTGTTATTTCCTTAGTCCAGCTCAGCTCTGGATTTCTCCCCAGTATGTCGCAGTTTATAAACAATACAAACACATATGGAACTGGGAAACGACCTGACCACATGACCTTGGACATGGGGGGGGAGCGCTCCACAGAACATCTTGGAAAGCCTAAGAGGATCTATGTGCCACCCATGTAGAATTTTTACATTGTCTTTCATTGAAGTGGTAAATAAGTTGCCATGCAAAATGACATTAAAAATGTTCCCCCAAATCTGCCTTGGGATTTCCTCGCTCACCAAGGTTTCCCAATAAGTTTTAAAGTTTTGTCTAGTTCCCATGTGTGAGGTGTTGAGCATTTTATAGAATTTGGACAGGATCCCTTTCCTGTTAGTGGAAGTTGCTATCACTTTCTCGGATTGGGTCAATTCCATAGTAAGATTGCCCTCCCATTAGCCGGCCCTAGCTGATAATGTCCCTTTAAGTCTTAAATATTTGAAGACTGTGAGAATCTCTCGGCCCAAGAGTCCCTGCAGAGCATTATAGTCAATGAAGGATCCCTGTACAGATAGTTGCCCTACTCTTTCCAAACCTCTGTCAGACCAGTCCTGTGAGTGACGAAAAGCCTGCTGAGCTAGGTCTATTGGGGGAAACCATACCGAAGTCAATGGAGATGGGCATGCTGTTAGATCTTGGTTATAGATATTTTTCTTTCCAGAGAGACCACAAAACTCCAAGAGTAGGGTGGTCTTTGAGTCTCCTCGGTATGGACCTCGGCGGCACCCATAGTAGATCTCTTACTTTTTTGGGTTGAGCTTCCAGATCCTCTAAATAAGTCCAAGTCATTTCCAAAGTCGGGCCTCATATGTTCTACCAAGATTTGCAGCTGAAGGCCTTAGAATACATGTTGTGAAGACCAAATCTTCCCAGATATCTCGGAAGTGTAAGTGTAGATTGTTTTATTCTAGAGACTTTCCTTTGCCAAATAAACCTGTTTATTGAACCTTGTAGCTCCTTAAAATAGCTATCTGGGAGGGTGGTGGGTATAGACGTAAAAAGGTTTAGTAGTGGGGGGAGGATGTTCACCTTTATGGATATCATACGGCCGTACCAGAACAGTACCACTGGGGACCAGCGTTTGAGATCTTTTTTATTACTTTCCATCATAGGATCAAAATTAGTAGTCCCCAATGTTAAAAGATTCCTGGGTAGGCAGATCCCTAAGTACGCAATCGCTTTTTTCTCTGCCCTCATCCCCCAACTCTTGTCGTTAGAGTCCAGTGCGGAGTCCACTGTTAGGATCTGCATAACACTTGACTTGCCCATATCTATCTTCAGTGCGAAAAAGTGACCAAAGGAAGAAATGTTTGTAAGCAATTCAGTTCTAGCAGGGAGTTTTGGGTGTTTTCTATATATACTAAGATATCCTCTGTAAACAGGGACAGTTTAAGCTGTCTCTCCACACTGGATCCCCTTAATTCTTTGGTTTGCTCGAATTGCTATTTCCAAGGGTTTCATTGATAGGACATACAATAACGGACAGAGGGGTAACCCTGTCTCGTCCCACTTTTCAAGGGCAAGAGTGCCATTAATATGCTATTTACCTGGACTCCTGCTGTCGAAAAGCTATAAATGGTTGCTATCCATTTTGAAAAAGAATTCCAGAGTCACATTTTCTCTAAAGTCAAGTAACACCATTCCACCCTGTCAAATGCCTTTACTGAGTCTAAGGAGACCAGGGCTGCATCTAGGCCTATGTGTGCAACATGCATGAGGTCAGTGTTTTTTCTAATATTATCTGATCCCTGCCTTCCCCTTATAAAACCTACTTCATCTCTGTGGATCAGGAGGGAAGGGCATTCTCAATTCTGTTACCCAATAGCTTAGCCAATATCTTTACGTCCATGGTTACAAGGTATAAGGGTCTGTAACCGACGCAAGAGGTGGGGTCTTTACCAGCTTTGTGGATAACAACTATTATACCGCTTAACACGGAATCTGGTAGTGTCTGAAACTCCAAGATGTCATTGAATAATCAAACCAAATACGAGGCTAAAAGGGAATGGTACATTAAAAAAAAATCTTACTGAGAATCCATCCTCCCCTGCTTTTTGCTTTTTAATTGTTTGGATAACTTCCTCCTCTCTAATCGGCTCATCTATGCTCTCTGCCTGATCCCCAGGAAGACCCAGGGACCGGAATGGAATAAAGGAGATTAGCTATGTGGGACCCACCACCATCCTATTCTGATGTGTATAGTTTTGGATAAAAGACCTTCAAATTGTTTGCTATATTCCCTATATTCTCTGGATCATAAACCGTGTTGCCCTCCTGCCTATCAATGCATGACACCATTTTTGATTTTCGCTGCTCCCTCAGTCTCCAAGCTAATATTTTATCTGACTTATTGCCTTACTCATGGTACTTTTCTTTCAAAAACAGACATTTCTTTTCTGTGTCCTGTATCATGAGGAACATCAGCTCTGCTTTATATTTTTTTATTTAGCTTAGCTACCCTTGCTGGGGACAACTGGCTCCCCTGCCTCCCCCTCCAATCCCACGGTTGCAAAGTCTCCATTTTTTCCCTTAAGTCTGTTTCCAATCACGGTCATTCCCGCTTCTTTTGTGTACCAATCCAAATGAGGACCCCCCCCTTGCAATGTCGCTTTAAATCCTTCCGATAAGAAAATGTGGACTTGTTTCCCCATTGTCATTAAAGTCAAAGTAGTCCTTATTTTCCATCAATACTGTCTGTGCCATGTTATTCAATAGGGAATTATTGCACCTCCATCTCCCTGTATTCCTGTGTGTCAACCACCTCCCCAGGTTTACACGGACTAGATTGTAGTCCGACCACGTGATGGTTATCACTTTTTAGTCAGAGACATGGCCTTTTACGATATAGTCAACTAAAAGTATGTCTTTTCTGGAGAAGAAATTATGCGCTTGGGAGTAGGAGGTGAACGGGGGATCCCCTTAGGTCGGGGGACAAGTGGGTCCATCAAACCCAGCTCCTGGTTGCTCCAATTGAAATCTGTAACCTCCCTCATCAGAGGCATTGTTACCTTTGTGTCTTTTGGTCTTTTCATATCTTTAAGTAGGTTGAGAACCATGTTATAGTCCCCTGCCACTACCAATGGGCCCAATACGAACCCTTCAGCCTCTCCTTAGATGCTTCCCATAATGTGATCTGACCCTCGTTCGGACACTAAACTAAACCCAATGTTATTTTGTTCCCATGTATCTAGGATCTTACAAAAATATAGCGTCCATAGGGATTGTTTAGAATCATCTCTACCACCAGACCGATCCGGCTAGATACCACTATTGCCACACCTCTTGTTTTCCCCTTCACTAACGAGTGCAGAACCTCCCCTATTGTTCTTTATTACAAGCCTGGTTCATTGCCCCTAATCCAATGTACCCCTTGTAAAAAGAGCAAATCAAGATTTAATCATCGAAATTCATGTACTATCAATGAGCGCTTCATGGGGAGTTAGCACTCTGGGCATTGAGAGTACCAATTACTAAGTTTACCTCGAAATTAGCCATTCATTAGAAGGAAATAAATATGCTTCATTAACTGCCATGCCACCAGATGGAAGTAAACCCAGTTAAGGTTGACTACGTTTCTGTAATTACCTATATCTGCTCCATAAAATGCACAAGTTGACATTGTGACAATAACACTAAAGATTTTTTTTTAAACAATGAATACAATAAACACCTGAAACCCCCTCTCCTGTTTCATACCTCCTCCCACCCCACTGGTATCCAGTATCCCTGCACTACCATCCCCAGCCTTGGACTGGACCCCTGGATGATCCCGCTCCTCAGGATCAGCAAAATTACTACCTCACATAATTGGAGCCCCCGCCTTCTAACCCTAGACTTCTATATACAAGCATGCTTGATAAGATCTACTTAACCATTTGCCCAAAGGGTAACCCCCTCGTGCCCCCACTAACAATTAGCAAAAATAACTGTATCGCCCCCCTGACACTCTGGTTCCCGGTCTTCCTGTCCCTGGAACAATGAGAGTTAAACTACCGAACGTAACCAAAATGGCAACAAACTAACAGAGCGGGGACCAAGTACAACTTGTCCAACCTGAATGAAAGCTAGGACTCATAAATCAAACAAGTTGCCCCTTTTGGCTGTGTATTCAGTTTCTTGAATTTCCTTGAGCCTGGTACTCGGCGCCCTGTTGTACTTTGGTCCTTCTTTAATCTTGGGCTGGGTCTTCCATGCAACCCATGAGTTTGCTCGTGACCCTCTGGATATCATCCTCAGTGATTAGCTTATAGTTGTATCTCTCATACACAAATGAGTTGGAGAAAGGGAAAACCCATCTATACCGAACTCCCTTGTCATTTAATCATTTCATGAGTAGGGTACACATGCTGCGTCTCGCCAAAGTGAATGAGGATAGGTCTTGGAAAATTGTTATTCTGGATGTCCCCTGTTGGATCGGACCCACTGATAGAGCCTTGTCTAGTATCCTTGTTTTCTATTAATAATTGTAAAAACAGGCCAGAATGGAGCGTGGACTTCTGGAACTTCCCCCAGCCCTGTGAGCTCTATCGACCACTGGTTTATTGATCATGTCATCTCCGAACATGTATGAATCTCCTTATGTCTCTTTCCGTCTCACCCTCTTTCTCCGGGAAACCAAAAAATCTGAAGTTATTCCTTCTCGCTCTGATTTGAAGGCATCAAGAAGCAGACACAGACAACTGAATAAAACTTGGGTCATAAACTTGTATTCAAATAAGAGAAGTTTTGGAAAATACCTAACTTGCCCAAGGCTAAGGTGGGATCATCCCTACCTAACTAAAACTGAGGAGAGTCTGTGTCAGGAAGTCCAAAACAAATATCTATTTGTGTCCAAACCCTATACTTGCCCTCACAGCTACTTGACTATAATGTGTAGGGATGTCAGCATCAAAATGAAATGTGTTCAAATAAAAGTTCAGAGCTTCTTCCAGCTTGTTATTGAAAAGGGGTTTTCCCTTCCCCAAGTTTCAGGATGGTTCACTTTTTCAAAAAGAGGGATTCCCTTCCCCATGCATTCAAGTCTCTCAGTGTTCCAAAAACCAATACAATTCCTTAGGATACTTCTCGGCTTCCTGGCAGCTTTGCCTTTCATCAATTGCACCAATATCACAAAGGTTCAGTTCAATAATATCAAATCACCCAAATTTCTCCTTGGCAGTCAAACACAAGTTTATGGGTGAGTTAGGTGGTGCTTCCTTTATGTGGGTGTATTCGGTCTAGACATAGTTGTCGGGCCAAATGGTTCAACCTTTACAGGTCATGTAACAGACACACCTTATTTGCTTCTTCTTCACAGCTACACGGCCTATGTTTCAGCTTCACAATGGTATTGGCTTTTCCTTGTAATACTCTCTCAAGGCCGGTTTTGCCACAATTCACTTGTTTTACTCTCAGATATTCATAAGGCTTTTACCATTGCTATTGTTTCAGTTTGCACACTTCTTTATATTCTTGTGGCTATTTCCAATGCTTGTTTTCTCCAGTCTATACACTTCCTTTGCATAAGGGAATATCATACTTGCTTTCTTTTGATTTGGTATTCACAACATAAGGCTTCATTTCATTCCATTCAAGTACATTGTATAACTTGCTATCAAATTCCCAGTTTACTCCTGTGCTGGGAATTTGCACCCCAATCACGGGCGTTGCCACACATTTCAAATACTTCAATTTCCCCAGCCCTTTCATGGCATTCCCAGTTTCTTATAATTCACAGTTCAGTATTCACAAATCCTTCTATTCACTTTTCTCAACCTTCTAATGATAGCCTTTAAATTAGAGCATTGTCAAAAGACTTTCTTTCAAGCTGGACTGGCAGCATCCTGGAGTCATTCAAACTCCTTTGACTCATCGGGTATGCTGTCTCTGGGTACTGCTCTTTGCGTTGCCATGCTTTCTGTGGCTGTCACTGCTCACGGTTTGGCACGCCTCATTTACAGGATCTCCACTGCCTCGGTTGAACAGAGAAGGAGTCCCCCCAACTCCTGGAGGGTTGCAGACCAGTTCTGCCGCCAGAGACCTTTCCTGCTTGTGCTCCAGAGACTCTGCATTTCCTGGACACTTCAAGCATGAGTCTCCCTGGTTTCTCCTCCGGCTTCTCCTGCAAGCGTTCCACAGGCGATCTCATTAGCCTCACCTGAGTGGGTCATTTATACCATCCTCCGGGTACCAGTTGCAGGCAATGTTCTTTTACTGTCATGTTAATCAGCATCCTTCTTCCGCATCCCAGTACCAGAATGCTGTTTGTAAATGTATGTGTTAATAAAGAGAGAATGTAGAACTCTGGATTATCTCTTTCTCATCTCAGTACCTGATTGGGGTGTATTGGGATAGTGTTTACTGGAATAATAGCATAGAGCTTGTTAATACACTATAAAGGCTTGGAGGATGTTTGACTCCTTGTGATGCGTGTGGATGCCTGAGGGCATTGGCGCTTTATCAACACATAGATAGATAGATAGATAGATAGATAGATAGATAGATAGATAGATAGATAGATAGATAGATAGATAGATAGATAGATAGATAGATAAATGGGGGACACTGTGTCCAACCCAAGGGTGCCTTATCCCCACTCCCCAATTCTCCTCCACCCAGGTGATCCTACCCCACATTTCCAACCACAGGGTCGGGATCCGAATGCGATGGCCTTTCCCAGGCCACCTGGGAGGAGAATATATTGGGTATTGAAGTGGGGATGCCCTCAGATTCCTCACACTGTTTTCAAAGTCATCCATTTTGAGGGTAATTTCTGTTTCTTCTTTCTAATTCTGATAGTCGCATGTCTATTTGAGTTCCTATCGTATCCAGGGAGGACTGATTATTCTCCAATTCTTGTTGTCTATCTCATCCACAAATGTTTTGCCTATCCTGAGGCCAATGTCAGCTCTTATTCCCTGTATCTCTTCCAACAGGGATGCTATGTTTTCTTGGTGGACACTGAGTCTTCGACCTTCTCTGCCATGACCCAAGGCTCTATGGAGTGTCCTGTCAGGGGCCGCTTGGGGGTAATGAAATCTCTGTAACATGGATTTCCAGTCCATCAGAGGGGTAACAGTTAGAATCTGAGTCGCCTTGGGTATAGGGATTCCAACTAGTTAATGAGGTTTTCTAAGAGCTGGTTCTAGTCTCTCCCCAAGGTCAGAGACAGGGCAGAGCCCCAATTCTTGGAACATCTGAGGCCGGAAGGCCCTCCCCACCAAGCCTGGCCTACTCTGCACCTTGGTTAATGGCAGGTTGGGATGGGCGTATTACCCCACTTCTGTCCCTCTACAATTTCCTCGTAACCCCTGTACTCCTGCGCAAAGTCGTCAGTACCACGTAAAGTATGAGAATAATTAGAGAGCTTTGCCCCAGGTTCAAAACGTTCACCTACGGATCACTTTGCGAGTGCGGGAATTCCTCTTTCCTGCCTCCAGTATAGTAATGAATTGAGCATAGGCTGAGAAGGCCCAGTTGTGGCTCCCCTAGGCCACCTGAAAGATCTGCCAACATCGCTGTGAAGATAGGTTGCCACTTTTCTCCTAATCAGCAGGCCACTATTTCCTGACTCCACTCAGGTGGAGCACCTGTGTGGGGCAGGCCGTGTTCTCTGCACCTTGGTGAATTGCCAGCTAAAATGCCTTAATCAAAAAATAGTCATAGGCGCCCCTCTGCGAGAACGAACACGGCTAAATGATCTGTTCTTTGGGAAAGTACCCACTCGAGAGTCTACAGCCACACTTTAGCTCACTGTACCTTTCACAGAAGGGAAATATCCATTTGCATATCAGTCTTTGTCACACCCACATGGGCAGTGCAGCACCGAACTGCTATGGCAATTCTCTTCTGAACAAGAGTACCAACAGCAACCCAAGACATGTGTTTCAGCCTTAGTGGGCCTCATCAGTGAGGTGGAGCTGTGCCTCTCTGAGCACACTGAGCAAGGGGTCCACGTCTTGATGACCCAAGGAAACTAGCCGTGTTCGTTCTCACAGATGGGCGCCTATGACCATTTTTTGATTGATTAAGGGACTAAGGTTTAGTCACACTAAGTTTCCTAGATTCACCCAGACGTGGACCCCTTGCTCACTGTACCCCCATGTTACGCCTCAGGTGGGAAAGCCCTCCTGCCATGACAACTCTGACGTCTGGCACTACTCCTAAGCCCTCTTCTTACAGTCATATGCTCCTCATCTGAAGCATCACCCTCACGCTGCTGGTTGGTGACAACAACTTCCTCCTCAATGGCCCCACCTTACCCTGTCAGGACCCAAACGAAACATCTCCAGGGTGCATGCTGCGACCAACACCTCTTTTCACATGATGGACTTCTCTGCCCACTCCTCCAGTGCATCAGTGAGGGTGTTCACATGAGGCCCTCCATCCCCTGCCTCTGTATTTGTTTCTGCCAGGGATTCCCCTAATAGCCCCACCTCCCCCACCACTCCTGAGACCTTTCCCAGTGGCTCTGCTTCCCCCACTGACTCAAAGGATTGGCATTCCTCTGTGGCCAGAGCACAAGGTTACCCCTTCGTCAATCATGTAGGAACCTGCCTCCTCCCATAAGGAGAAATAGAGCTCCTGCTCCCTGCCTCCCTCCCGTTTGCCCTCCAGCATCACAGCTGGTAGAGTTTTCTAACTGACACAAAAGCTGAGAACAATGTATATGTGAACCAGGGTCGGGCTGGGGTGTAAGGTGGGCCACAGTTGCAAATGGCGATTCATTTCTTTTGTGACACTCAGTTTTAGTAGTACCGAAGGGAGAGGTTTTTGATCAAATGTGATGAAAAATGTGCATTTTAAAGAATATTCATTCAGTAATACTGCTCAAAACTACTAGCCGCATGGTAAAGTAATTTATCAAACTAGCCCACATGGGCCACAAAAGTGCCCCACTTTGACCAGAAAAACTGGCCCACACTAGCATTTTGCATTTTTGGTTCGGGCATTGCCCTATAGCCCGAGCCTGTTGTAAACGTGAAAACCCAAAAGTGTGCGAGAACTAGTACAACACCAAGTGCACAAATAAGGGAAGAGACCAAATAAACCAACAAATACAATCTACAGCCAACAATCTACAATACAGTAGAGTACAGTACACTAAAACAGGACATGAGAAACAAACCTAAGGAAAGTGTATTTTTGTAATGTATGTATTTTTAGGCAATAAAAGACCTTTTTTGCCTTTTAACTATTATAGAGGGACAAAAAAAGGGAAAGGTAGAAGAGGAAGGTCAAACTAACACAAGTTACTAACACACGCTGACCGAATACTGGCTTTAAAATCACACTAAAAAGAAGGATGCCATACAAAGTGCCAACAACAAAGAGACAACACTTCTCTCAATGCCTCAGAATCTTCTCAAACTCTCGAAAAATACCAGTCACCCTTCAAGTCTGAGTCTACCCTGTGTCACACCTTTCCTCACCGCCTAACAAAACCCAGAAGGGAACAGGAAGTGAGCTGGGCCTTGTATAGTAGGAAGAACTCTGTTTAGCAGATTTGTTGACTCAAACACGCCAAATCACCTGGAGGAGGCCCTTACTGGCTGAACGAGCCTGACGAAAAACCTCATCATGATTTCTGCCCCTCCACATTCCACAACGAATCCTTGCACGATACCCGGGAGACCGCCACAAGTTCGTCGGCGATTCGTCAGAATCAACAACCCTGTCCAGTTCTTGCAGTAGGAAAGAATTTTCTCTAAAAGTTTCATCCGGTACCACAGGTCCGTTTACAGGACGTTTTTCCTGGCAAGGCTATGGAGAATGTCATCCAAACATGCATATATGGTGCCAGCATCAATTACAGCAATTGTGATGATATTTTGCTTAGAGAAAGCAGTTAGGAAGGGTGTTTCACAGGCAATGAAACACTATTATGTATTATATTTACTGTTATAATAATTACATTTGGTGCGGCGATTTTTCCTAACACAAGATTTATAAAGGAAATGTTTTTGGCTGAAGAAAATGAATAGGTGGGACGATTTCGTTTCTGGAACAATCATGTTTCTGTTGTTTATCCAGTGTCTTTTCTCGAGGGACAAATACACGGGCGCATCCATTTGTTTGCTACTGGAAAGGAGCACCGCTCCTGGGTGTTGTCTGGGATGCCTCATGTGTTTCCTTGCAAACCAGTCTCTCTACACGACAACATGTTTTAGACACAAATCATCGTTCAGCTTTTGGTTAATCTAAGAATGTTTGGCAGAAGGGGGATCTCATTCCTAGCGCTGGTTTTATCAGCAGACGAATCTGCGTCATAAAATGCTGTTGCTTGATAGACACTCCGAGGCTACTACCATGTGGCGTGCATCCTTGCTTTGCCCCTGCACAGAATGTAATGCTGTGGAAATGCCGCTTCCACTTCCAGAGCTAACTGCTTGCAGATGAGGGGGCAGATGAAGGTGGCCTCCTAGCCTTGATGGAGGATAATCAATACTGCCTCGGAACGGCTCCGCGCCTATTTAAAGTGCACGCTTCCCAGTGCGATGACGCACAGATTGTTCGCATTCCTCTTTCGATGTCTGGTGGGTGAGGCAAGCGGATGTCGATTACAATCGGCACATATCTAGTGGGCGGGAGGGCGTGCGCACGGCCTATAGTTACCTAGAGTCACCATGTGACGAAATGTGGCCGTGACTGCTTGCTACGATTCGATTGAGTCTTGGAGAAGCAGAAACGACCACATGTAATAAACATAAATGTAACTGGGCAGTTTTGCATATTGTTTCATACTCATGGATGGCCTGGTTCTACATACCCTGGACCTGATTCATTGAACGTTTTCCTATGGGATTGCGCCATTATAAAACACTTCCATGAATCAGGCCCCCTATGTTTTGACATATACATTTAGTTAGGGCTGGATAGATCATTTAAACTCAGGACTTCTGGTTTCACGCCTATCCACAACACACTGGGGGTCATTACGAGTCAGGCGGTAAGGGATACCGGGCACCGGTAAGGAGACCAGTGCCGGTAATCCCTTACTGCCCGATTCCGAGGTCCCTTGGAGGGAACCGTAAGGAACGTGTGGTCTGACCACACGTCCCTTACGGGTCCCGCTAAGGGACCAGGGCGCTAATAATGGGCTCGCCATTCGCAAGCCCGTTATTAGCGCCCTCCCAATTCCCATTGAGCCCTATGGCGGCTCAAGTGGGAATGGGGAAGGGTTTGTTCAATGGGGATTTACCGGTCCCGTCAGGGTCGGACTGCACCGGTAAGTCCCCATTGAACAAGACCGGACTCGGACACGGTATGGGAGGCAGCCATGGTGCTGATAGCACCATGGCTACCGCCCATCTCATAATGAGGCCCACTATCTCTTCCCCTGTAGCCAGAGAGAAGATACACTGTAAAAAAACAAATTCAACTTATCTGGTTACAGATACATTGAGTTAGAATTACCCTGAGTGCCACCTGGATGTCTATTACAGACGTAATTAAAGTTATCAGAGTGGCAAACCACAGCGTGGATTTGATCAGGGGTCCGAGTTTTCAAGAACACTCGGTTGTCTGACATGGTACAGACGGAAAGCTTTCAATCACCATAATAACTGGCAATTGTTCTTGGCAAAGCATTCTATTCGTTTTTAGAGTAACAAAGTCACTGTACATGGTACAGGAAGGTGTGGTTCCTCTGTTCCGGGCATCTAAGTCCCCAGTTACAAAAACTCATACTTCTCAACTCACGCTTTTGGTCAGTCTCAGCCATCATGGAAGCAGCTCTCTCACCATCCAAGCACCTTACACATCCCTTCACTTCAGTGGACTCTCACTCCCGCAAAATCGTCTGTGTTCACCCACCCAGAGGAAAAAATGTTGCGAGGTATGCAAACTACTCCACACTGACAAATTCCAATGAGGCCGAAACAAGTCTGCTATTGTATGTGCACCTGTGCAGAAAGAACATGACCTAGCTGACCTAGAAATTTGTGTTGGAGTCACCCTTTTGGATTGTGACCAACACTGACCAACATTGAATTGCAAAATCACATTAAAGTTATCACCGGAGTGGTCCCCTGGCCCTCTGGCAGATCTGAAACAAAAGGGGGGTTAGGTTAGGACGTGTTAGTAGGACAAAGTTTGAAGAAGAGCAAGGGAGCTGTGAAGTACTATTGGCAGCTTTAGTTCAGTTAACACCATTCGCTGAGTGTATTGGTGTGGCATTCGGTTCTGAGTTCGTCGTGTGTTGTTGGGTTTGGGGGTCTGTGTGGTGTGTTTGTTGTTGCGGTGTGGTGAAGTGCATGTGGGTTGCTGCGGTTTTAAGATATGTGGTTATGTTAGATTAGAGTGTGAGAGGTGAGTAAGGAGTGGTGAGTTTTTAGAAGTGTTTTTGGGGGGTTGGTTAGTAGTCTTGTTGTTAGGAGAAATGCCCATTCCTATTGTGTCTCCTTCGTGATTTAGAGAAGGTTGTCTTCCTTTCAGTGATTGAGTTTCTGCATGATAAGGCTGTCTCATCTCTCTGCCATTATGCTAAATCAGCTACTCTTTGTGTTTCTATCTTTGTATTTGGCCACCCCGTATATCCCAGTGTGTCATTGCTGCAACCAAGTCCTTTCGGATCGATTTACTTCCGACCTAAGCCATATCCTATGTCAGGGGTGCACAACTGATTTTGACAGAGGGCCGAAAGTACCTTACATGAGGGCTATAGTGGGCTGAAAAGTAAATGTGGGCGGGGCGGTAGGGGGGGAGTGGCAGGAGACTTTTTAAACATCCAATTTGTATTAAAAACATGGAAAAAGAATATGTTTTTGAGGGGTAACAATTTTTATTTGCATTTCAAACCTACATTTTGTACTACACATTTTCCATTGTTATAATTTATTTCTATTTAGTTATTGAATCTAATCTGTTTAATTAACTTATATATATTTTATTGACCCTAGATTGGACATTCCGTTATTTTGGACTGCTATAGTTTGCTGTTTGGGTTGCCCAAGAGGAGTATGGCCTTCGTTGAGTCAGTTTTCCTCAAAAAGCAAAGGATGTACATCTCCTAACTGTGCCTGTTTTAGCTTTATTATTGGGTTCACTCTTGGAGTGCAACACTATGCCCCATGGCTCCCACCCCCAACCGAACACTATGCCCCATGACCCCCCAACCAAACACTATGCCCCATGGCCCCCTCACCCCCTACCAAACACTATGCCCCATGGCTCCCTCAACCCCCAACCAAACACTATGCCCCATGGCCCCCACCCCTCAACCAAACACTATGCCCCATGGCCCCCTCACCCCCAACCAAACACTATGCCCCATGGCTCCCTCAATCCCCAACTAAACACTATGCCCCATGGCCCCCACCCCTCAACCAAACACTATGCCCCATGGCACACACCCCTCAAACAAACACTATGGGGCATAGTGTTTCAACCAAACACTATTCCCCATGGCACCCCCACCCCTCAACCAAACATGCACCCATACAGACCCGAACCCCCAACTCAGCACACACACAAACATGCACCCATACAGACCCGAAACCCACCCCCCAAATCAGCACACTCTCAAACATGCACCGATACAGACACGAACCCCCACCCCCCAAATCAGCATACACTCAGACAAGCACCCATACAGACCCAAACCCCCCACCCCCCAATTAGCACACACTCTCAAACATGCACCCATACAGACCAGAACCCCGCACCCCCCAAACCAGCATACAAACTAGCAAGCATGCACACATACAGACCCTGCATCTCAACATACACCGCACTTACACTCCAAAACAAACATTCATACACACCCGACACCCCCCCACCCCCGCATCTCAACATACACACAAAAAACATTCAAATCCAAACATTCATACACATCCGACACCCCCTCACACACCCCCACCCCCGCATCTCAACATACAATCAAAAAACATTCAAATCCAAACATTTATACACATCCAACACACCCCAACCCCCGCATCTCAACATACACACAAAAAACATTAAAATCAAAACATTCATACACATCCGACACCTCCAACCCCCGCATCTCAACATACACACAAAAAACATTCAAATCCAAACATTCATACACATCCGACACCCCCACCCCCGCATCTCAACATACACACAATAAACATTCAAATCCAAACATTCATACACATCCGACAACCCCCCACACCCGCATCTCAACATACACACAAAAAACATTCAAATCCAAACATTCCTACACATTCGAAACCCCCCCACCCCCACATCTCAACATACAGACAAAAAACATTCAAATCCAAACATTCATACACATCCGACACCCCCCCACCCCGCATCTCAACATACACACAAAAAACATTCAAATCGAAACATTCATACACATCCGACACCCCGCCACCCCGCATCTCAACATACACAGAAAAAAACATTAAAATCCAAACATTCATACACATCCGACATCCCTCCACCCCTGTGTCTCAAAATACACACAAAAAACATTCAAATCCAAACATTCATACACATCCAACACCCCCCACCCCCGCATCTCAACATACACACAAAAAACATTCAAATCCAAACATTCATACACATCCGACACCCCCCACCCCGCATCTCAACATACACACAAAAAACATTCAAATCCAAACATTTATACACATCCGACACCCCCCACCCCGCATCTCAACATACACACAAAAAACATTCAAATCCAAACATTCATACACATCCGACACCCCGCATCCCAACATACACACAAAAAACCTTAAAATCCAAACATTCATACACATCCGACACTCCCCACCCCCTCATCTCAACATACACACAAAAAAACATTCAAATCCAAACATTCATACACATCCGACACCCCCCTCCCCCGCATCTCAACATACACACAAAAAACATTCAAATCCAAACATTCATACACATCCGACACCCCCCCACACCCGCATCTCAACATACACACAAAAAACATTCAAACCCAAACATTCATACACATCCGACACCCCCCCACCCCCGCATCTGACCATTCCCCCCAAAGACATTCAAATCCAAACATTCATACACATCCGACACCCCCCACCCCCGCATCTCAACATACACACAAAAAACATTGAAATCCAAACATTCATACACATCCGACACCCCCCACCCCCGCATCTCAACATACACACAAAAAAACATTCAAATCCAAACATTCAAACACATCCGACACCCCCCCACCCCCACATCTCAACATACACACAAAAAAACATTAAAATCCAAACATTCATACACATCCGACCCCCCACCCCCGCATCTCAACATACACACAAAAAACATTAAAATCCAAACACTCATACACATCCGACACCCCCATCCCCGCATCTCAACATACACAAAAAACATTCAAATCCAAACATTCATACACATCCGACACCCCCGCATCTTAACATACACACAAAAAACATTAAAATCCAAACATTCATTCACATCCAACACCCCTCCACCCCCGCATCTCAACATACACACAAAAAACATTCAAATCCAAACATTCATACACATCCGACACCCCCCCACCCCCGCATCTCAACATACACACAAAAAACATTCCAATCCAAGCATTCATACATGTCCGACACCACCCCCCACATCCCCGCATCTCAACATACACGCAAAAAACATTCAAATCCAAACATTCATACACACCTGACACCCCCCACCCCCGCATCTCAACATACACACAAAAAACATTCAAATCCAAACATTCATACACATCCGACACCCCCCCACCCCCCCACCCCCGCATCTCAACATACACACAAAAAACATTCAAATCCAAACATTCATACACATCTGACACCCCCCCTCCACTCCATCTCAACATACACACACAAACATACAGCAAAACAGACCCGACACACAAACAGACCACTTACCGGAGACGTGCTGGAAGGCAGGTATGCTGGAAGTCGCTGGAATCGTACTATGGCTGGCGTGGTCCAAGGCTGAAATGCCTTCCGCATCAAGCCTTATGGACCACGCCAGCCGTAGTGCTGGCCCTCCATTGGTGAAGCACACACGCACTACGTGGCTCGTAAGAGCAACGTGGTGTGTGTGTGCTTAGCCAATGAGGGCCAGTGTTTTGTCCGGCCCAGAAGAAAACAAAGACTTTCCTAATGGAGGGCGGCCGATGCTGCTTGCGGGCCGCCCTCCATTAGGAAAGTCTTTGTGCCTCGCGGGCTGGACAAAAGAGCATGGCGGGCCGCAACTGGCCCGCGGGCCGTATGTTGTGCACCCATGCCGTATGTTCATTGTGAGTGGGTGAGGTTGGTGGTAGTGTTAGGCATGTTTGCTATTGTTCTGTCTTCATGGGGTTGTCACTCGAGTTCTGTTCCACCTAGCATTGTCTATCTTGTTCTTGTAGGAGTTTCCCTTAGTCGGTCCCAGGTGTTGTCTGTGCCATCATATATTCTGTCAGTCTGTTCTTTTGCTTAGCTCAAGGATTTATGTCTATGCCTTTGTATTACTTTTATGGAGGATGACATCCAAGGGGGTTGCTGGCAGTATTACTGTTTTTTCTTTCACTTCCTATGATCAATTCTTATGCCATAAAGGAGAAAATGGTGCAAACTGCAATTAGGTGTACGGCACACGTTTGTGAATTTTTAATATGGCAAGGGAGGCAGTTTCTGGCAATAGAGAGGACAATTTATCTCATGCCAACAGGAGGAGGTGGCAGAAAAGGACAGACATTTCTTGTATATTTCATGTCTTTTGGAGTGATGACTTGTGGTCATGGGAATGTAATGTTGTAATGTAATGTAATGGGTTATTTATAACGCGCTTAATACCCAGACGTTTCTAAACGCGAAGCCGGGGATCAAACCTGCATTGCTCCACCTCGTCTTGCTTCCAAGACGAGCACGTTGGCCCTGGGCTATCCTCCCGAGAAGTCCACACAGAGATAAGAGAATGGGCAGTGGACTCACAATGTGTTTCCGAAGGTAAAAATTGTCTCGGGTCAAGGTGAAACTGAAGGTGCAGCTCAACAGTGTACGTGCACATTGCAAGCAGTTATTTTTAAAGGATTAATAGCAGGCCTCCGAGTGGCAACTCCACCCCAAAGCTGGAAAGGGGAAATGGATGGGGTGTTGAAGTTTAATTAAGGTTGGGACTGTGTGTCCGTGTGGATGATTGGGGATGACTTGGTTTTCTGGAGACAAGGGGAAGTGGGGAAGACGGTGGCACTGGGAGGGGTATGCTTGCAAGGGAGTGTGGGGTGGATTATGTCAGGACACTGAGCAGTTCAGGGTGGAGTGATTAGGGGAGAGGTGAGATTTATTTTTGAAGAGGGTAGCAATTGCATAAAGTGGGTCTTTCTACGCAAGTTGGGACAGAGACAGGAGATACAGAGTAGTAAGGGTTGCAGTGACAGATGAACATGAGGTGCACAGTGGGACAGAATGCACATCAAAAGGAACTGGATCTATTTGGGAATTACAAAAAAGGATTAGTCATAGACGCAGCTCAGAAAATGTTTAACAATGTCAGAATGAAGAACAAGAGGGCTATGGTTTCCCTCTACCTCTGTGCAGTCAGCAAAGTATAGCTCTATTTGGAAACCTATGACAGAGAAGTGATATGTTTTCCCTTGGTTGAATGAAAAGCATGGTGGTCTGCAGACTGTATCCCAGGGGCCAAATATGACAAACTGACACCTGGTGAGTGGAGGGTAGCCTTTCAAATATAAAATCATGTTGGTAATTAGGTTTCTCAAAGCGGGTTCTGCCAAGCAGACCCCACTTTCATAATGCGCCATGACAAAAAACATAGTGTGTCAATGTACTCCTGCTGTGAGTGACTGTCTGCTCACATCGCCAGCAGCTGCTCTGCAGTGTCGGCAGGTTCAAAGGTTGCATGTGTGTCGCTGAACACATCTGATGGAACCCCAAGTTCCAACAGACAGGATTTTTAACAATGAGCAAAATATGCATGTATGGCCCAGAAGCCTGGAGGCAGTTAGTAACAAGTAAATATGAGCCTTGTCTGGTTTCCACATTGTGGCTACTGGGATTACATAGTTATACAACTACAGGCAATGGAAGTCATTTTAGTGTCAGCTTGGTGGCCAGTGGCTTATTCATGAAAGGGCCTGGTTTGTATTGAGCTGGCTGGGATGGCTGTACCCACACCACCATGTGGGTTCCACCCACAAATATCTTCCTTTGAACACCCTGAGAAGGCTTTTTACATCCTCCAGGGAACAGCAACTCTCCCTGTGGGTTCAGTTGGGTACTAGTGCTTTGAAGGCAGTCCTGACATTACGTTGGCCACCTCTCACTTGGTTGCTGATTACTGGAGTCCTTCTGATGTAGGCAGACAGAGGAAGGAGATGGAGTTAGAGAGGCCCAGGAGAGAGTTCCAGTCCACAGAGTGGCCCAACCATCACATGTTTTGCTAGGACTCCCAGGCTTCTTGGCCTCCTCCTGACCTCCTGCAGACAAAGAACTCTGGGCTCTAGGTATGACATCAGAAAGCAAAGGGAATGTGTTTCAGTAGTCTTGATTGGACCCTTAACAGCAGGCTTGCTTTGGACCATACACTGTTGGTTTTTGCATCATTCTTGAAGAATGATTCACCTGGAAATATTTTTGGGGATAATGTCTGCTCCAAAGTCCTCTGTCATACAGGTGAAGACAGAGAGCTCCAAAGGAGCTCCCAAGCCATCCTATGGGTTTATTTGAGATGACAAGCTGGCTGGGCAAGGTCCTGGCTGGGCAAGGTCTACTACAACTGAGAGCACCGATAACCAGGTACTGCTCACTGGAAGTGACAGAACCCTGCAAGTGCTCCCTACAAACTATACTGACTGGGAAGAGCAGAAGAAAAGACTCAAGTTGCCCATGAGAGCCTAGACAGAGTTCCCAGTATCTGCAAAGCCCAACTGTCAGTCTAGAAAAATGGATACCCCTCATATGTGACCGCAAACATATTTTGATGGCTGTGGGCCAACCGTCTCATGCACAATATGACAGAATATAGGTTTCCGAGATTGCCAATGAACGACCATTTTGATGTAACAAGAATCGCCATTTTGTTTTCTAACCATTGCTCATTGCTTTCTGTTCTTATTTGCTTCGCAGTACATTTTCTGCTTACACTGCTCGACTGTAAAACATTGTTGTCTGCACGTAAAAGGACAAGGCCGCAGGGCCCCGAGGATAACAAGAGTTTGTTGAAACACAACGTAGGCAGCCCCAGGAAGAATGCCCGGCTCCCTCCCGAATGTAGCCTTGAAGCAGAGCTGCAGGACATTTAATCATTTCGCAGCTGCCAGCCAGTCTCGTTATATGGTAGAATATGGTAGAATAAAGCAGCTAAAGGCTTGAATTATGCTCTTCTTATGGCCCCCCTTTGCTGAACCCTGTTACAGCGTGTCGGCTCCCAGGACATGAATAGCAAGGTCTGGAATGCAACTCTTCCCCCGTATGTAGCTCGCTTCCAAGAACAGAAGCGCTGTGTTCCGTTCAACAACTGAAAGAGGCCTCCGCACTCACAAATTGCAAATTGTTACTAGAATAGATATTTGAAGGTGTTATAGTTGTCAAAAGTGTCCATCATCACACCAAGTTCAAAGAAACCCAATAAAGGGGGGTGTTAAACATGTCATAGCTGATTGTTTGATATGCATTTTGTATATATGTAACTGATGTACGTAATTCACTCTCTTGCGTCCCTCGAGGTCTAGAGATATACGTCGCGGGGCGTGAGACCGAGTTGGCCAACTGAGACTTTTGCTTTGCAATAAACCCTAGCTTTGGGAATACAACCTCATGTCTGGCGTATCTATCGTGTGTGGTGATTCGCCTTGTTTCCTTAGATGTAAGGGACCCCTAGGGGCCCCTTTCAAGATGGCGCCCGACTAGGGACCCTCCCCCACTTGTTCCATCGCATACGTTGTAATTGAGTAAGGCGGAGAATGGCAAGGACGGGACGATCGGGCCGGGATCAAGAGGTGTTCGGGGCGCCCTGTAGAAGTGATGAGAGACTCCTTTGCAGATCTGCACACATCTGATCCCTGATCGACGTGCCTGGCTAGAGAACAAGGCGGCGAGGGTCCCGAAACGAGGCGGAAGCCAAGAAACGTAGACACAACGTAATTGGGTGCGTCAGTATACAGACGACTTGTGTCCGAAAGGACAAATTGATTTATCAGGTGAGTCATTGCCCGATTCAAAGTAATCCTGATATTGGTTGAGAGTTGACTTTGCAAAATCAAACGCCCTAGGTAAGGTTGATTAACCAGGGGGAAGGTTGAAACATGCCTGGGGTATTGTCCACCCTAGCAGGGTTTTTCCGCTGTGGTAAACAATCTTTGGAAGATGGCCAAATTGCACCACATGGGGGAACGCCGGCGTATGAGATGTATGTGAAGTATGGAGTGGGTGCGGGGGCGTGGCTACGAGAGCCATGTAGGAGGACGCGTTCCATCGGAGCTCCCGAGATCCTGAACAGATCCGGGCAAATCAGTGCGGTGCGACTGCTTATTGAATACCGACGATACGCATGCCAGCGTGTGAAAGTGCTACCTATGCACTGTGAACCTTTGGAGGACATAGTAGCTACGGCGGCGAAGATTGGGGAAGAAAAGTCGAGAGACGCTGAGGACAAAGGGTGACCCAAAATGGCCGACGTAGGCCCGAGACGGAATAGAAAAGAGTAGCGGGAAGACCTATCCAGGCCAGCGTGCAGTGCGCCCACTCATCATTCGGAAGACCTGCACATCCCCAGAACCATGTCAAGTAGGGCGGTGCGACCCAAGGCGAAACAGCCCACGCTGGACGACTTCACCAGGACGTCTCCGGGCCCGGACGCCACCAAGAATAAAGATGCATCGGCCGTGGGTGGCGCGACGCCTTTGAGCTCTAATCAAGAAATCCTGGCGGCGATTGCGGACCTGAGAGCAGCCTGGGAGTCGAAATTAGAACTGGCTGTCTCTGAATTAAAAACGGCATTGGACCTCAAAGTTGGGGAGGTCCAGGAGGACGTCAATCTGCTGAGACAGGACGTTAGGGTTCTGGCAGAGCGCACAGAGTCGCTGGAAAAAGAAGTTGGCCCGAACACGGCGGACTGCGCCACCCACAAGGCAAAACTGCACGCCCTAATTCAAAGGGTGGGCAACTTGGAAAGTAGAGCGGAGGAGGCGGAAGGACGAGCCCGCCGCAACAATATCCGTATTGTGGGCTTACCGGAGGGGACGGAGGGCCGAGACCCTACTGACTTTGTTGAGACCATGTTACTGCAGGAGATACCCGGAGGGGCCTTATCCCAAGGCTTCGCAGTGGAAAGAGCGCACAGAACCCTAACGAGGAGGCCGCCTCCTGGAAACCCGCCTAGACCCATCATTGCCAAAATTCTTAACTACCGCGATCGGGAAAGAATATTGGAACATTTCCGAAAAGGAGGCACGATCAAGAAAGGAGCAGCAAACATCACGGCGTATCCGGATTATACTCTAGCTGTGCAGCGGAGCCGCATGAATTTTGGGACTGTGAAACGGAGGCTGAGGGAGGCAGGTTATAAATATATGTTGCTTTACCCTGCAAAACTGAAGGTTATACAGGCACATAAAACTTTATTTTTCGAGACCCCAGAGGACGCCATGGAGTGGCTCGACACACAGGGGTGCCCCCAGGAATCGGCGGACCGGCCCCAGAAGGATTCGGAGGCGCTGCGGAAGGCGTAAAATGGCGTCGCAAGATGGCGCGACTCATGGACTTTGAGACTTGATTATAGTCGGTTCGGAACCTTCGGTATGGAAGGTCAGTTGGTTGTACTGTTTGTCGCAAACACTGAGATTATTATCGAACGGGAGCCCCATGGAGCGATACTCTTTCCCCACAATAGCTTAGGTTAGGTGGCCATTAGGGCGACCTCACCCTACTGGGCTCCGTGCACTGATCGGTGATTGCGGAACTAGATGTGGGGGTGCCTGAGCTCTGTTGTTGAAGCTGGGCAACAGTTGGGGTGTGTGGTGTTGGGGGGAGGGCGGGTGAGGGAGGGGAAAGGGAGTTGGGGTTTGGTTGTGTGTGTAGTCAGTTGGGGAATGAGCTTATTCGCGGAGTGGCTGCGGTGGGACGCCTTCTGTGTCATGCGAACTGCTGGAGGTTCCTGCAAATGGGGTGGGGAGACACATAATTGCCATGGGAGACCTTAAGATTGCCACCTGGAACGTCCGCGGACTCAATAATTACTTGAAAAGAAATAAAGTCATGTTGTATCTTAAACGACAGAAGATCGACATTGCCCTGCTACAAGAAACGCACCTGACCCAACATAAACTAGACCTTGTAAAGAAAAAATGGGGTGGCACGGTGGTGGGCTCCACGTACTCGGCCTATGCCAGGGGTGTGCTGATCTGGGTGGCCCCGCGTGTCCCACTCAGAATTGTACGAGAGGAGGTAGACACGGAGGGTAGGCTGGTAATACTGAGAGCACTGATTGAGAACAGAGGACTGAGTATTATTAATACATATGCCCCCAACCAGAATACTGCTATATACTTCAGGACTTTATGTGCACGCCTGGGCCCGTGCGCAGAGGAACCGATTATCTGGGGAGGGGACTTCAACTGTGTTCTTGACCCCAAGATAGATAGGTCCGACAGTAAAGTGGACAAGCCCACCCCGGCGGCTAGAGCTTTACGGGTACTATTAGACGATTTTGGACTAGAAGATGTCTGGAGACTGAAACACCTCACTGCCTCGCAGTACTCTCATTATTCGGCCCCACAACAGCTGCATACGAGATTAGACTATTTCTTTGCCACGCCAGAAGTGGCGATAGCAACTACTCAGATTGAATACAGAGCGAAGGTCCTGTCGGACCATTCGCCCTTGGTGATGGCCTGGCAATATGGCCGCCCCAGAGGGCGGATACCAACATGGCGCCTTCGGGCGGAGGCGCTTAGAGACCCGGGCTTCAGAGAGGATATTAGAGAGGCGATTATAAGGTACTTTGAGGAGAACACGGGCAGTGTAGATTCGGCTAGTACACTTTGGGAGGCCTTCAAGGTGGTATTGAGGGGCGACGCTATTTCCAAATCAAAGGGCCTGCAGGGGGGGGGTTCTAGCTGAGCTAGAGAAAGTGGAGAAAGAATTGGAGCGTGAATGTACCAGAGCGGGAGGGGACACAGACCTAGTACTCGAATTACAGCAACGATGCTCGGAGCTCTGGGAGCGGCTTTGCGACCTCAACTACAGGAAATACGTGGAGAGGCAGCATGCAGGCGGTGACAAAACTGGTCGCCTACTGGCATGGCTTTATAAGAGGGAAACCCCTAGGACCCCGATCATGATGATAGAAAAGGAAAATGGGGAGGAGGCTCACACTCAGGAAGAGGTTAACGCCGCTTTCTTAGATTATTATAAAGCGCTGTATGAGGACAAAGGGGAAGACAATCTGGATAAAATCAGGGACACACTGGAAGATATGGAATTGCCTAGAATTAGTGCAGAGGAAAGGGAGGAGCTAGATGGTCCCATTACGCTAGATGAACTGGAAAAGGTGGTGAAGCGGCTACCTACTTGCAAGACCCCGGGCACTGATGGACTCCCAAGTGAGTTCTACAAAACATATAGCGCGGAGATACTCCCCCCCATGCTGGAGATGTATAATGAATCATTTGAGGGAGGCCGATTGCCGGACACGCTCAGAGAGGCGCTGATCGTGCCGCTACCCAAGCCTAACAAGCCGAGACAACACTGTGGGTCATATAGACCGCTGTCGATGTTGAACCAAGACAGTAAGATCCTGACAGCGGTCCTGGCGGACAGACTACGCAAGGTCATCGGCAGACTGATACACCCGGATCAGACGGGTTATGTCCCCGGCAGGAATATAACCCACAATCATAGGCGGCTCCACCGGGTGATCGAAGAAGGGAACAGAAGGGATGAGGAAATGGCAGTGATCTCCTTAGACGCAGTCAAGGCATTTGATTCGGTGAGGTGGCCGTGGCTGTTCGCGGTCCTGGGGGAATACGGGTTCGGGCCAGGCTATATCAGATGGGTGAGGCTGCTGTATAGCCAGCCAACGGCTAGGGTGCGCACGGGATCGGTGATATCCGATAAGTGGCGCCTTGGTAGGGGTACTAGACAGGGATGTCCTTGGTCCCCGATGTTATACATATTGGCCCTGGAACCCTTAGCGGTATATCTCAGACAGCAATATGACCTGGTGGGCATCGAGGTGGGAGGAGAGAGCCACTTGATATCCCTATATGCCGATGACTTGCTGCTGTACCTAAAATATCCGGAGGAGAACCTCCAGTATGTTTTGGAGGGCATGCAGAAGTATGCCGAATTGTCCGGCATAGCGGTTAATCCCGGCAAGTCGAGCATGTTCCCCCTAGGGTATTACTTGAGGGTCCCCACGGAAAGCTTACCGGTATTACCCGTGCCTTGGGCGACCGAGTCCTTCCGATACCTCGGGATAGACATATATCATACTGTGGTAAACGAACATCTGCACAATACTGCAGTTGCTGTGGACAAAATCCGCGCGTCCATGCGATTTTGGGAGAAGCTGCCGCTGGCGATGATAGGGCGGGGGGCGCTGCTTAAAATGGTTGTCCTGCCTAGACTGTTGCATTTTTTCAACAACATACCATACTTAATACCTAAGAAGTTCTTTACCAAACTCGACAGCATGTGCAGGGACTTCCTATGGCACGGCACTCGCAACCGAGTGGCACTGTGGAAGCTGCAAAACTTTCACGATAAGGGAGGGATCAAATTACCACATTTTGAGGCCTATTATGTAGCGAGCCAATTGCAATATGTTACACAGTGGCTCTCTGATGAGGAATCTCCCGAGTCTAGGTTGGTTGGGACAGATTGCGCCCCGTTTTATTTGAAGGAAACCATCTGGGTCCCTAGACAGGACTTAAATCTTCGCCCTGGCATGCTGTTACTTGGGTGGAGAATGTGGCGTAGAGCATGTCGGCTACTGGGGAGCCTGGACCCGTGTTCGCCTCAGGTGCCACTGGTCGCTTTGACTGCGGGGGATAGCCAACTTAGGAAAATGATCAGAATATACTGGGAATCGGTTGGGTTAGCCACGTTAGGAGATATATGGCAAGATGAGGCCATCAAGGATTTTGCAGACCTAGAAGAGGAGACTGGGTTACACGTGGGCTAATACGTTACATACCTCAGGTTGGTACGGATTATCCGAAAATCTTGGCCTGAGACGGTGTTAGCGGAGGATCCGGACGCCCTGATTGACACGATATATGATATATCAGAGGGCGGACACGAGATCTCCAGACTGTATGAGGTGGTGATGTCCCGGGTGGGGAAGGACCTGATGGATTTGAGACTAGAATGGGAAACGGAGGTGGGGACTCAGATGACTGATGGGATGTGGGAACGGGCTATGGGATATCATAAAAAAGTGTCCAGAAATGCTAGATTACAGCAAATCCAACTATATATCACGCATAGAGCGTACATGACCCCCAAAAGAATTGCTAAGTTTGCGAACACAGGCAGACAAGCATGTCCGAAATGTAACGAGGAGGACGCGGACATGACGCATATGTTCTGGTCCTGTCCAGTAATAGAGGTCTTCTGGGGAGAAGTGTCACAGAAGTTAGCAAACAAAGGGGTCATGATAAGCATTGACACGGCCTGGGCTTGCCTCCTAGGGGGGTTCCCTAGACCGAAGAACACCAGACATCTTGGGAAACTGAGGGACCTAGCGTATATACTCGCTAAAAGGAGGATAGCCATGAACTGGAAGCAATGCTATAAACCCAGGATAGAGATGTGGTGGAGGGATCTGCAAAAATGGGCGGAAGCTGAAACCATGGTCTGGCAAGAGGCATGCAGTAAATGTGGGGAGGAGGATGTGGGCAACCTAGTAGCCTGGAAGTTGCTAGTTACTGGTCTGTTTGGGGTGCAGGGGGAACCTACTGCCTCAGAGGAGGGGGACACCCGGCCACTCCAGGTCGATACAGAACTACCCTGTCGATAAGCTCTTGGGGGGGAGGGGGGAGTGCAGTGTTGTGTTTTTTTAATTGTCAATTGTCCTATTGTACATAATGCCACAAGTTTGTTTTGTACTGTTTTCATTTAAAATAAAAATATATTTTAAAAAAAAGTATGGAGTGGGTGCGATAATATTCTGTGAGACTTGGCATAGGCAAAGCAGAAAGCAACAAGACCATCAGTGTCCGATTAATGGTAGTTTTGAGAGAGCGAGAATAGATAACTTGGAAAGGGTGTTGATAAGAAAGAAAACGCGTCCTGCAGCATTTGACATTGTTAAAGACTGGAGAAGGGAAGCAATGCTCCGATTCAGAAGTAGAGCGAAGCATGCGCGCAGGCATAAATCGAAAGGTGAAGTAGCGGAAGAGAAAGAAGAGGAGGAGTGGACTGAGAGTCAAAGGAGGTCAGGTAGGCTTGACCAGTTGAATATAGGAAAAATATACCCACAACGAGAATTACACAAAGCAGATGAATTGATAGAAAACATATTGACCCATACAAAACAAGGCCCAAGATCAGAAGTGAGACCAGACACGTCAGTAACTAGTGCCCAAACCCCGCCCGTAGCCCAAACTCTCCCTCCGGTAGCTCAAGCCCTCCCACAGCCACAGACCGCACACGTAACACTTCCTATTAGCCAACCAGGCCCACAACAGACACTCCCTGTTCCCATTGTCCCATCCGCACCTCCCGCCTTAGACACAGACTCGGTACCGTCCGTTCCTCCCGGGGTTGAAGTTGAAACCACGGGGGCGAGAGGCAGGACTGAACAACGTGGATGCACGAGGGTAACTCACAGTGCGATCAGCAAAGAAAGGAAGGTGGAATTGCAGCAACAGGCAGAGATGTATATAGATGGGAATGATGGGACGGCAGAATTGGCTTCGATGTATGACTTCCGAAGAAGCAACGAAAGACAGGTAGTGTTGGAATGCATGGGTGAATATTTGGTGGAGAAATGGAAACAGTTAATTGGGAAATTACCACCACAGCGATTGTTAGATTTGAATGCATTAGCACGCAGTAGGGAGAGGGATGAAGAAGTGAGAGAACATGTACATGGACTTTTTGAACTTAAAGATGAATTAGATAATGATTATGCCGAAATGTTTACTACACCTAGGTACAGGAGTAGGGATATCGGGAGACATGGGAAGGGAATGCAGGGGTCACATAATGAACGGCAGCAGTAACAATCACCGGGGCAGAAGGAAATGGTGGACGAATTATTGTTGTTAAAACAGATGGGGGCAGACTTGAAAGCATGCCTACTGAAAACGCAGGTACTACTGTAGCAAGTAGTAGGACACAATAGAGGGAGAGGGAAAACACAAGGAAGGAGTAATTCGAATATGCATGGGGGAACAGTGGGACCAAATCAGTGTGCGTATTGTAAGGAGGAAGGACACTGGCAAGCGCAATGTCCGCATCTGCAGAATAGAAATGGGTCTGGTCAGAGGAGACAGCATAGAGGACACCAAGGAGCGAATGGACCAAATAGGAATAGTATGCAGCAGCACCACAATTATGGAGGTAATCAAAACCAAGCCCAAAACCAAAGTGCCCCTAACCAGAGTCAGGGACAGCAAAACCAACAGTATGGAAACCAGAGTGGGGGAAATAGAGGGAAGAGTGGGAACGTTTTCGATACACAGCCAAACACGTATTACAGTAACATTAATGATTACACATCGGACGATGTGTTATTTCCCCAATAGGACAGCCCAGGACAGGGGTCGGAACCAGTGTCTATTCCCGTGAATCAGAGAGGATCCTACGTAGAAATGAGAGTCGGGAGTGAGGAGCACCGCTTTCTTGTAGATACAGGAGCGCAAAAGTGTTCAATAGACCATCACTTGTTTCCGGATATACCCCTGTCAGGGCAAAATAATGTTTCTGTAGGGTTCGCAGGTAAACCAGTCATAAACCCAGTGTCCCAACCAGTCCCAGTTACTGTAGGACCATTCACTGAACATTGTCCTTTCCTTTTAACAGAAAATTGTGGGGAGAACTTGTTGGGATTAAATTTGTTGAAAAAATTAGGTTCCGTTATACATTGCATGGCAGACGGGGTGTTCCTAACGATTTGGCCACAAGATGCCCCTGTGTCAGAATTCATGTCTGAAACTTTACCAGGAGAACTAAGTAAAGTGCCAACCTGTATATGGGCAATGCATGACAACGTTGTAGGATGCTTGAAAATAGAGCCAGTAAAGATCATTTTGAAAGAGGGTGTTACCCTACCGCGAATTCCCCAATACAGAATTTCGGCTGAAGGTGAGAAAGGATTGAAGAGTATTGTTACAGATTTGGTGAAATTAGGGGTAATTGAAGAAATCACAGGCAGTACATGCAACAGCCCGATTCTTCCAGTTTATAAAAAAGGTGCCAATGAAGTACCATACCGTTTTATAATTGATTTGCGTGCGCTAAACAAAGTAGTAGATCCACAATTTCCTTTAGTGCCAGATGTCACTACAATATTGACAATGATACCAGTTTCAGCAGAATATTTTAGTGTAGTTGATCTAAAAAATGCGTTCTTCAGCATTCCAGTGGACAAGGACAGCAGATATTTGTTCACGGACGATCATTTACATTCACGCGGATTCCGCAAGGTTACACAGAAAGTCTGAGTATTTACAGTAGAGCATTGAAAGAGCAGCTAGACATGCTAGACTTACCAGTGGGCTGCGTACTCTTGCAATACATAGACAATCTATTATTAGCTGCTGACACAGAGGAGATTTGTAAAGAAAGCACTGTATTACTACTGTCACACCTAGCGGCACATGGCCATAAAGCTAGTTTGAAGAAATTTCAATATAATCGAAAGGAGGTGGCCTATTTGGGCTACCTACTTTCGAAAGAAGGGAGAAGGCTAATGCCAGAACGCATAGAAAGTATTTCTTGTATGCCTATTCCAAAGACACAGAAAGGAGTCAGAGCCATAATAGGCATGGCTTCATATTGCCGACAATGGATTGGTAATTTTGCGTTAATTGTGAAACCGATGGTGAATTTGACTAGAAAGGATGCGGTTATGCCTTTACAGTGGGATGAGGAATGTAAGAAAGCATTTGATCAATTGAAAACTGCATTATGTTCGGCTCCAGTTTTGGGCACGCCGAATTATGAGAAGGTTTTTAGACTGTTTGTGTGTGAAAGTGAAGGATGTGCATTGGCGGTTTTAACACAGCAACAAGGTGGAAGAAATAGGCCATGCAGCTATTTTTCTTCTGCGCTGGACCCTGTAGCGCGTGCACTACCACGATGTTTGCGATCTGTCGCACCGGCTGCTGCGTCAGTGGAACAAACGGAAGGGCTGGTATTGGGGCATACTTTAATTCTGATGGTGCCACATGCCATAGACGTTCTATTAAATAGAACACAGACGCAACACCTCACCTCTGCTAGATTGACAAGATATGAGATTATCTTGTTCGCGCCCCATATCCAAATTATGAGGTGTAGCGCTTTGAATCCTGCAGAATTAATGCCATTAACCATAAAAGAAATTGGGAAGAATGAATCACCCCCCCACGATTGCTTAATGGTCACTGAGGAAGAAACCAAGGGGAGAGTTGATTTAAATGATATTCCACAGAAAGAGCCAGATGGAGAGTTATTTTGTGACGGCTCATGTTTTAAATTACCTGACGGCACGACAACTGCCGCGTACGCTATCACTACCCTAGAGAGCATTGTAGAAAGCAAAAGAATCCCCTACAACTCGGCACAAGCCGCAGAGATAATAGCATTAACCAGAGCCTGCGAGATTTTTGAAAATGTGAATGTGAATATATATACTGATAGTCAGTATGCTTTTGGGGTGGTTCATAACTTTGGTCGACTCTGGGCTGAGAGAGGGTTCTTGACATCACATGGTGCCAGAATTCAACATGGCCCTTTGATTGTACGATTGCTGTCTGCACTCACGCTTCCAAAGCGCCTAGCAATAGTGAAATGCGAGGCACAGAAAAAGGTAACATGCAAAGTAGGAGAGGGAAACGCGTTTGCAGACAGAATTGCGAAACAAACTGCCACTGATTTAAATACCAAAATGATGACGGTTCAAACTGAGTAAGTACCCTGTATGATAGAAAATGGAGTTACCACTGTCAAAGAAATGCAGGCCGAAGCTATGGCCGATGAAATACAAGGGTGGGCAGAGGGCTCTGCTGAGTTAGATCTGGAGGGTTGTTGGGTGGACAAGCGAACTAGAAACTGGATGTTGCCAAATTCATATGTGACTGCAATGGTCACAATGGCCCACAGCCCTACTCACATCTGTGCGAAAAAGATATTACAGCACCTATCTACAGTATGGCTGAATGTAAACATAAAGAAGAATGCAGAGAGGTTGGTGCAGAACTGTATCACGTGTTTACAACACAATGTAGGAAAGGGAATAGTGACTCCAATAGGCAGTTTTCGCCCGCCCTCTATGCCTTTTGAGGTGATCCATTTTGATTTCATAGAGATGGAGAGTTGCCAAAATTTGAAATATGTCTGTGGTGATCTGTGCATTCAGTAAGTGGGTGGAGGCATAGCCCTTAAAAGACTGCACAGCAATGAGCATGGCAAAAGTAATGCTTAAAGAATATTTTTCCCGTTTTGGCTTGCCCCGTGTCTTATGGTCAGATAATGGCCCGCATTTTGTAGGTGCAGTGGTGTTACAGATATGTGCGGGTCTTCAGATTGATAAGAGATTCCATAGTTCAAGGCATCCGAGTTCGGCCGGTCTTGTGGAGAGGCACAACGGGATTCTCAAGTCAAAAATCAGCAAAATATGTGCAGGAAGCAAGTTGAGTTGGGTGGATGCATTACCAATAGCGCTATTATGCATGCGTACGTCTGTACAGGCTAAAACTCGGCTCTCCCCATAAGAAATCGTAATGGGGAGGCTGGCAAATGTTTGGTGCGCACCTCAGCCAAAACGACTTAGAGAGGTAGAACATCCTGTGCTTAGTACTTATTGTGGCCTTTTAATGCAGAAATTGCGTTTGATTCATCAGCAGGTGCAGGAGGCATTACCAGTGAGATACACCGGTCCGGGACATGCACTGGAGCCAGGAGACTGGGTGCTGCTGAAAAGTTTTGAAAGAAAGTCATCGTTAGCACCCATGTGGCGTGGCCCCTATCAAGTACTCTTGGCAACGCAGACGGCGATACGGGTGGATGGACGGAAGTCGTGGATCCATGCCACCCATGCCAAAAAGATTCCAACTTCACTGAAAGACTTGCCTGACCCAGACGACAGGAAAGAGACAGCGGTCCCAGAAACGGAAGAAACTGTTGCCAGTAAGCCGCCACCAAATCTGCCCAAGCGAGAAGTAAAACTCGAAACAAAGCCTGAGACGATTGCCGAAAAGGGGAAAGGGCCAAGAGTGCCCCAACGTTGCCCAGCAGAATCGACATCACTGTTGGCCGACACGAAATCTGCCTTGCAAATACCAGCAGAAACTAAACGTGTACCCCTTTGGCGCCCACCAGCACTTGCCAGCACGCCAAAGACCGAATCTGCATCACTGGCATGGCGCACACCAGCACCTGCAGTAGCGCCACAGGCTGACTTTGAGCCTGAATCTGGAAGTGCATCGGCACTGTTCACGGATCACACGATACCAGGAGTGAGGCGATACAATTTGCGGCCTCGAAAGACAAAGTGATCCACAGTTCTTTGGCGTTTATATCAACCTCTGGTTCTGGTCATGGACGGAGAAGGAACTAGAGGTGTAGAGGAGAGAAGCGTGAGAGTTGTGCAAGTCAGACAATTCAAGACTCGCGGCTCTTCTGTGCGATCATAAAAAGTACATGTGTCCTGAACCAGAGTGGACAAGCTGGGCGCACTTGATACTAAGGAAATAAAATAACTGATCAAAAGTCCTCTGAGCAGTATGAGAAAGGACAAGTGATCTTGCCTAAAAATAAATAAGCAAATCCAGGCTAAAAAGGACTGGCAGAACTGAACTGTGACAATTCCGTTGAACTTATTGACATCAGAGCAAGCGCAACGAAGAGAGATATCCACGATGAACTGTAATAAGGAAGAAGAAGGATGATGAGAAACATGTCGGGACCGGTTCCAGCCTCCTCCTGCACCACTGCTGAGAATGAGTCAATTATAGAAACTGTAAGCTTAAGAAAAACGCATGGTAAAAAGAATTGTATGCTGGCACTGACAATAATTATGTCCTTTATGAGTGTGGTAGCACCAATAACGACAGCCCTAGCATTATGGTATGTGGAATCGATACACCCATTAGGAATGTTTTTACCGATAGTTAATATATCTACTACTGAAAGCCTGGTTCAGGTGATACCTTATACCCTGTCCCCAATGGAAGAAAGACACAGGGAAGGGTTTGGTAACAACACGTAACAACATATTGATTATGAACATGACCCATGCAATTCTGAAGAAAACAAGTTGCTGGGTATGTACCCATTTACCGCAGCATGCTGGGAAAGGAATAGGTTGGTATGTACAGCCATTACCATTAAGTTCTGCATGTAGTGCATCTTTAAGTGCAATGTTCTATGGTAAATGGAATGAGAGTAGTACGGGTCAATTAGACAGAACCAACATGAATGAGTTTGAGGAAATAATAATGAAGCCTGTGGGTTGTTCCACATTCCATAAAGCACAAGTACTGGCCCCAGAGCCTACGAGGAAAAGTACGCGAAAGATAACATGACAAAATAGACAAGATAGATTGTCCCCACCAGATAAAACATCTGTGATGACGTTTCGTGTAAGAACAGACAGGGACAAAGATGCAGTTCCCCCTTCTTACCCAGTGAATTATAACCCAAGAACTGTCCCTTTTTGTCTAAAAAAGAAAGGCTCCTTTTCAGTCGGAACATTTACTGGGTGCATGAATACAGTGGTATTGAAATGGGAAATAGAACCAGTATATGTGGGAGATCCAGTTTATTTTATATGCGGAGAGAAAGCATATCCTTGATTGTCCAGAAACTGTGGAGGTACATGTTACCTAGGTCTACTGTTCCCAGGAGTGTTCCTCTTAGAAACAGCAGACATGGCCAGACTATCCAGATCTAGAGGCAAAAGGAGTAGCGAAGGTGTTTTGATAGCGACTGATGTAGCAAAATCATTAATTCCATTCTTGGGGCAGATAGTGAACTCCTATAATATAAGGCAGCTGTCCAGAATACTAAAAAATACCATAAACACAACGACAGATATACTATTTAACATGACGTTGGAAGAAAGAGGAATCAGGTTAATGACGCTGCAAAATAGAATGGCTCTCGATGTGATCCTGGTTGATAGTGGGGGAATTTGCAAAATATTGGGATCAGCGTGTTGTGTATTTGTAGATGACTATTCTCCTACAATCTTTGAAGAAATAAAGAAAATGTATGTCCTCAGTTCTGAACTCCCTACTGGAGAAGGAGGCTGGGGAATAGGGTCTTGGTTTTGGGTAATACTGCGTTCTTGGGGATGAAAGTTGATTTCGATATTAGTAGTGGTGTTTGGAATATTCATAATGTGCTGTTGTTGCATACACTGCCTACCAATAGTTTGCGCTGAGGTAACTGAGGGATGTACTAAGGGATGTATGCATATGATGACAAAAAGAAAACAAACTCATGGTCGGGCTGCCCAAGACACAAATGAGATGAAAAAGTAAAAGAATTGATGGCTATAGATATTAATGAAGATGATGATGCTTACGATAGCATGCAAAATTCTGACATAAGTACTTTAGACTTATCATCATTAGAGGAGGATACAATAAATGAATGAGACGTTTGGCATAGGGCCAAAGGAGGGTTTGTCAGTCTAGAAAAATGGATACCTCTCATATGTGACCGCAAACATATTTTGATGGCCGTGGGCCAACCGTCTCATGCACGATATGACAGAATATAGGTTTCCGAGATTGCCAATGAATGACCATTTTGATGTAACAAGAATCGCCATTTTGTTTTCTAACCATTGCTCATTGCTTTCTGTTCTTATTTGCTTCGCAGTGCATTTTCTGCTTACACTGCTCATCTGTAAAACATTGTTGTCTGCGCGTAAAAGGACAAGGCCGCAGGGCCGCGAGGATAACAAGAGTTCGTTGAAACACAACGTAGGCAGCGCCAGGAAGAATGCCCGGCTCCCTCCCGAATGTAGCCTTGAAGCAGAGCTGCAGGGCATTTAATCATTTCGCAGCTGCCAGCCAGTCTCGTTATATGGTAGAATATGTTAGAATAAAGCAGCTAAAGGCTTGAATTATGCTCTTATTACGGCCCCCCTTTGCTAAGCGCTGTTAGAGCGTGTTGGCTCCCAGGACGCGAATAGCACCTCATAGATAGCAAGGTCTGGAATGCAACTCTTCCCCCATATGTAGCTCGCTTCCAAGAACAGAATCGCTGTGTTCCGTCCAACAACTGAAAGATGCCTCCACACTCACAAATTGCAATTGTTACTAGAATAGATATTTGAAGGTGTCATAGTTGTCGAAAGTGTCCATCATCACACCAAGTTCAAAGAAACCCAATAAAGGGGGGTGTTAAACATGTCATAGCTGATTGTTTGATATGCATTTTGTATATATGTAACTGATGTACGAAATTCACTCTCTTGCGTCCCTCGAGGTCTAGAGATACACGTCGCAGGGCGTGAGACCGAGTTGTCCAACTGAGACTTTTGCTTTGCAATAAACCCTAGCTTTGGGAATACAACTTTGTGTCTGGCGTAGCTATCGTGTGTGGTGACTCACCTTGTTTCCGTAGACGTAAGGGACCCCTAGGGGCCCCTTTCACAACAAGCAGCCCAAAGCCTGTCTACTGCCTCAAGACATTTTGAGTCAGCTCAACCATGCTCAACTCACTTTGAGCTGCTACAGGACCTGCAATGCTGGATTTGTCACTCCAAGTACTTCGCTCTGTCTAGCTTCCTAATAAGTTCTTGCAGCGGCGTCTCGACCTATAAGCGTATCATCCCATCTCGACCGCTAGATGGACTCCGTAGAATTAACCGAGTCACTGCATCTTGACCGGCGACTGGATACAAAAGAAAGCATCATCTCAACCTGACTCGAAAGCCGACTCGACCTGCTGGAAGCAGTCAACTCGCCCATCTTGTATGACAACTAGATCCAGTGGAAGTATCGTGTTGATGCAACTCGACTGCTGACGCGACCTGTTGAAATTCATCGACTTGACCTGTCTCGAACGCTGAATGGATCCCCCTCATCTCAAATCTTCTCAACTCCAACTCACCATTGAGTCAACATGACTCGATTGTCTTGACAACGGCTCGGCGGCAGAAAAGCACATAGAAGACTGTCTCGACAGTGTTGAGCGATGAAAGACGGGAAATAAAGGTATGTGAAGTGGCCCTATCCCTTTGGCCTGCCTTAAAAGGTACTAGGGACTTGTACGCCCCTCTTCTGTACCTTTAAAAATGACATATCAATAGATTTGACATTTTGCTGTTGAAATCTTTGCTGGAGCACCCCTGTCTACAAACCGAGACAGCCCATTTATTTTAATTATGCTGTTTCTGTATTTACCCTTAAAGGGTAGGCTCCTGCAGATCAGCAGTGTTTTGTCACCCTACTAGTTGATTATACAGGTGGAGATTCCCCATAATTGTGTCTTGAAACAAAACATGTGTACTGTTTTGGATGGTAAGTGGAAGTATAGTGATGGAAATGCATTCAGTAATGATAAGTCAGAACAAGAGAGGGGAAGGAGGAGAATGGGTTGAGGACCTAGGTTCCTGGTTGGAAGAAGTGGGAGAGGAATGCAGGGAAAGAAAGGGAAGATGGAGAGTGTTGAGGAGAATAATGTTGAAAGGAGGGCAATTTAAGTCCCAGGATGAAGCTAACTTAATTTTAAATTATAATTGTGCAGCTATTTTAGTTTATAGCTTTTGCTCAGTAAGACATACACACAATCATGTCTCTGATTAAATGGAATAGAGCTTTTTTCATGATCATGAAAATGCTAGGAAGTGTTCTGACTAATTTGTCAGGCCTGCAAAAAGCATTTACATATTAATCATTCATGATATGGCCATCTAAACTGCAGAAAAAGGATTTGCAGCAGAGTGTATGGAATTGTTTAGCACAGAAAGGATTAGGGATTTTGTTTTGTGAATTTCCAATTAACCTTTTGCCGCTGTACCACTTCCTTACATGAAGTCGTTATAGAGGATGATCCCCTGCCAGATGCCAAGAAGACTTGAAGGTATCATGCCTGGGGGCGAGGACAAGTAAGTTGTTCAAGGAGGCAGGGTTTTGTGAATGTTGGGTTGTTTGTATTCGAAGATGGAAGAAGTTGTTGGAGATTTCCGGTTTCCTCACTGGTGGTTCTTTGCATACATCCATTTCTGTCTTTGGCCAGCACTTAACATACAAGTGGCTAGTTCTTTGTTCCTTGTAGTGCACCCCTGCCTACTGTTGTGCAATGTCTGAGTTGGGCAGGGTCCTTAGAAGACTGTGAGCAATTACACATTTTGGGACCGGTAGGTCCAATGATGGAACACACCCATGAAGGAAAGTTTGCTGATGTGGCGGAATTGAAAAGGTGTACTTGTTGTTCCAAAACAACAGATTGTGGACTGGAATCTGCATATTGACAAAGCAGGACCCGTGATGCCCAAGGGGAAAAGGAAGCAAGTATTCTCTGCTTGTAGGTAAAATGGATGTGCTAACACATCTCATCACTGGCGCCAAAAAAAAAACAACAGCTCAACTCACAAGGGGCACCTGAGTCTGCGTATCTTCGATGCGTACGTTCAGATGACATTTTTCCACCAACGCAAATCAGGGGAATTTATGCGCATTTAAAAGCACATCCCGAATTTATAAACGAAATGCATTTTTAAATGTGAAGAAGTGCTGCCTTTTGGCAACAGGCACAGGGGTATGTGCAAAGCATGACAGTGTCATTTCTGACCCTGTCATACATTATTATTTTTATGTGGGAACCAGTGGCGGCTGGGATTTTTTTTAATTGGAGGGGCATTCATTTTTCACCCGAATTTCCACCAGCGACCGAGCGCAGTGAGAGAGCCCAAACCAACCTAAAGGAGTATTTTTTAGGGGAGAGCAGGGTTTCCCACCGAAAAAGTGTGTGCAATGGGTTGACATGGTTCATTTTTACTACACGTTTTTCGGGAAAAATTGGGTAAAACACCATGCAATATATCATCTGTTGTGTAGGATAGAATGAAAAATCCAATGAATGCCAGGTCACCAACAGTACACCAGAGCATTTTTGTAGAACATTTTCATTATGCCTCTGCACACAAGTTCACAATGCCTGTGTCTTTGATGTTTTTCAGCGTTGCACTGTAAAACACACTTTCAAGACCCTTGTGCCCACAATATATGCCAGCACTGCCACCTTAAGACACGTGCTCTTAATGCCCAGGCCCAAAATATACATGCCATTATTGCCACTATACCACCTTCATGCCTGGCTGTACAACATAAGCCAGCATTGCCCTGCAAAAAACATGCTTTAATAATGCTAGTGCCCAAACAAGATGGCATCATTGTTACAGAAACACTTTCATGATGCTTGTGGTCCACACAATATATGTCATCAATGGCACTGTAAAACACTTTCACAATGCTGATGCCCACACTATATAGAAGCACTGCAACTAATGAAAGAACCACAATATGTCGACCTTGTCCAAGACACATGCATGCTTGCAAACAACTCCAATGTATACACACCATTTTATTTTTACCTACCTGCCCGCTCGGCCCATTTTCTCTGGCATCTCCATAATCCGAGAGAATTCCATTAACTAAGAAAGAAGCAGGAGGCATCAAAGAATTACGTTTTAGGAACCCAGGTATGGAGACATTGCACCTGCATTGGGTTCTGAAATCTTAGTGAGGGCCTTTGGTGTACTGAGATACCGAGAAGGGAGTAGCAGCAAATGATCATTGGCAGGGCCTACCCAGACTGTTCCCCATCTTGCACAGAAATTCTACAATTAAATGAAGTAATATTAGCCATTATTCTAGGACTAGGAAGAATGATGAAGCCCTATATAAAAAAAACATGAACCCTGAATGCAGGAACAATGTGCAAAAGACAAGGCTTGTTTGGCATTCATTGTGCACTAGTATACAAGCTGATCTTGCAGAACAGTCGTTTTACACACTGAATGCAAGAAAGGCTGTTGGTAGCATTTATTCTTCACAGGGAATGCAGCGATCTCTACTAATGACATGTATTGTATACACCCAACATACAATGCTTTGGCTAAAATGTCGTTTTAGAAATGGAATGCAGGAAGAATGTTTAAAGCACATTCAAAATGCAAGACTTTTTCCCATTGATTTGGTGCGAGGACTGCATTCAGGACATATACATGAATGCTTTATCACATCTGCATTGACCTAATGGGTAAAGGGCAAATTGCCTTTAAGTTTACAAAAGGCTGTGCACAGAGGAGACTGCAGTGCACTGAACTGGGTGTGGAGATGGGGTTTGTAAGCCCAAACCTCAGCTGCTGGAGCTGACACACAGCTTTTCTTGAGTAGAGTCAATCATCTTCCTGTGTCTGGGATACTAAGGTGTAAATCAGGAGTGCATGGAAGAGTCAGAGAGAAAGTTGGTGCTATGATATTGCAGCTCTCATCCATTCATATATTTTCTGGATTGACCAACCTGCTTGCACTGTTTCGAGCTCTCTGCTGCAACCCTTTTTACCTTTCCCATCATGTGCACGAACCGAAACTTATGTAAGTAGATATTCTGGCCTTTGTAGAGCCACAAACCCCCAATATCACTCATCTTCTGATCTGCGTTTTCCGGCATTGTGAAGGGTTCACTTTTGCGCGACTGAACTTTTAAAACAGCACTAGGCTGGGACTTTCGGACTCTGATTCATGTTGGGGTTGTGGATGTGGCGGGGGTTCTTTGATACATATGTTATGGACGTGCTCGAGAGTTTCTGATTTCTGGACTGGGGTATTGGATAGACTAGACCTTGTATTGGAGGAGAAACTTCCTCGCTCTTTCCTATCAATCATTTTGTTATCCAACAGGGGTAGAGGGTGCAGAGCTAGGGACTGTGCAGACTGGATCAATAGAGTTTTGGTCTTGGCAATGAAACAAACCTTACGGGTCTGGAAGTCAAGGAAGAAACCGGGTGTGGAAGGGTGGTTATCGGATATGCAGGTCTTGTCGAACTTTGATAAAGTTATGCTATTTGGACAAGGTAGAGAAGGGCATTATTCCCGGCTTTGGGGACCTTTTAATGACCTATATGGCTGAGGGTTGGGTTCCAATCTTTGGTGGATAATCCCTTACAGGGGTTGGGGATGCTTTCTAGTGGTGGGGAACTGTTTGTTGTGTGTTTTTGTTTCTTGTTGTTTTTTTTATAAAATTGTAATTGTTATTTACAAATATGATTGATGTTCATGTGTTCTGTATTATTTTGTTTAATTCTAAGGTTCTTATAGGCATTGCAATTTGAACACGATACGGTGTACTGAAGATTGCTGTATTGTTGTTTGTTGTTAAAACTTTAAATAAAGTTTTTTTTTAAAAAAAAACAGAACTAGTGTCACTGAAAAGTGGAAAGAAACACTCGAATTGTTCAATCTAGTCTCACAATCTCGCTTCGGTGTTGGATGTTTCACATGGTGTTTATTGAAAAATGTATTCATTTATTATATCAGTGTCGCCCATGACAGTACCCCAGTTACAACTCAGCGCGCCGCCCAACCAGAGCAGCTAAACGCACATAAGGAAATCCAGCATTTTATTAGTGAGAACGGACCAGTACATGCTGTCTTTTTTTACTGAGACCTGTTGCTAGGCTTGCTCATTGTGCCCAATGTGTTGCTTTACCATGCAGGGATGTTCACAGGACCAGGGTTAAACAACACTGTGCGCAACAGGCAGGTCACAACATTACTTACCAAAGTGCCCGTTCAAATCCAAGGACCATTTGTATTTCCTGTTCACTGGCCTCAAGACGAGAATCAGGCCATGTGGCTCTTTGTCTCTAGAGTAGCTGGCTTTCTTGTTCAGGCTTCTTACAAAAAACAGGGGGTTCCACAAGTGTAACACGTTGAACAGTGACCCTAAATAAGAAAAATAGGAATAACAAATAATGTGTCTTTCTGGAATTCTATAGAATAATTTCTAGAATCATTAAAGGTTTATTTCAGGCACACTTCAGGGGGTGAGTCACTGATTTAGTCTGTTCTTAAACACCTCAAATTCACAATGCAGACGAAATCCTCCAAAAAGCATTTAGAGTATAGTAGGCATTCATTTCAGACTATATATTTTGTTTTTCGCAAGTTGCAGTTATAGCATGTTTTTTCTGCCAATACATATGGTGATCCATTTTTGTATGAAATGTATATCGCATTACAGTGATATTGGGGGTCATTACGACCCAGGCGCTAATTGCGCCAACTTTACCACCATGGTGTAAACTACGTTTACACCATGGTGGATGGCGGATTTACCGCCCCATTCCAAGGTGAGTGGGGCGGTAAATCCCCATTTCCCATTTTCCCTTCCCCATTCCTATTTTTGCCCCATAGGGCATAATGGGAGTGGGGAAGGCGCTAATTACGCCACCGTAGTTACGGTGGCGTAATTGGCATCATGGCAGGTTAGCGCCATGGATTTTAACGGCTGCTAAGAGCAGCCGTTAAAATCAGAATAGGCGTTAAGGGTTAACGACGGCGTTAACCCTTAACGCCTGGGTCGTAATGAGGTAATCATATTTTTCATAGTGTACTTAGAAACAATACTATTTGATGCCACTTCCTGTTTTGTCAACGGATGAACGGATGTGTTCCATCGCATCACATGATGTCACGTCCTGTGGTGTCATCAGGGGTCATGTGATGTCTCTTCCGCTACCCCTGATATTTTGGTGAAATGACCTCCCTGTCCACACTTAATTAAAAATGATTTTCTAGCACAAGCTTTCCTCACCACCACAGGCTTCGGTGTATTCGGAAACACCAAGAGTTGTGATAGGCCTGGTGATCCTGTCTTGTGCTGGTGACATCATTTCTTGTCACGGCCCCTATCCTATCTCTTCTCAAGCTGGGGTGGAGTCAGCAAGGTACTACCCCCCCACAGCCTGAGTGAGAGACAGGATAGCAGCTGAGTCAAGGGAAATCTGTGCCTTTGGGGCGTTTGAATTTTATGCCCCCCAGTCTTCTATTTCGGCCAATTTGCAGAGTTTTTGAGTGCTATTCAGAGCACAAACTGAACTGAGCATGTGCATTGGGGATGACGCAGAGGCGCGCATCCCACTGGACATTATATATCTACGCACCGCAAATGCCAGATACGAGCCTGGCTGAAGCGAGGGCCTTCATGCTATGCCAGAAGGCAGGGCACCGCCCATAACGCTCCAATGGGCCACCCGCCCCTGAGTGGGACAGCCTCACTTTAAACAGCGGTTCTTACACTTTGATTTCCATCACCCAAACATGCTCCTTTTGACAGTGACAGGCCTCTATGAAATGTACCCCCATAAACCAATAGGTTGCAGGGAGTCTTTTGCATACTTCCCGACACTAATGCATGCAAGGGGGCTGGCCAGCATACCTTTGTACTACTGTCCAGTTCCCCGGGAATGCCGAGATCAACTTTGAGAATAAGGTGAACTGCGCTTTTCTACAATGATCGCAAATGATTAAAGTGCATCCTCTGCACTTTTTACTTTCAGCTATTATGTGGCGCTCATGCAGGTATTAGACACTGCCTTCATGTGCCCTGGTACTCACACCATTTTGTATTTTTTATTGGTTAAAAAACAGTTTAACCTTTAACATAAAACATCATCATATAAGAAGACAACAAGCAAAAAAAGAGAAAGAAAAAGAAAACAAAGGAAAAAAGAATAGATTAACCATGAAAATTAATATCCATATGCAAAGCTTTAAAAAAAAAGGTTACAACTGCAACAAGAGCAGAAGTCGTGGACTCAGTGAGACAATAATTCCACATGAATTCAGACTTTCGCTTAAACCTACTAATAGGTTTCCTGAAAGCATTCCATTTTAGGCCTTGTAACGCAATGCAGTGCAGCAATAAATGTTTGGTTGTTTTACATTGTTTGCTATCTTGACAAAATCTGCATGAAAACAGCTCCTCATTAATCAAGCCATATCGAGCCAAGATCCCACTTGTGTGAATTAAGTTCCACCGAAAAACTCAAAAAGAGCTATTGATCACACTTTTCAGGGTACATTTATAAGAAGGGTGCCAGTGTTCCCTGAGTTTTTATGGTCATCTCTCAGATGACTCATCGTAACATACCGATGGAGTTCATCCACAGTGTGAACCCAAATTAAGTCGTACACTGCTCTTTTCATCTTACACAGATTGCCAATCAATTCTGCCGTGTCAAGCCACATTTGAGCAATAAGTCAGAACATAGTTCCTCCGATTCTTTCACGGCTATTAAGCCCTTTTCGAGCCAAATTACTTTAAGGTCTTCAAACAGAGATTTTTTGCTTGGCACAAGAATTTGCCGATATAATGAGAGGTATCTCCAATGAGCCCTAGCTTTCAAGGAAATTAAACTCAATGAGAATGAGGGACAGAGCAAGGTATGTGAAGGACTCTCCTCCAAATCAAAGCCTCAAAAAATGACAAATAGTCAAGTATGGACAGGTCGTACACTTTGATCCCATATAGGATTTTCTGAAACAATTTTCCCTTCGTAAAAACGAGAGGATGGTAAAATTGAACATTTACTGTATCTGGAGTCCACTCTACAAAGCTGATTCAATCATTTACTTGCCTTTGCATGAAGCCAGGACCGAATAGCTTTTTTGTTGTTTTTTGAGGTAATAATGAAGCCCAGATAAAGTAAGGAGTCAATTAATTCGGTCAATTGTGAAAAGGTCAATTGTCATTCGAACAGTTGTAATACGAACAATTTGTATACAACCCATTTAATCACTAGACCATTCAATGATGTACCCATGTTCTTTCTGAACCCTATTTGCCACTTCCATATCCACCCTGAATCACCGGCCCATGCTTCTAGATGCTAAAGAAGAATCCCAGCAAAACATTACTATCAGCATCCAGAATTGCAATGGGCCAGTAATTACATGGATTTGATCGGGCGCCCCCTCTTATAAATAGGTATTACATGGGCTTGTGCCCGGGTAGAGAGGAATCTGTCTGTGTCAGCAGAACCTGAGAGAACAGAGTTGAGAGCACACATGACCAGGTAATAGGATCAAACTTGAATAGAAAGTTCGATGATCTATTTGGGCCTGAAGCCCGTGAAGTACTGATACCTTTAATTACCTCTAAAACAGCCTCTGTACTAACGTTATTGTCCAGTTGAGCATTACTTAGACAAGAGCAGGCAATTTTTCAGTGAAAGGGCTCTGAGGCAGGGCATAAAGAGTTTCAAAGTGTCGTGCCCATTTGTCCTCAGAAACGGCATTCACCAACCTACCAGATTTCTGAGTGTCTGTGTCGTTTATCAATGTACAGAAGGCCTGAGCGTTTCTATTGTAAAGGGCTGACAACATGGCCTGTGCATCCAGCTGATATCTGCGAGTGCAAGATGCATGCAACCAATTATCATAAGATTGACGTGCTCTCCTAGGATGTTCACTTTTCAGGTCGGATGTCAGAGGCTCTTTTTTATTATCTTCCTCACTTGCCTTCTCAGATCTCTTTTCCTCAGTACAATATCTTTACTGTACGAATGAGAATGTTTCCTAAGCCCAGACCCAGGATTGTTTCCTCTTGGTAGACTAGCCGCAATGCTGTCCACAACGAAACATCTAGTAGTAGTAGAAAAGTTTCTAGTAGAAAGTATCTAGTTGCCCTTCCCAGGACCTAAAAGCAATACATTTATTAATAGACTCGCTAGCTTGTTGAGCCAAAACAGGGGACCACGATATACGGTTATCCTTACTATTGACTCTAATTTCACTCCGTCCTTCAAGCTGGTTCTTTAATGGGCCGACCCCCAAATCCAATGTATCAAAGTATGCTGTTAAGAGGGAATGATCACTGTGGTCACTACCGGTTATTTCAAATCGCAAGCATTTCTCATCTAACCAGTTTCCCACAAACATATAAACGATAGTGGACATGGAGAGCCTGTTAGTCCGGGTGGGCTGCAGCGGAATAGTGCCCAGGAACGTGCCATTGCGGGGAGTCGGGCCCAATCCTGTCAGGCCTTCCCCCCACCCTTTCCCAGGTATCCTCTTTAAGCCCTGATGGTGAGGCCCTCCTGATCATGAAGGATCATGTGGCCTTGGATACAATCAGAGTTCAAGTCTCCTGTCAACAGTCCACGCCCCCTGGGGAAATTATTAGACATTCGGTAATAAGTGATGTAATAAGCGTTATTTCTTCCAGCAAGGAGAGCATTCCTAGATGCCAGCAATCATTTATAATCAGTATGTCAGTGCCTACCCTCTTCTGAATTGTGAAGTGGGTCGCCATAATCCCAAATGAAATATCAGCATTGACAAGCACCATCACCACCAAACCTGCTCTTACCATTGTAAAAAGGCCACCATGCGGGCACCCATGGTCTCCTTGTTGGCTGGCCCGAAAAGCTACACTATAACCGCCCAAGGAGGGAGGGAACTTAAGCCAAGGTTCCTGAATGGTAATGATTGTGTGAGCCCTAAGTCTTTGGCACAGTTGATCATTATTAAGCAAATGGTTATTCCCTTGTGTGTTTAAAGAAACTAATGAAAGGTATTCGCAGCCTTGTGACCCACTGCAACAAACCTGTAGCTGTGCAATGTAATTTGAAGATGTGCCCAGCAACAAATACCAGTCTCGATTTTCTTCAGAGGCCAGAATTTACCTCTTTAACATCAGGACCTGCTCCTTCACCGATCCTCCTCCCCCTCTAGAGGAAACAGGCTTTAGACTTGGTTGTTGTCTCTTGTCACCCCCGGCTACCCCCCTAAGTGCACTTCTATCAGCAAAGGAGACCATGTTGAAGCCCAACCTTCTCACATTCAAAGGAATTTCATACAGAATTCTAGAATTCACATTATTCACTGCTGATCTATTCTGCCATGTTCTACAAAGAAAATCCTGTCCAAGTCTTTGGAGTCAATATTGATCGATGCAGGGGTCTCTTTGTGATGCTGGAAAGGCATCGGAGGGGCAGGGCCTCCGTATCCTTGTCCTTTACTGCTTTTTGTCATGTGTTCTGTTAAGTTTTCCACGCAGGAGTTCATGTGGGACTCCTGGCGGTGCAGCTCTCTCTTTTGGTTTTGGTTTTGGTGAACAGACCCATGGGATACTGTAGAGAATGTTATGCTGTCTCGCGGCGGTCGCGCGTGCTCTCTTGTTATCCTTGGAATGAGAGTCGCGTGACCGTAGCGGACAGTGGCAGTTAGAGAAAAACGAGAGTTGAGCTCGGCAGTGATGAGGGCACCGGCGAGCTCCGTGTAATAAACAACTTACCGTCTTCTTTCAGTGTGGCCTCCTTTCTTCAAGTGGCGATGAGGGGGCACACGGAGCTTGCCGCGGAGCCTGGTGACGTCTCCCTCAACGCGGAACACACCATTCGTGGTACGGAGGGCAGGCCCGGCGACAGAAAAAGGCCTGCAGAGATGTGGGGGCCTGCAGGGGGACTGTCTCCGCGGCGCCTCGGAGTGTGGCGCTGAAGGGGGACGTTCTCCCCGCCTTCACTCGAGCGAGCGGCCACATAAGGAAAGGCTGCTCCTCCTGGTGGGTGCCGCCCACTCCCCCTCTCGTTGGACAAGAAGGTGAGGAGCAGGGAGAGGGGGGGCTGGGGCACAGCCAGGGAGGAGGCACTGCTGAGAGGAACTCAGGGCCAACAAGCGGCCATCATAAGAAGGGAGTGTTTCTGAGGACATTGAAGCCTCCTAGTGGATATTCAGGTCATTGCAGGGTTCACAGGGAGAGTGCCTCCCAGAGGACAGTAAGTCACTGCAGAGGTGGAAGGTGCTTCACACAAAGCTGTGTTTCAGGAACATACTCATATACAGTGAACCTGCACCATCTACACTTAAGAGTTGCTTAAGAGAATTTAAGCACATAAGACTGACAAATACTAAGGAGATAAGGGGAAGAACAGTGAATAGGATTGGAGATAAGCCGGTGCAGTAGCGCACGTGGTGATAATTGGTGTGAATAGGACACCATACACAAAAAGATGGCTGCGGCTAGTATGTCACCCCCGCCACCGTTCCTGTCAGAACCTGGTGCTCCACCTATAAGGTGGGACAGGTGGAAGAAGTTGTTTGACACGTACCTGATTGCAATTGGAGGGGACAAGTTTGCAGCAGCGAGAAAAGAGGCGATCCTGCTGCACAATCTGGGAACCGAAGGCAGAAGTGTCTATGATGGATTACCTGATCTTCCACAGCAAGGCCAGGGGGAGGTGGACCAATATTCCATGGCGGAAAGGAAGTTGGAAGTTCATTTTGAAGCCAAGAAAAATATAACATTTGAGAGACACAAGTTCTTCCAAAGGGTACAAGATCCACAGGAGCCGGTGGAAAACTTCATTGCGGCGTTGAGGTCTCTTAGTCATACGTGTGAATTTGGGCTACTTACTGACTCTCTCATAAGGGACCAATTAGTTTGTTGCACGAATAACATAAAGATACAAGAGAGGCTATTATGTAAAGATGCATCACTGGAGTCGGCCATAGACATCGCAAGAAGTATGGAACAGACCCATAAGTATATGACCACTATGAAGGGAGACAAGTCGGAAGGAGAAGTGGCTGCGGTGAAGGGGTTTCGTAAGGGAGTCTCCAACAAGGAAATCAAGTGCTACAAGTGCGGTAGTAACCGTCATATTTCCACAAGCATGTTTTGTCCAGCCAGAAATATCTCGTGTCTAAAATGCACGAAGAAAGGGCATTTCGCGAGAGTTTGCCGTGAATCAGGGACAGTGCAGACCATTGAAGCAGGTGGAAGAGTGTCTGAACAAGGAGAAGATCTGGAAATGGGAATGAGCAACCAAACAAAGTATGTGCTGGAAGTAACAGAGGTCTCAAGCAAGGGAGGTCCGCCTACAGATGTATTCATGGTCAATGGAAGGGTGGTGACAATGAAGGTGGACAGTTGCTCACCATGGACATTGATGTCAAAAGCGACATTTCTGAGTTGCAGGCAAGGAGACGTGACACAATTGAAGAAGCACAACATAGAACCGTATGCATATGGAAACATGAGAATTGGAATTATAGGGATGTTCCAGGCTTCCATCAAGTATAAAGGGAGGAGCTGCGAAGCAGAGGTGTATGTTACCCAAGAAGGTTCTTCACTCCTAGGATGCGGTCAACAGTGGAAGTTGGGAATTAGAATACAGGCGAACGCGGAGAGACCAGTTGATGTAGCTGAACTGAAGGAAAAATGGGAAAAGGAGTATCCCATGGTGTTTCGTGAGGAGCTAGGGATGTTGAAGGGATTTGAACACGAGATTCAACTAAAGGCAGGGGCCAGTCCGAAAGTGCACAGGGTGAGGCCGGTACCTCATGGGTTAAATGAGAAACTCAAAGCAGAAGTGGAGTCGTTACTCCAAAGGGGAGTAATAGAGAAGAGTGAAAGCTCGGAATGGATATCGCCAGTAGTAGTAGCGGCTAAGGCCAATGGAGATATTAGACTATGTGTGGATCTGAGAGATCTGAACAGGAACATCTTAGTGGATAGACATCCTCTACCGATAATAGGTGACAAGCTATCAGTACTGAACAATGCCAAAGTGTTTTCGGTTATTGACCTTTCACAAGCTTACCATCAGATTCCGCTGAAGGAGGATTGTCAACACTTGACAGCATTTATCACGGTGTTTGGTTCATTCAAATACTGTAGGATGCCATTTGGGCTTGCCTCGCGGCAGCCGTATTCCAAAGGGTCATGGAGACGGTGTTGAGTGGAGTAAAGAACATTATTGTGTTCCAGGACGATGTGCTGATATATGCTAGTTCTGCTGAAGAACATGATGAGGTGTTGAAACAAGTGTTGAACAGATTGAGTGTGGCAGGGTTGACTGTGAAGAGGAGCAAGTGTAAGATTGCGGTACACAGAGTGGAGTATCTGGGACATGAGATAGATGAGCAAGGGGTGAGGCCTAAGAAGAATTTGGTGGAAGCAGTGAGATGTGCACCTGTACCAAAAGATAAAGAGCAAGTGAAATCATTTTTAGGTTTGGCCGAATATTATCATAGGTTTGTAAAGTATTTTGCCAAAGTGTCAATTCCCCTCAGAATGTTACTCAAAAAGGGAGTGAAGTTTGAATGGTCCGCTGAATGTGATGTGGCTTTTGAGTGTATTAAGCAAGCAGTGGGTGAGGCACCATCCATAGGTAGATTTGACCCTAAGGACAAGACTGTTTTGGTAGTAGATGCGAGCATGTTGGGACTGGGTGCGACATTGGTGCAGTACGACAGAGACAATACTGAGAGAGTGATAGCATTTGCGTCTAGGACGCTGAGAGGGGCAGAGAGCAAATATTCAGTTATTGAAAGAGAAACGTTGGCTATGGTTTGGGCAGTAAATCATTTTAAGTACTTCTTGTGGGGAAGGAGATTTCTTGTCAGGTCGGACCACAAACCCATGGTTCAGATGTTTGAGAGCGGGAGATGGGCCATGGGTTCTCCAAGAATAAGCAGGTGGGGTTTGGGACTCCAAAACTTTAACTTTGATGTGAGCTACTTGCCAGGGAAGCGTAATGTTGTGGCAGACTGCCTATCCAGACTGCCACTCAGGGGTGAACCTATGGAAGATAGAGAGACGGAGGAGGAGTTAGTAGTAGCAGAGTTACAAGGTGCAGTTGGTAAGGAAGAATGGGCAAAAGAAGAAAATTCTGATGATGATCTCAAGCTAGTCAAAAGTTGGACGGTGAGGGGGTGGCCAGAAAAAAAAGGACTTGGATTGTAAATTCAATACTTGGTGGGAAGTGAAAAATGAGTTAAGCATATGTGATGATAGGCTAAGGAGAAGGAGGTGCATTGTTCCTCCTCATTCCCTTAGGTCGGTACTAGTTGAGCTGGCTCATCAGGGGCATCCTGGAGAAGCGGCTATGAAGAGGAAATTGAGGCAGAATTATTGGTGGCCGGGAATTGATAGGTGTGCGGAAAGGTATGTCAAGGATTGCATAATTTGCCAAACTAGTGACAAATGCAGAGTGGTGAGGGAGGCTCTGTTGATTCCAAATGTGATACCGGACCAGCCGTGGAGCAAGTTAGCGGTGGACATAATGGGTCCTGTAGCGGGTGTGGGAGAAGGCTTGAAGTGTGTGTTTGTTATGGTGGATTTTCATTCCAAATGGTTTGAGTGGGAAGCTGTAAAGGAGGTCACGGCAAAGGAGTTGATTGGATTCTTGGAAAAGGTGTTTCTCAAGGAAGGAGTACCTGTTGAAATCGTGTCGGATAATGGGGTGCAATTTGTGTCTGGGGCAATGAAAAAGTTTCTTGCGGGATACAGCATAAAACATACAAGGACTGCCCTGTATAATCCTAAAGCCAATGGACTTGTTGAAAGAATAAACAGGTACATAAAAGGGGACCTGCAGATGGCCATGAAATCGAGGCAACCATGGGGGGAAGTATTAAGGATGCTGACATGGAATTATGTCACTACGCCACATTCTGTGACGGGTGTATCTCCATTTGTTTCGATGAAAGGAAGGGAGCCTGGGACAAGGCTTTGTCCAGGATGGCTGGGAATGGCCAAAGTGGTTAATGTTGATCGGAATCATATTATGAAACTCATTACATTGAGTCAGGTAAGAAATAAGGAACTGTTTGATGACAGGATGAGAGTGAAGGAACAAGAATGGAAGGTTGGGGAAAAAGTATATGTCAAAAATCCTAGACTAGTGAACAAGTGTGTGGAAAGTAGATTTCTGGGTCCAAAGAAGATATGTGCAGTAAAAAGTAATGTGGTCATTTTGGAAGGTGGTGAAGTTTGGTTGAAAGGAAGGTTGGCGAGAGCGGGTGATGGGGAAAAAAGTAAATTTGAGGAACAGTTGAGAACTGTGGAGGAGGATAATCTTAAATTTAATGAGGAGATGAAAGGGGGGTGCCAGATGAGAACAAGAAGAATACAGGTGGGAAGGTCAAAGAAGATTCTTCACATAGGGCTAGATCTAAGCCGGTGTGGATGAGGGATTACGAAACTTGACACTGAAGTTGCTCATGTCATGTGTAGGATGTGCATTATGAAACTGGACTCTGAGGTTTCTCATGTCTTGTGCAAGCTGTGCATTACTGTTTACTTTCTATTCTGTCCAGTTCAGACAAATTTTCTGATTACTGATTTGTCGTTTTGTTAAGTTTTTTTGCGTTACTGTTATGAGCATTATAAAGAAAAAAATGTATTTGCTCTGTTTGAGGGAGAAGATGTGTAGAGAATGTTATGCTGTCTTGCGGCGTTCGCGCGTGCTCTCTTGTTATCCTTGGAATGAGAGTCGCGTGACCGCAGCGGACAGTGGCAGTTAGAGAAAAACGAGAGTTGAGCTCGGCAGTGATGAGGGCACCGGCGAGCTCCGTGTAATAAACAACTTACCGGCTTCTATCAGTGTGGCCTCCTTTCTCCTGCTCCTTCACAGATCCTCCTCCCCCTCTAGAGGAAACTGGCTTTAGACTTGGTTGTTGTCTCTTATCACCCCCGGCTAACCCCCTAAGTGCACTTCTATCAGCAAAGGAGACCATGTTGAAGCCCAACCTTCTCACATTCAAAAGAATTTCATACAGAATTCTAGAATTCACATTATGCACTGCTGATCCAAGTCTTTGGAGTCGATATTGATCGATGCAGGGGTCTCTTTGTGATGCTGGAAATGCATCGGAGGGACAGGGCCTCCGTATCCTTGTCCTTTACTGCTTTTTGTCATGTGTTCTGTTAAGTTTTCCACGCAGGAGTTCATGTGGGACTCCTGGCGGTGCAGCTCTCTCTTTTGGTTTTGGTTTTGGTGAACAGACCCATGGGATACCCTTATTGCACCCATGGGTGGGGTTACAACCCTGTGCCCCTAGTGTATGTTTTTGGGCACCTGTGTGTGGCCCACAGAGCTGGGTACGGGCTGGTGGCAGCTCCGTGCTGAATTGACTGGTGCCCTGAGCGTCCTCCATTTTGGGATGCCCAGGCCCTGTCATTGGAATCAGTAGATTCCTGATGGAGACAAGATGGCCCCCGTGGCTTCTTGTCTTCCATCGCCTGTTACCTTGATCTTCCCGAAGTCCCGGGAAGCCCTGACTCTGTCCCTTCCCCCTGACTGGCTGTTGGGTGGAAGTTCCATATATGGTAGTGTGAGAAAGTACCGACCAGACTGGCTGGAGCCTTCCCAACGACCGTATGTTGTGGGTACGTCTGTGGGTGCGACCTGTTGTTAGGGAGAATTCTCTGTTAAGGCTAATTTCCCAAACCTAGTGAGTCCCCCAGCAGCTTTGCTGGATTTTTGGGGTTTATTTTTTTCTCCTGCTAAGAGTGAGACTCTTTTTCTCTCACTCTTAGACATGATTTGAGATATCCTTTGACTTTGTAATGTGTTTTATGGGCTATGGGGTCTTTTACTCTATAGGGTTTCATGTATTTTTGGTAAGTGTGTTACACAGCACCCTCAGTGCAGTAACACAGGGGTGTCATAGTGACCCCCAAACATTTACTCCATACCCTGGGACTGACTACTGTCTCCCAGGGCATGTAAAGTCACCATTGACTTTACTAGTCTTAAATTGGGAACAGAACCAGTACAAACCATCATATTGTGGAAGTACTGGCAGGGGTAATTAGATTGCCCCTGGGTCTGTTTTTCGAGGGGGCACTGTGCAGTCCCCCCTCGTTGAGTTTCTGGCTGGTGGCAGTGGTTACCATGCGAAATATTCCACCAGAATATTTCCTATGGGATTTTCCCATTCATTTTAAACGCACCACTTTTTGGTGCAATGTTAAAGATACCGCCGGGTTATTTATTTAATATTTATTCCCCGGTTGGGTCTTTTTGCCAGGACTCGGTTTTAAAATGGCGTTTGTGTTCGCCTCTGTAACTCCAACCCAAGTCGAGCCCTTTGTTCCACTTTTTTGGCAGGCTGCTCCACAGAAGCCTCCAAAGGTGGTGCCACTCTTCTGGGTCTACAGGATGTGTGGGAGGGGGGTTTAGGCACCCTGGACTGAGTTGCCTTGGGAACTCAAGTCGCACTCTTGTGTGATTGGCACAGTGGCTCACCACTTAGCATGTTTGAGTGACAGCTAGGACTGATGAATGGGGGTTTTCTGCATAAAAGCAGGGCTTTTGGGACTGGAACTTCAGAAGTTGCCACAGGACCAAAGAATCCAAAGAGGGAGAAGCTGAGCCAACCTGCAACGACGACACCACCGGTGGAGCCGTGCTGAACCATCTCACCACTTCCCAACGACAGAGAAGATCTTCATCCCGGAGAGTCTTCTTCCTCTGAACTGGTGGGGATAACCATTTCGCTCTCTTTTTGCCTTCCTGGATCGTCTCGTGGTCGAATCGCCTGTGCCAAGCACCCCGGCGGCCGGATAGCCACGCTTCACCACTACTGCGGAAAAAAGGGTAGTACCTTTTAACCGGGAAACTCTGCGGCTGGTTTCTTCCCTGGCAGTGCAACGACCTCCAGCTTTCCTCCACGTCGAGATCTCCTCTTCCCCTGGACAAAGCACTGACTTGCACCCGCTGCCAGGAGCAACTGCCCCCGCTGGAGCTTTTTCACCATTTCAGGTACTGAGTCCCGCCTGGTCTCCCTTGCAACAGACTGTTCAAGGTGTCCCGTAAATCCTTGACTTTCTATCCTGGGGTGACTTGGGACCTACTAACTAACTTTTCCTGACTTGATCCAACCCTTTTTGAACTCTTTGCAAATACTCTTTAAAAGTACTATTCAACTGTGTGATCTTGGACACATTCCGCCTTGCTCTCTCCAAGAGTGGGCCTGGCCTATGACTTTCCTGCTCCTCAGTGGACTCTGCCTTTTCTGACTTGCTCTGGTTCTCCTAAAGTGTTGGTATTGTGTATGTTCCTAATTCTGCCTTTTTCCCTCCCTTTTTAAGTAATTTATTGGAGTGCCATCTTAGGTTAAGCGCTCACCTCTGTCTGAAAATAAGTGGTGTTTTAACTAAGACTTGTTCAATAAGTGATCAGGGATGTAAATATATTAATAGTGACTGTGTTTGGACTTGCTTGCCATATGAGTGTTAGTGTATTTTACAAAGTGTGTTTTTAAATACCCAAGCTCTGGTCAGTGTTTGCTTGTGCTACTGTATTTTGGTACCTATCTTGTATACTCTATAACTGTCTAACTCTTCTTGAGAGACGTCTGGCTGCTCAGCCACAGCTACCAGGTAAATCTGGGTGGTACAGACTGCTACCAATTGGGTTTACTGCCAACACCTGTAGTCTTAAGCCTTTTGCAGTGGTCCCTAAGGGAACTGCACAGGTTTCTGCCTAACACTGGTGTACAGCAGTGGGATTTGTATTGAGTACACATTTTAGTGTGCTTATAGATACCTTAGTGCAACTAACCACAAAGCTTAGCACTAAAAAGTTTATTTTCTAACCTGTCAACTATGGAAAGTTATAGTCAAGAGTCCCTTGCTACAAGAACTGCTGATTGTTTAAGAGTTCTCTGTAAGCATAAGTATCTCCTGACTAAAGGCAAGAAAATGGAGCTAATAGAAAGGTTGTTAACAAACCAAAGTCTGAATGGTGGTTCAGAGGAACCTACCACTCCAGCAAATGTAGATAACAGTAATGATATTGATATTGATCCTAGTATTGATAATCTTGAGTCAGAAGCAGAAGAGGAGGGTGAGGATGATGTAGTTGTCCCCCCTAGGCCTCTACCTGCTCTGCCAGCTGTACCTACTGGACCTTTGCCAGGTCCTACATTTAGTCCCCAATATCTGGAACTAGAGAAAATGAAACTAGAATTGGAGTTTAAGAAACTTAATACTCAAGCAGAACAAAGACACCAAGAACTGAATCAAGAACTAAGGCTCAGGGAAATGGAGCTCAAGCATGAGTTAGAGATTTAGAAATTGTCTGTTGAAAATGCCTCTCTCTCCGGATCCTCTAGGAGTTCCAGTCCCAAAAGACCCCGGATGCCTAAAGAGCTGGTAGGTATGTATGAGCCTAAGTTGGATGTGTTGGATTGGTTGAGTCTGTTTGAGTATAATCATGGGCTCCAGAAAATCAAAGTAAATGAGTTACTTTCCTGGTTGTTCTCTAGGCTCCCCCCATTGCAACTGATGTGGTAATGGAGTTGGGGGAGGAGGATAGAAAGGATTATGAATGTGTCGAGCTAGCTTTAATAGCTAGATGTGGGAAGACCCCTTCCCAGTACCTTAAGAGGTTTAGGACCCTCAAAAAAAATGATGGTACCTCTTGGGCTACCTGGGTGAGTGAAAGTTTGAAAAACTTAGAGGGATGGATTAAGGGTTACAAGGTGAACACTTATGAGGGAATGAGGAATCTTGTAATGTTGGAGTCAATTTATGATGCCTGCTCTCCTGAGCTCAGACAGCACTTGGCTGATTCAAAGGAATTAGATTCCAGGAAGCTAGCTAAGGCTGCTGACTTGTGGGTTGCCAACAGGGCCACTCACAAGGATTCAGGGGTCACTCAGAAAAAGGATGAGGGAAAGCAGCCACCAAAAGGGAACCACGAGACTTCTAATACCTCCCAATCCAAAGAGGGCCCCAAACAACAAAATAACCAGGGTAAGCCCCAGGGTAAACCCAACAGGCTAGTGTACCCTCTGGTCACAAACCAGAAGGAGGTCAGACCAAGCCACCCTTTCAGTGAGCATTTGGAATATGCTATCTCTGTGGGGCAACTGACCACCTCAAAGGTGATCCCAGATGTAAGGGTAAACCTACAGGGATCAGCACAGTCTCCTTGGCCTTCACTCCTGAGGAGGATGTCCAAATGGCTAGTGCTCACTTTGAAGTCTTTGCTGAAGAACCTTTGAGTCTTCAAGCAAGTGTAACAGTAGAGTCCATGGGTCTGGTTAGTGATCAGAATAGGAGTGTGTACAATTCATACCAGAAAACTCTAAAGTTTATTATGTGGACAGTGTTCTTGTCAATGGCCAGGATACTCCTGCCAGGCGAGACTCTGGGGCCAGCAGAACAGTAGTGGATGAAAGCTTTTTCAGGCCTGAGGATGTTGCTAAGGCACCCAAAGGTCCCAAAGATGTCTGGAGGCCCTGTCCAAATGGTTCCAATTCTACCAGCCCTCATTCAGTGTAATAACATGACAGTGAGGATTCCTGTCAGTGTTCAGACTGAGGTGCCTGGGAGAGTCCTGTTGGGGAATGATCTAAGAACTCTAGGAGTAGTATCCAGTACCCTCAGGCCTCCCAGTATGGAGACCCAGAACCAAACCAAATTGGCTAGAGAGGCCACCTTATGGAACCACTCTAAGCATGTGGGATCCTCTACTGAGAACCCCACTACAAGCCCTGGTGTTGCTAAATTGACCTCTGACCCAGGCAAGATTCAGGCTAAAATGTTAGGGAAATGGGAGCCCGAACCAAGCTCCATCATTATTCCCCCAGTTTTAGAGTCTGTGACTCCCCCTGCTTCTGAGGAAGAGGTGGATAGACCAACTGGACCCCTAACTAGGCCTAAGAGAACTGGTAATTCTCAGTGCTGGTGGAAAACCAGGAAAGAAAAGTCTAAGGCCAAAAACCTTCAGACTGTTGGACCTTCTACTGAAGGCTCCAACTCAAATCCTAATCTTGGGAGTGAAACTCCTAAAGTAGGTAAGGGTAGATCTAAGAGGAAGGAGAATTATGTACCTTGCTTATCTCCATCCCCTCCAACCAAGAGGCCCAAAACCCAACCTTCTCCCAACAGAGAAGTGGTGAGGAACTCTGGAGGCCCCTCTAGACCTAAGGGAATCCTTTATAAGGGCCCCTTGAAAAAGATTAACACAGGTTCAGAAGTTGTACCAACTTCTGAGGGACTGGTCAACCAGACCCCCTATAGTTTCAAAAAGACTGATGTTCCTCAAAGGGTGTGTAGGTCATATAGCTTACAAAGGATATCCTTTGATTTGACCATAGAACATAGGTCAGGGTGACACCACCAAAATGCTGATGGTCTCTCTAGGATGTATGTCATTGACTAGAGGTATGGAATTCATCCAGGAGTGTATTAAATCCTCCTGTCCCTTAGTCTGGGGGGGCGAGTGTTAGGGAGAATTCTCTGTTAAGGCTAATTTCCCAAACCTAGTGAGTCCCCCAGCAGCTTTGTTGGATTTCTGGGGTTTCTTTTTTTCTCCTGCTAAGAGTGAGACTCTTTTTCTCCCACTCTTAGACATTATTTGAGATATCCTTTGACTTTGTAATGTGTTTTATGGGCTATGGGGTCTTTTACTCCATAGGGTTTCATGTATTTTTGGTAAGTGTGTTACACAGCACCCTCAATGCAATAACACAGGGGTGTCATAGTGACCCCCAAACATAGACTCCATACCCTGAGACGGACTACTGTCTCCCAGGGCATGTAAAGTTACCATTGACTTTACTAGTCTTAAATTGGGAACAGAACCAGTACAAACCATCATATTGTGGAAGTACTGGTAGGGGTAAATAGATTGCCCCTGGGTCTGTTTTTCGAGGGGGCACTGTGCAGTCCCCCCTCGTCGAGTTTCTGGCTGGTGGCAGTGGTTACCACGCGAAATATTCCACCGGAATATTTCCTATGGGATTTTCCCATTCATTTTAAACGCACCACTTTGTGGTGCAATGTTAAAGATACCGCCGGGTTATTTATTTAATATTTATTCCCCGGTTGGGTCTTTTTGCCAGGACTCGGTTTTAAAATGGCGTTTGTGTTCGCCTCTGTAACTCCAACCCAAGTCGAGCCCTTTGTTCCACTTTTTGGAGGGCTTCTCCACAGAAGCCTCAAAGGTGGTGCCACTCTGTCTGGGTCTACAGGATGTGTGGGAGGGGGGTTTAGGCACCCTGGACTGAGTTGCCTCGGCAACTCAAGTCGCACTCTTGTGTGATTGGCTCAGTGGTGAGCCGCCCGGCTCGCCACTTAGCATGTTTGAGTGACAGCTAGGACTGATGAATGGGGGTTTTCTGCATAAAAGCAGGGCTTTGGGGACTGGAACTTCAGAAGTCGCCACAGGACCAAAGAATCCGAAGAGGGAGAAGTTGAGCCGACCAGCAATGATGACCACCACCGGTGGAGCCCTGCTGAACTGTCTCACCACTTCCCAACAACAGAGAAGATCTTCATCCCAGAGAGTCTTCTTCCTCTGAACTGGTGGGGATAACCAGTTCGCCCTCTTTTTGCCTTCCTGGATCGTCTCGTGGTCGAATCGCCCATGCCAAGCACCCCGGCGGCCGAATAGCCACGCTTCACCACTACCGCGAATAAAAGGGTAGTACCTTTTAACCGGGAAACTCCGTGGCTGGTTTCTTCCTTGGCAGTGCAACGACCTCCAGCTTTCCTCCACGTCGAGATCTCCTCTTCCCCTGGATGAGCACCGACTTGCACCCGCTGCCAGGAACAACTGCCCCTGCTGGAGCTTTCTCACCATTTCAGGTACTGAGTCCCGCCTGGTTTCCCTTACAACAGACTGTTCAAGGTGTCCCGTAAATCCTTGAATTTCTATCCTGGGGTGACTTGGGACCTACTAACTAACTTTTCCTGACTTGATCCAACCCTTTTTGAACTCTTTGCAAAGACTCTAAAAGTACTATTCAACTGTGTGATATTGGACACATTCCGCCTTGCTCTCTCCAAGAGTGGGCCTGGCCTATGACTTTCTTGCTCCTCAGTGGACTCTGCCTTTTCTGACTTGCTCTGGTTCTCCTAAAGTGCTGGTATTGTGTATGTTCCTAATTCTGCCTTTTTCCCTCCCTTTTTAAGTAACTTATTGCAGTGCCATCTTAGGTTAAGCGCTCACCTCTGTCTGAAAATAAGTGGTGTTTTAACTAAGACTTGTTCAATAAGTGATCAGGGATGTATATATATTAATAGTGACTGTGTTTGAACTTGCTTTCCATATTAGTGTTAGTGTATTTTACAAAGTGTGTTTTTAAATAAATAATGATATACTTTTATACCCAAGCTCTGGTCAGTGTTTGCTTGTGCTACTGTATTTTGGTGCCTATCTTGTATACTCTATATACTGTCTAACTCTTCATGAGAGAAGTCTGGCTGCTCAGCACTGTGGAGGAGTTGTCCAGAATCACACTTTCAATCAAAATCATGAATGTGCTTGTAGTGGAGTGATCTTCCTGACTTTGCTTCTGAGAATTAATTGCATTTAATCCACGCGTGCCCATCAGATGTGCAGAATACCCACCCACTTGATGCAGATTTTTAAATTGATGAGGGAGCACAGCCCCCACGTCAGGTGGATGTATCCCCACATTAGCTGCTTAGGATTCAATGTGCAGGGTCATTTGTCATGGAGTCTGTGATAACAAAATCTGGGAGCCTCTAGTATTTATTGGAATGGCTGTAGCCCCACTCATTATTCTCCTTTCCTGGCAAAAGAAGGACAGTAGCCTACCCTTCCCGAGTGGACTTCGTGGAGTCGACCACTGTCAATCCTGAGGGGGTTTTGAGTTGGAAGCAGTTTAGAATTTCATTGTGCAATGATATGCCCCTCCACCCCGTCCCCCAACTTTGGCAATAACAGCGTTGGCTATTTGAAGAGCTTCCTCAGCTGCTGATGCTGTTCTAAGCACAGAATTAGACAATGCCAATTTTACTGTCGGCTAAGAGTAAATAGAGTGTAGAAATGTATGGGCAACTTGTTTTTTTGGCCGGTTTTCGGACAGTTTTTAGATTTCTTCCACTGCACCCCCACCTATCTTCCGCATATGAGCTCCTTCATAGATGCCAGACTCTGCCATTGTAGCCAAACTAGATACTTCTTTTATTGAGTCGTCCTTCACCCAAATGACATCAGCCATGGCTAATGATGCCGGGTGACCATTGATTTGAGCCGCTGGTAGATTTGTCTATTTTGGAGTGGATTTACCTACACCTTGAACCGGAAGACTAAGTGACTCCTGAGTGGCTTGTGTCTCAAGACTTGGGGCCTCCAGGTGAGTGGGTATCATTCTTAGTTTATCTCGATTAATTAAGGTGATGCCAATAGAATCTACTTTCTCTACGGATTCCACACCCTTCTGGCCACTTGGATCAGATCTTTGAAGGGGGTCCAGCTCTATCTTGGTCAAATCTTTTGTTCTAACTTGCGGGCAAAGTGAAAATCTTTTGCTACCACTTGAAGGTTTACATGATCAAATTTAAACAGTATTGACTCCGACAATGCTATTTCGTTTCTCGCTGCAAACCCTCACAAAGCAAGACCAATATGAACAGAACTTGCTTTATGTCAGTGAATAAGCCCTCTCGATCTTCCCTAGATCCCTCCTCCATTCTTCGCATCACAGCAGATAATCATCTTGGAGGTAAGGGAGTCGGTGAGAGGTGGTGCCCATTTTTAACAGGTAGGTTGGACAGCAAACTGAAGTCTGGCAGTGTATCTTCAAAATGTAAGTCAATGGGAGCACTGGGGGTGCTGTGTGTATTTAACACGTCAGGTCACCCCTTCTGTAATTTTACCACTTCACCCACATACCCATTTACCCTGCTGCTCATTTCCACAGGATTCACTGATGTTTCACCCCGTCCTCCCTTCTGATCGTCCACCTCCAGCATTGTAGACAAAACATTCAGTGAGTCCATTGCTGGTACAAAAATGATGTTATAGGGTATTTTATCTGTTTTTTGGCATAGAGCGCTTCCTTTGTGGAAACAGTCAAAGAGTCTTCCTGAGCAGGCAGAAGGGAAGTCTCCTTCTGGGAGGGGGGGTGAAGGGTAAGGACATAGTAGCTAACATTTCAGCATCCGTAATGGGTTGTGTGAGAAACCTGACAGTGTCTCACCCGCTAGTTCCCAGGGATCTGTCATCCAGGTGGCCAGGACACGGATATCGCTTTTGGATCCAGTTGCTGGGGGTGGACCAGTGCGTGAGGATCACCTGGATGAGGGGTCTTCGGGGAGTGTCAATGGGGCACCAGATGGTGAAACGCAGTAGCCCCTTCCCTGTAAAACCTTTTCCCCATCCTACCAGGTAGGATACCTAGGAACTCAACCCCACCACCCCTTTCCCGACATGAACACTTTCTCACGGACTGCTCACCATGAGTGACAATGGACTAACACCAGAGCCGTATACCTGACATTTCCCGATACTATGGTCAGGCGATTATGATCATTGCACACACCTGACTTCCATCACACTTTCCCACACGGATAAAAAGTGGAGCAAGAAAACACACTCTGAGCGAGGAAAAGCACACAAGGAAACAGCAGTTCCAAGATGATAGTTTAATACAAAGAGAAAGACTGCGAGACCAGAGAGGGTTGCAAGGAGGGAAGTGCCCTTGACCTCTAAATGGTATGGAATGGTATGGTATGGTATGGTATGGTTATTTATATAGTGCCTATAGACAGGCAAGTGTTTCAAAGCACTCAAGGAGGGTGGGAACAAGGGGAAAAAACAAACAGTCGCTCAGGGCCCTTGAAATTCTGAGGTGATAATAGTCTGCACTGGCAAAGTAAGTGAGTAAGAAATGAATGTAACTGTTTGGGAGATAACAAATAGGCATGGCAGCGATTCTGCAGTTTTAACAATGCAATTAAGAGGTGAAGACAAGGAAGAACAGACATATGATCTTCAGGTGTGGTGCGTACGGATTAAGCAAGTGCACAGAGGGTCACATGGTGGGAGGGAGGATCAAGTGCACCCGGTTGAGACTGGGGTAAGTGCAAAGAGAGCCACTCTCTAGGGTACATTTCTCAATTGCATTGAGTGTGAATGAGATGTCGGGCCCTGAGGCAAGTGCAAAAGAGGACTGGCGGGGGTGCCAGGGACCAGTGAGACTCTGAGGAACACCCGACGGCCAGGCAGCATGCTGCAAGTAAGAGGAGGGAGAGAGGGAAAACAGAGAACTGGGTTTGCAGGAAGAGGACAAGAGGAAAGTCTTAAGGAGTTTCTGGAATTTAAGGAGATCCGGCTCAAGACGGAGGGTGGCAGGGCGGCTATTCCAGAGGGAGGCACCTGCTGAGGATAAAGATTTCCCTCCAAACCTCTGCTTGGAGAACCGGCTCACTTGCAGAAGGTGTGAGGTAGATGAGTGGAGGGCTCGTGAGGGACAATATTTAGGTAGGCAGTGTTGCAGGTAGGTAGGTTCCAAGCCCCAGAAAGCCTTGTGAACAATGCAAAGGGTCTTGAATTTGATACTTGTAGTCACGGGGAGCCAGTGGAGGGATTTCAGCGCTGGAGAGATGCGGTCCCTGGGCTTGAGGCCAAAGATAGGTCTTGCGGTTCAGTTCTGGATGAGTTGCAGGGGGCATATGGCAGAAGAAGGAAGGTTGAGGAAGAGGCTGTTGCAAAAGTCCAGCCTGGAGAGAACTAGGGCTCTGGAGACAGTGTGCCTCTGTGGGAAAGTAAGAAAAGGTAGAGTACCCCTGAGGAGGTGAAGCTGATAGTTAGATTTTTTAGAGATGTCTGAAATGTGAGAGGAGAAGGAGAGAGTGGAATCAAAGATGGCCCTTTGGGTTTCTTGCTTCGCAGGTGGGTGTGGGTGCAGGGCCAAGGGATTCTGGCCAAAGCGAGAGTGGGAAAGCGGGAGCAGGGGTCACAATACGAACTATCTCAGTCTTAGAGGCATTGAGGCAGAGGTCGGTTGAAGCACACGAAGACTGAATAGCGGACAGACAGTCAGATTTGTGAGAAGAGGAAGAGGCGGCTGAGGATAGACTGAAAGATAGTTGCGTGTCATCCGCATAGTCCTGGAAGTTAGAGGTGAAACTGGCAATCACATGTGCTAGGGCAGCCATATAGATGTTGAAGAACCAGGGGGATAGATTAGATCCCTGGGGAACGCCACAGGTTGAGAGAGTGATAGTCCAGTGAAAGGGTCCGAGTTCCACCTGGGATGGTCGGTCAGAGAGAAAGGAGGTTAACCACGCCAGAGCCTGACCTGTGATTCCCAGGGTGTCACAGAGATATGCGATCAGGATGTTGTGGTTGGCAGAGGAGAGGTCAAGGAGAATGAGGATAGAGGAGGTGTTATTTTCAAGATTTGAGAGCCGGTCTTCATGGGTGTTCAGAAGAGCAGTTTCCGTGCATCTGGATGCTCTAAAGCCAGATTGATGGTCGTGGAAGCAACCAATGAATTCAGTGTGGAGGGTCAGCTGAGAGATAGCCAGGTTTTCCAGGAGTTTGCCCAAGAAAGAAGTGATGAAGATAGGGCGGTAGTTTTCCAGAGTGGTGGGGTCGACTCAGGGTTTTTTGGAGCACAGTGTGCACAAGGGAGTGCTTCAGGGCCATTGGGAAAGTTCCAGTGGAAAAGGAGAGATTGAAGAGATCAGCCAGGGCTGGGGCAAAGGAGTCGATATTGTCTTTAATGGTTTGGATGAAGCCTTCATAGATCAGACTTGTCTGGTGACCTCATCAGGTGTGACGGGCAAAAAAGAAGAGAGGGTAAGAGGAGGAGTGGCCAAGAGAGGCTCTGGTGTTGGTGAATGCTGTGGTGTAGAAGAGAGGGTGGAAAGGATGTCTTGGGTTTTTGTGGTGAAATTTGCAGCCAGGGCCGAGCAAAGGTCCTGGGTGGGTGTGACATGAGAAGAGACTGCTGCAGGATTAGCCAGTTCCTTGCAGACTTTGAAAAGTTTGGCTGTGTTGTTTGATGCTGCGGAGATGCAGGCTTGAATAAAGACTCTTTTCTTGGTGTGGATGCAGAGTCGATAATGCCTTTGAAGGAGGCGGCAGGCCAGTTTGTCAAATGGTTCACCCAACGCATTCCATTTCAGCTCAGCTGCCCTGCACTTGCATTTAAGGGCAGCCAGGTCAGAGTCGTACCAAGACTTGCACTTTTTGGAAGGCTTCATGATAGGGTCAAGAATGTCAAGAGTGTTGGAGATATAGAGATTGTGGTTAGAGAGGGCTGTGTCAGGGTGGGAGTCAGCTGAAGAGATGTGTTGTGGAGAGTAGGAGGTGGCAAAGGCAGCCACTGTCACTTTTTTCATGGGTCAGGTGACTTTGAAGCCAAGTGTCTGTGCCGGATGCATTGCTGCAAGAGAGAGCTGCAGGTATGTTGAGAGAAGAGAGTGGTCAGTCCAAGAGAGGGAGGTAGTGAGAGGGATAGAGAGGGTGATGTCAGTGGAGATGAGAGCATGCAAAGTGTGGCCTACGGTGTGTGTGGGGCAAGAGGGCAGGATAGAAAGGGCAAAAGAGAGTCGCAAAAAAAGTCTGCAGAAAGGACCTGAGGAGTCAGGCGAGTCCAGATGAATGTTGACCCATCAGAAGTATGTCCTTCTTAAGTTTCGTCCTGCCAGATTTAATGATAGGAGATAGTGAAGCAGTTGGAAAGGATAGGAGAAATAGAGAGAGACATGGTTGGTTGAAGTCGAGGGAGGAAGACACTTACCAGGCTGAAGCAGTGATGCACTTGGAAGTAGGGGGTATGGCTGGTGGGGAGCACAAGGGGAAGACAGAGGGCGCGCACCAGCTAGTGAAGAACACAGCAGTCACAGGCACAACTAAAATTGATTTTCTAGCAGGCCACTGTAAAACACATACAGTTAATGGGCACAAACTAAATTTGATTTTCCAGCAGGGCAATTTAAAGCTTATAGGTCAAAGGTTCGACTGAAAAGGATCGAATGACAAAAGGGTCGAATCAAAAGTACTGAAAACAAAAGGGTTGATTTTTTTATTTTTTTTAATTTTATTTTTTCTTGTTTTTTTGGGGGGGTCCCCCCAAACCCCCCTTTTTTGTGCTAAAAACCACCTTTTCTTCCTATACGAAAACCCCCAAAAAAATATATATTTAAAAAAACAAAAATTCGACCCTTTTGTTATAAGTCCTATTGACTCGACCCTATGGCATTCGATCCTTTTGGATTCGAACCTTTGACCGGACACCCAATTTAAACACATACAGTAAGTGGGAAAAGCAGGGTTTTTTTTTTGTCAAGTCCAGATGAGGTGAAGTGAGAGGTCAGACAGTCCTGTTGTGAAGGAAAGGGTTGATGTGGTGAGTTAAGGGAACTTGCCCTTAGGGAAGTGCTTACCAAGTGTCAGGGAACATGGAATTTTCCTCACCCTCCATATGTGCCTGGGGGTGTAGGAGAGGCCCCAGTTGTGGCCAGGAAACAGACGGGGAGACTGACAGGACCTTAGAAAGTGGGCCTTCAAGTGGGGTGGGCCGGCTAAAAGCCTTCCAGTCCACCATAGGCCAATAAGTAATTGCAGGTGGCCAATGGCAGAGGCAAGGAGGCAGATGCGGGTGACTGCAGTGAGCCTTTCAGAGCTCTGAAAATGTGGCAGCCATCTTGGAAAAGCCACGTGGCTGCAGAGATGGCCTCCTGATGTGGCGCTGACCTGAGCAGAGGGCTCCGTGGGCAACGGGCAGGATGTGCATAGAAAAGGAAAGCTTGAAAAATAAAAGGAATGCTTTGGGCTTCCTTTCTTTTTTCTTCTTCAAAATTTGGCAAAGCCTCAAATTTCACCAGACAGCTTTTATAATTTCATATCATACTTCCTGGTTTCCTCCTACCTTTGTTTACTGGTGACAAAAACTGTAATCAGGGGCCCATCTGTCCTCATTGTCAGGGCTGCAGGCAGGAGACAACCAACACTGGCTTCAGGTAAGAAGGAAAAAGACCATTACTTTCACAAACCTGGAAAAGTAAGGAGCCTAAGACCGGGAACTAAAGCTGAACAAACCTACACTGTGGACTGAAGGTACCCAGGGCTCTCCCGCGTCGATAACCAAGGCAGGGAGGAGCGATTGCCGCTGTGCTAATGTCCTTGGCTCCTACAGCAAAGCAGCGCTGGTAAAGACAGCACAGCCAGTGAATCGGAGAGACTGATACCAAACCAGCTTGTGTTTGAACCAGGGTTGCAAGTGGCAAAATTGTATGAAGAAATCCAAAGAGGACAGTGTGTGAAACGAATGTGATGAGCGACGAGAATATAATTAGAAACCAACGAAGTGAAGGAACTTTGAGAGGCCAAGTGAGATACCATATACAGAATCGTCCAGTGCCCCGTGGGTACTCAATCGAAGGTCTCTGTTAGGTAGCCAACTGAATGGCAACTGTTTTGTAAAAGAGAAGTTTGTATCAAACTGGTCCTGCAACGGGTCAACCTAAATCCTGTGCACATTTGAAAGTCTTCGATAAACCAAGGTGAACTACAATTGGTCCGAGCCCAGCTGAGGGAGACTAATTGGCAGGGAGGATAGCTCAGGGCAACGTGCTCGCCATGGAAGCAAGATGACTCGGAGCACCACCGGTTCGTTCCCCGGGTCCACGCTTAGGAACCTCTGGGTATTAAGCCTGTTATAAATAACCTATCATATCATATCATAATTGAAAAGGGGGATCCGGGGTGAAGCGTGAGTCACCCAAGAAAACAAATATTCTCTGAATTGTGCAATAATAGGTATCTGAGCCCGGAAGAGGGGAATCCAGGGTGAAGCACCCGAGTTGAATACTTGTAAGAAGAAAATAACTGTGTATCTTAATTTTGTGTACCTCAGGCCCTCTGAATCAAGATATTTTGATGAGAAAAGAGACTTGGGCACAGTAGGCCCTGTTGCTGTAAATCTAACGGCAGCCTTGTGTCGAAGAAGCCAGAGTGTGTGTTTTTTTTGTGTTCGGTTTATTATAAACCTTTACAAATTTTAAACAATAAAACATAAAAATAGATTCGATTTTTACAAACATGATTAAATCCAATTCATAACTCCCAAATAGAATACATGTCAGTTATATTACAAAATTGATTAAAAAACTAGATCCTAGTAAATCACGGCAGACCATATTAAGCAGAGACTTGATCAAATAATTAAAATAATGAACACGTATATCATTTTCCAAAAACTTATATAAACCTATACACCCTCACAATTCCTTTGCTTCATTTTAATTTCCAGTACAGATAATAACAATGTCAGCTTAATGACCAGCTTAATGCTATTGCCCCACATACATCTTTCCCATAGAGACTCTCGAGACAGGATGGAGCACGAGTAAAGGTAATTCCCAAATATGTTGAGTCTCACATGCTCAAAATACTCACAATACATAACAATATGTTTGAGGGACTCGATTACTTTATATTTTTTACAAAATCTGCAAGACCCATTTAGGTATAACAAGTTACATCTCCCCCATTGAAACAACCTTTCATTTGTTTGAAATTGATTAAGTTTGTATCACAGATACAAGTTCCATCCAAAGGAAGAAGGAAACTGTAGAATAAATCTTGATTGGTCCCCCCATTTCCTTCTAATCAAGGCAAACTCATGGTATGATTTATAAGAACCAATTCGTTCAGATTGGCAACTCCAATAATAGAGTTGAATTTTCCGTTTGCAACTTGGTAGACCTACCTTTAGATCCTCTTTAGATATCATCATCCTAACCAGTAGACCATTCATCTTTTCTGCAAAAACTGACAAAGAGCTCAAGCACCCCAGGGTTAACAGGGTATTCAGATCCTCATAAAGGGAATTACGTGGAGGCCTTAGAATCTTAACATAGTTGTGTAGCAACCGCCAATTCCATTTTGCTGACAATGGTAAGAGTCCCAATTCATGACGGATAACATCATTAGGAATGGAGGAAGCCAGCCCAACACTGTTTTTCAGATATCACCCTGTAGGGTATCAAGGAGATCATCTATCTCATAGAGACACATGTCCAAGATATAGAGAATACCTAGTTCAACTTTCAATAAATAGAATTGCAGGGCAGGTAATAAAGAGAAACTGCAATATTTCCCCATAATTATTCTCATTTGTGAGACTAGAGCTCTTATTTTCTCTTGCAGTCTTTCCTTCCACCAGGACAGAGTATATGAATCAGATAAGGTATAGACCAGGTATTTCATAGATTGTACCATTTCAATGTTCACCCCGTCCATGAACCAATTAAAGCTACGAACCCTTTTTCTCCCATCTGCAAAAACAATTATATTAGATTTGGACTGATTCAACTTTAGGTTGTGGGCTTCTGCATAATAAGAAAACAAAGGTATCGTTGTCTGGAGTCCAAAAGGGGTCCTATCGAAGAGTAACAGATCATCAGCAAATCCAATATAATTTAATTTCAACTGGCCAAGTCTAACCGGAAAAATAATAGCATTGGCCCAACACTCCTCAATATCACAGATATATAAATTAAACAATACCGCTGAACGAGTGCAGCCTTGTTTCAGCCAATTGCAGTCCATATTGCATCTGTGAGCGTGCCTTCCTTGTTCAATCTAACTCAATAGTTGGTGGACGAGTGCAAAAGTGCTATGAGCGACACCAGGTGTTCCTGGAACCCCATTAGCAACATTTTTGCCCACAATAGCTCTCTCACAACTGTATCAAATGCTGAACTTAGATCAAGGGGGACCATATAAACTGGCCCTATATGGTTATGCTTGGTATTTCATTGGATGTGCGATATTATGGTGGCATTAAGGGGACAACCCATGAAGCATCTGAAACCAGTTTGATATTTGGAGAGAATGGCATTTATCTTCATAAACTCCAAAAGCTGGTCAAGGGTAAATTGACAAAAAACCTTGACAGAGGCATCAGTAAGAGCGATCGGTCTGAAGTTGGATGGATCATTAATAGGGCCTTTCTTGTAAATAGGAATTATGATTGCCGAGCACCAAGATCTAGGTATGGATTGGGTATGAAACACGGCATCAAATTTGTATTTCAGAATGCCTGCCCATAATTGCATGTCAGATTTAAATAAGCATGCCGGAATTCCATCCGGACTGACCGCTCTTGACTTAGTTAACTTCGTAATTGCCCTAACTATATCATCCAAATACCACGGTGAATTGGCCAACAGTAAGTTTTTATAGTAATTTCCTTTTTGCTTAGCAAATTTAATAGGCAATTCATATTTCAACTTTTTAACAAGTAATACATCATGTTTTGATTATCTTGTATGAGAAGCTTAGCTTTTAGGTTCATAACAGCATGTTTGTAATTTTGAACGATGCCCTTTTTTGAAAAGCAGTGCATTTGCCAGTCAGGATTCAATTTTTTTGGTTGTCTGATCTATACATTTTTATATTTCTTTAACTTAAAGATCCCTATGTTAAAGATATGCCTGTACCGGTTAGGTCTATAAGCAGGCACCACCTTCTTTGCCAACTCAATTAGGTGGATGTTAATCCTATTTGATATATGGTCATCCAAAACAACTGAATCGTAAATTGTCTGGTACCTCATATTTACCATTACAGGGTCTTCTTTAATCCAACAGCTAAACTGATGGCAGATTGAAGGATTCCATCTAACCGACAATCCTGGCCTGTCGATTTCCACCAATTTCAGAACCGGGTTGGTTTTATATCCCCAATTGTCATGATTTAACTTTACTGAGCTAGCATGATGATCCCCGAAACCAAGATCCTTAATTACAAAAGTGTCATATGTTTTGGAAAGAGCAGTAGACAGAAAAAAAAGATCAATATGCGAGGTCTGCCCACCTTGCGACCATGTGTATGGGGACAATTTATCTAGCGTAGCAAACACCTGAATATCCCAGTTCAGGAGAAAATCCACCCATTTTTGGCCATTCCGGACCGTGGGAGCAGAACGCAACAATTTCCGACCAAGACCCTGCACACGGAATAAACAGGTTGAGTTGAAGTCCCCACCCTACCTGAACCCCACCTGCGAATGACGAGTTAGGGCACCTTCTAAAATTGAGTCAAGAGTATCAACAATCACATTGAATGGAGTGTCTAACTTATTCCAATTAATACACAAAACCAATAAAGGATTCTCATGTACCTGACAAGGTGTCAATTCTACAGCTATCACTGCAGCATCTTTGTAAATAAGCTTTGAGGCTAGCTTGCAAGAGTTATTTATAGGGACAGCTATCCCACCAGAGGGCCTGCCCTTGTCCCCTCTATCAGCAGGTTGGGAGTAGCATTCAAACCGCTCAAAATTGAAATGAGATACATGCATAGTCTCTTGTAATAAAATAACAGCTGGATAACTAGTGGCATTTCCTGTACCCCACCAGCGATGAAAGTTTTCTAACCCACAGCTGTTCCATGATAAACACACAAAAGGAACCTCGTTATGAATCGGTTTCGGGGGGCGCTAACGAAGCCGCACCATCAGCTGTTGTGGACACATTATTAATTCCACTGAAGGCAGCAGCCAAAGCTAGAAGTTGTCTAATCATATCTTCATTGATCTGTGGGGACGGACCCGATTCCATTTTAGGCTTTTCAGTTAATCCAGGAACAACCGGTTTGTACAGAAATGTTTAGCCTTTAAGTCAGTTTGAAAAATAAAAGGCATCAGGCCTACATATTCAAAATGCTCCCTCTGCTCCCAAACCAATTTCATAATCAACATTGAGTGAAAGCCACAAATCATCCTATTATTATGGTTTGGGGCTAATCGCACCCAATCAATGTCGTCTGAACAAAGAGTTCTTAAAAAGGGAATCGTCTGGAAGGCTTTTAGCAGAAAGGAACGTTTTACATTGGATTTGCCATTAACCTTAACATGACTTTCCCATCCCAAGATAAGTGGCATCTCTTGATTCAATACAATGTCCCGATTATCCTCATTTTTCATGACATTTACACCAAAAGCCTGGACCTGCGGCGACAGGATGTATAGTAGGCATTTTTATTATCGTCTCACCTATGGGTTGTATTGTGTTAACACTCTTTTTGTTTACCAAGACATTCAAGATCTCAATATTCTGAACCCTCTTGGCATCTGTATGTGCGGTAGAATCAGATACTTGAGCATCTTTGCCCAGTATCCCCAACATCCATGGCTCACCAGAGCCCACCCCCAGAGTTAACTCCAACTTTTTTACCGCAGGTCCCTCCGCTCTTTATTTTTGTTTTTTAAACAATGTTCTCTTGTGTACCACGGGATAAAACTGTGACAGAGAGGACTGGTGACCCCCATTCCCAGCACCTAAGGATCCGGACACATATTTTGTTAAATTTTTACTATCGACATTCATCCTGGAATTTTTGGCAACATCGTGTCCAAGCACTTTCCCTTTAGGGATCATATTTTTCTGAACCATTGGGGGCGCCATAATACCAGACAAGTAATGACCTAATACAGCGGTATTCAAACTGTGGGGCGCGACCCCCCAGGGGTCCGCGGGTGCATCCCTGGGGGGCCCTGAGAGCTCAGCATGAAATATAAAAAATTAAAAAAAATGTTTTTGTTGTAAATGGATATTCATTCCTTTAGTCACAGACTGGGCCTCATTACAACTATGGCAGTACGGTAACAACGGTGCCGGTAAGTTACCGTACCGCCATAGTAAGAGTTGTGCTCTGACCTGACCTGGCAGGCCGTGCGGCACCCGAGCATAGCTCGTCGGATGCACCGGTGCCGGTGCATCGAGTTCCCCATTCCCATTGAGCCCTATGGGGCTCAAATGGGAATGAGGATCTACCGGTACTGGCACCCGCAAAACGGCAATTATCAGGTCCGCCAAACTCGGCATGACCCGGTAATTGCCCATTCACGGGTGCTGGACCCGTATGCAACTCCGGTGGCAGCCGTGCCGGTTTTACCGGTACAGCTACCGCCAGGGTTGTAATGGGACCCACTGTTTCAATAGTACCAAGGGGGTGCTTTGTGTTAAAATGCAAGTAAATTGTGATATATTCAGCAACAATGGTCAAAATTACTAACTGAATAGTTAAGTAACTCATCAAACTGGTCCACATTGGCCAAAATGGTGGCCCATTTTGACTGGCCCACACTAGCATTTTACATTTTTGGTACAGGCATTGCCTTATAGGCCAGTCTGAGCCTGGCGACTCATCCATAATGGCGAGGGGGCGCCCACCCAGTGGCCCCTCACCCATATGTAGGTGCTAAGGAGCCAGCCCAGTGAAACAGTGAGCACTCCCTCAGCTGATTTTTCCAGCTGATGGAGTGCTCCTGGGCTGGCTGAACTGTCAAAGGGAAACTCTGTTTCCCTTTGACAGTTCAGTTTAGTTCCCCATCTGCACATGCTCACTGAGCCATGCAAGTGCTGGGGCCTTTTGCTTCGCCAGCATTGCATAGCTCATTGGAAATGCCGGCTGGGGCATTGTATGTCTGTATGTCCGAGGGGGAGCTCCTGCGCCTCCTCGCACATACGGACAAAGCAGCCTGGAGCAGGGCGTTTCAGCACCCACAAACAGACCAATGCAGAAGGTACGTTTATGTATGCTTATGTATGCTTATGTTATGAGTGAGTGTATGGTGATGGATGCTCGTGTGAATGATAAGAGTGATTGCTGTATGAATGTGCAGCACCTTGCATACACACATAATCATGTTGATTGTGTTAGGCCCAGTGGGGCCCAGGGGACAGGGATGGTATCTTTTTACTGGACATCTATCATAGATGTCTAGTAAAAAAATGTCATGCCTGCCCCCTCGGCCCCCCAGCACCAATTGCAAACTGTTTGGCTATTTACCCATTTTTTTGTTAAAAGTATGCTCTACAATGCAACATTTTAACCCATTATTTTTAAAAAATTCACAGGGGGAAACCCCCCCCCGAAACCCCCTTTATTGGTTTGGGCTCCCTCACTATGCTCGGTCGCTATGGCATTTTTGGGGCAAATAGTTATGCCCCTCCACTTAAAAAAATCACCAGCCGCCACTGGCCCTCAGACTGTGTTGGGATGGGGGGAACTCAGGGACTATGGTGGGAGCACAATGGGCGGGAACCATGGGATAGTGGTGGGAGCAGAGTGGGGAGAGCCCAGGGTATGTGATGGGGTGGGGAGAGACCAGGGACTGGGTAGGGGTGGGATGAGGGAGCCCAGCGACTGTGATGGGAGCAGGTGACGGCACGCAATATATACTGTCCATTTGGCATTTCTGGGGGGTCCCGACCTGCCCAAACTTTGCCCAGGGGGGCCCCGGCCAAAAAAGTTTGAAGACCACTGATATAATAGAACCCTCGATTCCTCATTGAGTTGGGATAGATTGATGATGCCCTCATCCTCGTGGATAACAATCACCTCTTTGGAGAGTGGCCCATGTATGTCCTTCGTTACCTGCTTGGCCAACTTCTTCTTAAGGGAATTGGCTTTAGCCCTTCTTTTCTGTGCTCGCCCAGCTAACCTTTTTTCTCTACGTGTAAGCACTACTGTGGGTTTTTCCTGCTCATCACCCACCATTTGAACAGGTACTTGATGGCACCCTACTATGTTGCATTCTTCAGAGAGGTCTATTAGATCAGTCAAGGTAGAGGGACTATCAGTATCCTCATGTCTAACATTCAGTTCCTCCACAAGTGGTGGATCAATCCCCAAAAGTCCCGAGGACCCAAGACACTCCCTCAATTCTCCAATGTCACGCCCTATTTTCTGAATTGAGATAACCACATTAGCTATCTCCTCGTCCTTACACTGTAGGTATTCAGTCTGACTATATACTGTCTTCATCACTTTGGGAGCAGTTACTTCGGCAAAGGTATGTAATTCCCTATCTGGCAAGCCAGAATCGCTCTGGAATTGCGTACCGTTATCAACCATAACTTTCTTTTTTGTGGGCCTCTCAGATAATGCAGCCACGACATCACATGCAAATAATCAGCCTTCAATGCAATTGGTTTTATTCAAGAGGTCCCCAATAGCAGCCCTCAAAATTCCAATCTTGCAGTGTGACCGTTCATGTCCTTTATTTAGGACATCTAGGATTCTCACTAACACAGGGAAGTCAGTACCCAAGGAGGGCCCATCCAGCGTATGTATCTCGGATCGCGTCACGATTGAAGTAATCTCCTTGTCTTTTTCATTTAGACTTGAATGAAACTCTTGAATATCAATGTTCATTCGGTCATTGATGGCCATTTGAGGACTTTTCAATTTGGGTGAGCTATCCTTAGGTTTTACCTGTGTGTGATCATTAGCTAGATCAGTTTCCATATTTACCTTATCAACACCTTGAGAGTCTAAATATGGTGGGAATGGTTTTAATTTTCTTAGAGATGGATGACTAAGCATGACTACATCCTCCCGACCCACAGATCTATGATTCACTGGGGTAGAGGGGCCGAGAGACAGCCACACTCGTTTCCCCAGTTCGGCTTCAATTGTGGGACCCATCATTGAACAGTCTATTGTGTCTTCCTTATATGACAGGTTATCAACACTATACATACCGTTAGATAACGGAAACTGGGATTCCTCATCCTGGACCCCAAGTGACACATCTGAGTGTTTAATGTCCTTTAAATTAAATTTAGTTTTTCATTCATATCATTGTGGACCATTGCTGTTACATATTTTCTAGGGAGGATACCCATTTCATCCATAACCCTCTCCTTGGTTTCAGTCAAAGACATTGATTTGTTGCTGCCGAACTCCCACACCAACCAACACAGCAGTTGACAGTGCTGCTTGGTCATCAGGTAGGGGCAGTGTGCTCTCATTACCAGGGATAGGGGCTATAGAGCATTGTGGGTCATTAAGTTTCCTCCTGCTTCTCAATCCATTTACTATTTTGCTGGACAAGTAGTGAGAACAGGAAACCTGAACAGAGCACCAAGTAAAGAGAAAACCCAGGGTACTGACCGGATTACACACTCATAAGATATAAGCTCAGTATTAACAGCCAGCCACCAGTAATGAACTGGACCAAGCTGAGCACAATTGCGCTACACAAATGATATCTTAAGTTGCATACACAGTAACACAATTCAACAACAACAAGCGGTCAGCAACAGAAAAAAAACAAGAATAAGATACCCTGTGCACCCACCACGCAGCCGAACAGCCAAACAGTCACTTGCAGACACTTCCGTGTTGAGCGCACAGGTGCGCGTACACCAGGGTTCTTATCCTTTCGAAATCACGGCACCAAAGTTCCAAGGGGGTGGGGCCAATAATTCAAATTTAAATGCTTTATTGACACTCGCAGCACACGCCATTTGCGGAGTCTGGATAGAAACAGGAGCTTCCTCTTACAGACGCCGTCATCAGCAGCAGTAGTATACCCAAACAAGTTCAAACCAGCAAAACGGACTGCAGGCAGCACAACCAGCCAAACAGTCACTTGCAGGCACATCCGGGTGAATCAAGAGATTCTGATGAGAAAAGACACTTGGGCACAGAGGGCCCTGTTGCTGGAAATCTAACGGTAGCTTTGTGTCGAAGAAGCCAGAGTGTGTGCTTTGTTCGAGTGAACCACCTTGCCCGATGCTGAAAATGTGGGGAGTGGAGGCCAACGGCCCGAATGTCCTGACATATCACTTTGTGAACACTTCTTTCTCTTCCATGAACATTACCTCACACTATTTGTAAATAAGCCGTAAGGAATGGCAATAGTTTTTTTTTTTGTATAGGCCCTTTTATTTTGACAAGACTCCATTAGGACTGGATTATTATTATCTGATGGCCATAGCTTGCTCCCATCTGTAGATTTAGGTTTAGATAGGCGTTTATCACACCCTTGTGAAAGTTCAATAAACACTCTTGACCTGTGGTCACTTGTGTCTGTCTTACTGTTGATACCATTCCTTCCTTACAGTTGGGCGCAGCTGGCACCATTTTCCCTCCACCTCTCTGATCGTACATACGTGCCCTCCCCATATGGCTTATTTTCCAAAAATAATGTAAGCCACAATAGTCACAGTCCGTGATATTACGTTGGTTTCTCAATTGATGATCTGCCAGTATGCAAAATCAGTGCAAAAAAATCATCTGCCAGCTTCAACTAATCCACACTACCAGGATCAAAGTGAAGCGTGGGGGAAGGTGCAACTGGCAATTACAGCTCCTCCTCTGGTAACGGAAGCTGAACCAGACTCCAACTGCTCAGTCCGCTCTGCAAATATTGCTGCCTCTCAACACACAGCGCCGCACACCGCGCGCGCTCTGTGCTATTGGTGATATTTTATAATTACAGCTCCTCCTCTGATAATGGAAACTGCAACCAGACTCCAACCGTTCAGCCCGCTCTGCAGATACTGCTGCCTCTCAACACACAGCGTTGCACACTCACACCATTTCGCAGGTGTTACCAAATTATGTACATATAGTCCTGCTTTCCCTATTTCACTCTGGCCACCTTCCTTTGGCCCTCTCCCTGCACCTTCCTTTGAGGTATAACACCTGGGGGTCATCTTTGAGTGCACTATCTCCTTCTATCCTCACATCACTGAGCTCTCTAAAAAGCCCTGCTACAAGCTGCACCTCCTCAGAGGTATTCTTCCTTTTCTCACTTTCCCCCAGAAGCTCAACTTCTCCAGAGCCTTGGTTCTCGCTAGGCTTGACTATTGCAACAGCCTCTTTCTCGACCTGCCTTCCTCTACTATCCATCCTCTACAACTAATCCAGAACAGGACTGTGAGATTTGTCCTTGGCCTCAAGCCCAGGGATTGTATCTCTCCAGCCCTGAAATCTCTCCACTGTCTCTCTGTGGCTGCAAGGATCAAGTTCAAGACCCTCTGCATTTTCCCCAAGGGTTTCTGGGGCCAGAGCCCGCACTTCATCCAACTCTCTCTTCCTAAACATCTTCCTTCTCAAGCTCTTCGCTCAGCTACCTCGAACTCTCTGATGGTCAGACACTTCTCCAAGCAGGGAGTGGGAGGTAGATCTCTTTCTTCTGCAGGGGCCTCTCTCTGGAATGGCCTCCCTGCCTATCTGAAACTTGAGCTGGGCCACCTCAGGTTCCGGAAGCAGCTCAAGACCTTCCTTTTTGCTTCTGCTTTCTCTATTTCTCTCCCCTGATGGCCTCCCTGTCTGCTGCTCTGACTGGTCACCTGGCTACCTACAGACCCCAATGGGCACCAGGCTCCTCCATGACCTGTAAGTAAGAGCACTGCTGCCGGGCCCCCACACACTTAGGGGTTGTATCTGTAACCCTGCAATCCCCTGCCTCCTTGCACTACCCAGAGCTGGCTCTCCGGATGCACTTACTCAGAGCATTGCAGCCATAATTGCCCTTCCCCCTTCCCTTTCTCTGGAACTTCTCCTCTCCCTCTCCCCCATTCACTTGCACGATCTGAATGATACAAGACCTACTAAGATCGTTTGTTTCATCCACACTATGTCTAGGGTGACTAGACGTCCCGGTTTTCCCGGGACAGTCCAGGGAAATCACCCTTCGTCCAGGGGTCCCGTGTCTTTTTTCATTTTAGAAACCCTGTCTGGGGTTTGCATGGTTGGGTGGCTACGGTCCAGGTTTTTGCGGGACCCGATTTCGAAATCCCAAAATTGGGTCCCGGCGCAACTCTTCCTGTGTGAATGGGGACGTGAAATACTTTCCACGCCCCAATTTCCTCCCACTTTCCCTCCCCGGTGCGCTCCTCCAATGAGAGTAGTGCCTGTGAGCACACCCTACCACCCACCCCACCCCGCAACAGGCCAGTGACATAGAAGTAGGACTACCATTTTATTTGTATTTATGTTAGTCCTACTTCTATGTCTATTGCCTGTCCCATTTCTTTTTTTTTATCTGGTCAACCTACCTTGTCTTGTCGCGCCTAGAAACACTTGCGTACAGGCGCATTATAAATGACTCATCATATCATATCATTATGACAGTGCCTGTCACCAGCGTTAACCCTCAGTGGTTGCTTATTAGCTCACCTCATTTAAGCACTCGCATTTGTTTTTCTTACTCTTCGCTACTATTCAGGTTTCGTTTTGCAACAACGCTCTGGCACTGACCCAGTTTATCACAGCTCTTACTCACCACTACTCAGGTAACCCTCATGAGGATTAGCCTCCGGCCTTAACTATTACAACCTGTGCGAATACACATTTCCTAATATTTTTATTCCAATTTCGGCTAGTGTACTTCCATTTTTTCATAGACTTGGACTGGTCCTACATTGCTGTGTTGCACGCAATTGCTTCGCTGTGTAGACAATATTATCTTCTTTCTCGCAACTGTACCGCCGATTTGGCACTCAAGTGCCTCTACCTTCTGATTCATTGCCCAACCTTATTAACGGTAATTCTACATTTTCTGTTTTCATACCACCTGACTGCATGATACAACGGGAAAATAGGGGATGGGCAGCCAATTTGGGAAACTGCACCACTTCCTCTTTACCTGGAGTCCCACCTTCTTTTTTCTAACTTGCATGAGCACACAGCTGGCACACTGTTTGTAAACAGAAACATGTATTCATGTGTGGCACCAGCGGTGTGTAGCAATGGTCACTCACTACTTTAGTGGATACTGCAGTTTGATCCTTGGAGTCAAATCAGGACTGATGCTCACTGCCTGTTCTGTATTTTGCCTCCTGCTCCCTTTCCATGTATGAACCATTTGATGCCACAATCATGGACCTTGGCTGCTTGAACGTCTTAATCACATTGGTAATGTTTTATTCTTACTATATGGACACACATCATGCTTGTTTGCGTATTATTTATTATTGGTTGACTTTATTTGTATCCCCACATGTATACTTGTGCTTTTTTCCTGATGAATCCTGGCCCTACCCTTTTGAATCATGCTTGGTGAAAACAACCTGTTCTGGTTTCTACCCATTGTTTCTGTGCCCATCTTTCATTTGCTCTACTATGTGTCTAATGTTTCAAATTACCTACAGTTTTGCCTTGAAAAAGACCCGGATTTGGGGTTGAAACACGTGTCGGAAGACCTATCCCATATTGCACTATCAAGTTTTTCAAAACTGCTTAAACTGATGACTACTATTTTCAGCAGGACGTATACCCATCTATCCAAGTACTGACATTGATCTGTTAAATTTGCATCTGCCTTATCTCTAGTGGGGGTTGCCCAACGAGACAGAGGTGACACCTTTCTTTTTGTTCACTACTTCTGTGTCTTTTGCCTGTCCCGTTTCTTTTCTTTTTATCTGGTCAACCTACCTTACTTTCGTACAGGCGCATTATAAATGACTCATCGTATCATATCATTATGACGGTGCCTGGCAAATGCCATCCTATGCCCACATAAAATCCCAAACTGTTGACTTTGCCAATGCTGGTTTCATTTGCAGGGGGGCAGTGGGGTTCGGTGTGTCCAAGAATAACATTGTTCCACCTCCAGCACATCTCCTGTGCTGTACATAGAGCAGTACGGGACACATGTGAAGAAACCAAGGTGTACATTGATTGTGAAAATCATTTTTTTTCACAAAAGCAATAAATACAGTTACATTGGTTTACTGTAAGGACTGCATTCTACATATTCCCAATGTGGGGACAAGGAGGCCAATTGATATGCTGCTCCCGCCATCACTTTACCCTTTATCAAGACTACTTGTTAAAAAACAATACTAGCAGCTAAATTCACTGTTGCTGCAACCGCGTAGATTCTCCGCGTGGGCGGCCTGCTTCTACAATCTCAGTCATCGCGGGATGAATTCCGGTACTTTGATGATTCCGGAAGTGCCGTGAACAGAGCGTCTGAAGCTACAAACGCCACGGCACTATGCTGAAGCCACCGTCGCCGGCCGGAGCCGGATGAGCTCGGACGGCCTGGCAGCGTTTTGTGGCATTTACATCTGTCAGTGATAGATTTGGGGAAGATTTTTGTGGAGTCCCTGTAAACATTTAAACACATGTCATTATGTGTAATTCCGAGGAAATCATGTTGATTGAAGGTTGGTGGCACTGCTCCTCAAAGGGCACGCCCACAGATGTACGACCTGTAAAATCCGGTTTGAACCCACAACACTTAAATAAAGCGTGCTTGGAGGCGGTGCACGCCCAGATTTTGGGGCTGGGTCTTTGCATTAAAAAAAGCATCACCTATCAAACAATTAGTAAAAACTTGTGTTGGGAATATTTTGAGTTAGTGCTTCATTAACTTGAAACTGCGAGATATTGAAGGGGTGTGTAGTTGGGAAAAGCACAGTGAAGCGTAGCAACACTTTAAGGGCCTGGATTACAAACATGTTTTCAGTGGCACTTTCCCATGTAAAGCATTTTTGCAAATCAGGCCCTAAATGTTTATGGGTACCGAAACGATATTTGCGCCTGGGGACAGAGGGAAAAATACACTATTCCGTTTAAAGTATCGGGGTCTTTGCATACAAGTTCCTACTAAGGACCACAAAGAAATGCAAACTGGCGTCTAAATGAGAAAAGCGTACAGTTTACGATGCTCCGGCTACAATGCACAGGGGAGACAGGATAGCTCAGGGGCAACGCTTTTGTCTTGGAAGCAAGACAACATATTAAGCGTGTTATATTTTAACAATAACTAAACACATCTATATAGCTTTATTGCATTTTATTGATGTTTTTAGTATGAAGGGCCAATTCATGCCATTGAAAGCCAAGACCCCGCGCTTCCACCGAGATTATCTGCAGAGAAGGCATTAACCAACTGAGCTACTTTACTAACTCTTCCAGACAGATGAAGCCTTAACTCATTTAGTTTCTGGCTCACATTCTTGACCTGACATCCACAGAGGAGAGGGACAGCAGTGTGACTGCACCACAATATCATTTAAGGCAGGGGCATCTATCAGGATTAAGGCCTGCACTATTAAGGTGGATTGTGTGTGTGTTTACGGATGGTCGCCTTTCTCCGCAGGGGCACTGGGACGTCCACTTCCCGTAGAGCATTGTCCTGCGGTCAGAAATCCCTCGCCTCTCTGACTGATGGGGCGCAGAGATGGATGGGCTTGCCAAAGCAGAGGACTGCCGCTTTTTTCAGCGGGGGGTGGAAGAAAGTTGCTGCCGATTTAGAGTGATGGGGGGAATAACCGAGCATTGCCCGGGGAGAGATGGCAACACCAGGCTGTATACAAAACAGAATTATCGAGTAAAAAATCACAAAACAGCCGCAAATAGAGAGACCTGCATATTAGGGATGGGCCAGGTGTTGGCCACCGGCAAGTATGTCTCTCATGTAGTGGATGTCTTCCATGCACATGCATTCTAATGAATATAGCAAACGTCCATGGCATTTCAGTACCATCACCGTGGCACAACACATGCATGTACATCTTGTATACCTCTTAACCTTTTTATTCCCCATGGCCGGTCGAAAAAAACAATTTAATTTGGGTGGGAGATGGCCTATTGAAGTGAATGGACGTGTCAGGAGCTGGGCGTGTGAGATTTCTGATGGAGGTGTCAGGGACTGGGCGTGTGAGAACTGTTTCATGGCGGGTGATACCCGCCCAAAACGTGTGAATTGAGAGGTATGGCTACACTACATTTGAATGGTTGTGGTGGGGGACAGGAGTATACAGCATTGTTAATCTGGAGACTAAGTGCCTCATTGCAACCTCTTCAGTAATGCTTAAAAATGCAACATTTTAGTACCCGCCACATTACAGGCATGTGGTATATTCCTCTGCCACAAAATACCACTGCATTACGACCTTGAAAGTCTTCAAATTGTTGAAGTGGAAATTGTAAAACCACCCGTGGAGTTTCTTTTCGTTATGCGCTTCCCTTTCATACTGGAAAAAAAAATTGGGGTTTTGAAAGAGTTGAAAAAGTGACCATCCCTGATGCTCACCTTTTCACCGCCTTGCCTATGTAATATATAAAAGGGCGTTCATTAAAGAAAATGTACAGTAGTGGAATGAACCACTGTTGTACTCCAAGTTTCATCCTCAAACTGAGGATGAAAATGGATAGGAAAAAAAATGGCAAGCAAATTTCCTTATAAACCGCAGGTGGTATTTCAATAAATCATTACTGTTACAACTGGTACGGCGGTAGTGGTGTAAATGGGAATATTTTTTATTCGGCTTGCCGCTGGTTGTAATGGTAATTATCACCGGAGGGGATCCAACTAAAAAATCTGCCCAACCTTTAATGACACCGTTGTTGACGACTCCCTCGTATACAGCCGTGCTATTCCTCGATCAAACGTGATGTCGGGCATCATATAAAAGATTGGACTATGCCCCGCACCTTATTTCACCACTCCCCACAAGGCTGAGCATGAGAGAGTTCAATCTACGGTAAAAGGGAAAAGGTAATGACGCAACAACAATATCAGCAAACCACCATAGGTTGCTTACCCCAATCTTCAATATCTTAGCCTTGGAGATGAAAGCAGAAGAAAGGGGGAGGGGAGTAGTCAGACAACGTTACTGCGCCGAAATTTGCATCCACTCCTTAAGTCAAAGGTCCTCAACACCTAGACCACCATGTTGCCCCTCACACCACCAGACATGCTGGACGGCGCCAAACCCTCTCCTCCCCGCGACCTGGTACAGCTGTACCCCTCATCTGTCCCCCTCTGTATGCTACCCCCGCTGGATATCTGTTCTGTTGTTATCACAGAAAAGCGCTCTGTTATCCATCTTTAGTTTGTACACCTCTGGAAAGAGCTCTGTTATGCATCTTTATTGGTGTATACCTCTGTATACCACTACATTGCTTCTCGAAGTTAGGTCCATGCTAAAAAAAGACCATAATAATAATAAAAAGCAATCACACAAGAAAAGTGACAGCAGAATGCAACTGTACTATGGCCTATGGACCTCCAAGCAGTGTAGGGTGGGAGGGCGGTGAGGAATCTGTGGGAGAAAAATCCATGCAAAGAACATAACCAGTAAGTAATTTCTCCTTCAATGGATTGCATTCTCCCACAGATTCTTCATCTTGATAGGCTCCCAAAGCAGTAGCCATGCTGGAGGAGGGTTGGAAGTCAAACCAAAAATCTCTGTAGGACCACCCTACCAAAACATGCATCATCCTTGTGTGACAAGTCCAACTGTAATGCTTGGCAAACATGTGTAGAGAAGACCACACTGCTGTGCGACAGATGTCGCTGAATGGTACTTCCCTCTGAAGAGCAGAGGAACTCTCAACCCGTCTGGTAGAGTAGGCCCTAAGCCCTGCTGGGAACTGATCTAATTAAGCAGTGCACAGTGAGATGGTTTGCTTGGTGACAACTCACCCCAACCTGGACTGTGAAAAGGCAACAAACAACTGGACATCCTTCCTGAAGGAGCCCGTCCTGGCCAGGTAAATCACAGCTCCCATTGGGATCCAATATGTGGAGCTTCTCCTGGTCCTTAGAAGGATGGGGAAAAGGATAAAATGCTGGAAGGTCTATGCTCTGGCCGATAGGAAATTCTGAAACCACCATATTTGTTTTGTTTGTTTTATTCATTTATAACCCATCTGTAGATATTTTGTGCACACCTTCAAAGAAACCTTTTCCTTAAACATTTTTCAGAAGGGACCTTTGCTAGAGAGGGCCTGCAACTCACTGACCCTTCTAGCGGATGTGATTGCCACCAAGAACATTGTTTTCAACATGACTAGTCTGATGGGAGTGGAATACAAGACCCATCAGAAATGTTAGCTCTAGATTCTGGTCCCAATCTGGGACGACAAAAGGCAAAGGAGGAAAAAAATTAACAAGACCTTTCCAAAACTGTGCCACCACAGGAATGGTAAAGAAAGAGCCATGCTCTGGCATCCTCAAAAATGGACAGAGCCGCCAGATACCCCTTCACTGTACCCACTTGCAGACCTGATTCATAAGGGTCAACCGAAACTCCATCACTGAGGAAGTGGGTCATGACATGGGGGCCACCCCTTTCACCTTGGACCAGGTTACAACAAGTCAGTTGCAGAGTCTTTCTTGTCAGTTTCACTGTCAGTTTCACTGTAGTTACAGTTTCAGCTACACAGAGGAAAAGAGTCTTTCAACTCACTTCATCAAAGGAGGCGGGGCTTTGACTCTGGAGCGTCGCAGAGTCAGTTGCTGAGTCTTTCCTGTCCGTTTCACTGTCAGTTTCACTGCGACTGCAGTTACAGCTACACTGAGGAAAAGAGTCTTTCTACTCGCTTCATCAAAGCAGGTGGGGCTCTCCACACAAAGGGCCTCATTATGAGGTGGGCGGTAAGGGGTTAACGGTGCCAGTAAAGGCGCCGGAGCCGTTAACCTCATACCACCTTATTACGAGGTCCCCTTGCAGGACCCGTTCTGGACGTCTGGGTTTACCAGACGTCCTTAGTGTGTCCCACGAGGGGGCCAGGATGCTAACAATGGGCCCGTCATTAACGGGCCAGTTGTTAGCATGCTCCCTATTCCCATTGAACCCTATGGGGGCTCAAATGGGAATGGGGATGGTCCCTTATTAAGGGCATGGCTACCTCCAAACTCGTAATGAGGCCCAAAGACTCTGACTCTAGGCGTAGCATTGCAGAGTCAATTGCTGAGTCTTTTTTGTCTTTGGCAGTCGTTGGCGGGCAAGGAGGCGAGTGATTAGCTTGCGTTCCTGTTTGTGCTTGCCACTCGCTGGTCAGCTGAGCAGCCGGTTTGGACAGTGAGACCCAAGTGATTACTTGGGACATCAATACCATCCCAAGATATGCAGTGAATCATAAGGAAATGTGTGTGTCACGTGCTCCCATTTTACTGACAATTTGCATTTTGTGGGCGGCTGCTCCCTAATAACAGGAAGAACTTTAAAGATTCATTCCATTGGCGGTGGAAAGATCAGAGCTATCTTTAACTGTGTCATTCAGTGTTCTCTACGGGATTTAACTATTAACACACACCTGTTTACGGCTGATTTCAATCTGCATTTGCATTAACCTGGGAAATCCAATTGCCAACACATAACGGCACATGGAGGTGCGAGGCCCCACCATTTCTAAAATCACAAAATTAAACAGCAGTGCAAAACAATTTAGTGTGAGTGAACGAATAACCAAAAGGGACAAGAAAAGGCAAACCAGGGAGAATTATGCTGGCTAAATACTTTTTGCACAGTGGAGCTCTCGTGGATGATCCGCGAGCTCCAGAGTGGGATGGCTCATTTGTGGCAAAACATAACCCCAGATCAGCTCTGTTGATCACACAAACAGAGCAATACATACCAGCGGGGCAAGAAGTAACTGTGAGGGCTCAAGTGCACATCACAGATTACCCCAAAACATAGCAGACTACCAGCATGAGACCAAGGGGGATAATGAATCTTGACCAACTACTGCCATCAGAAACAAAATGTACCCTCACAGTGACAAACATAAAGAAAAAATCAAGGAATGTTTCCCAAATCGAAGGCACAGGAGTATGGGAGACTTAGGCACAGAGACACCAGAAGAGAGGAATTCTTCCATAAATCCACTGGATAAGGACAGGTTAATGGGTGCCGCTACTATGGAAAGAGGTTTTCTCCAGGATCTCAATCCCTCACCCAGAACAACAAATTAAATTCAAAACTCTTTGTTAGAATTGCACTCCACCAAACAACTTCATTCAGATGAAATAGATTCAAGGCAAGTAATGGGCGAACCAGTAAAGCAAGCCACTCCAGGAAGGACTGCTCAGGACACAAGTTCCAATGAAGCTACATTAGCAGTTCTTATCTTCGTGCTAAATTCACTGGTAAATGTGTTCGAAATGCAAAGTCCGGACTCACTCAGGGATCCTGCTAGGAATAACAAAAGAAGTGGAACAATGTGAATCCTCAATGGTTGGTCTAAAACATTTCCTAAACACAACAATAGGACCAACTTTAATAAACTTTACAGAAGAGGTCATAAAACAAACTTTGGAGGCATCCGTGATCAATGAGGCCCTGCAAGAATTAAGAATGGGGAAAAAGGAGACACGGCCTAATTATTGAACTGCTGAACCATATCATCAGAAAAAAAGAGCCTGTAGTAGAAGAGCCTGTAACAGTGGATGACAGGATTGTTCCATTGTTTGATGACACCCCCTCTCAGAATCAGTCCTGGAGGAATTTTGCAGAATGGCACAGGTAGTCGAGAGGGATGTAATTGTATCTACATGTACACTCCTAGACACACTCTCGAATCCCAGAAAAGGGGGAAAGACAACTGGAAATACCTGGACTGAGACTGCATATACTAAATATTTTGGATAAGGAGGAATTTAAAAAAAGAGCCAACACCATTAAGAAAGCATACAAAAATTGCCTGTGGCAACGTCAAACCCTGCGCCTGAAAAAATGTGCAAAAAGACAGAGAGTTGATGCTTGAAATTCTGTGTGACAACACCTCCCGTAACTTTTGGGCAATAGTGAACTCAGCTGAGACCCCCCAAACAAATGGCAAAACAAACCTAGTACCAGAAATAGAATGGATCAACCATCTGACCTCCCAATACCAAAAGCCATTAGGTACACCTAGTTTTAAGATCCCTAATACTCTTTGGATCTTAGATTTCGCCGAGAGCGATGTTGTAGAATGGATAAAAAAGACATCAACCTCTAGAGAGGCGGGTCCAAACGGCCTAACCCATCAGGTACTAAAAGGTAATACAACTCTTTGGTCAGGGCTGCTAACAGAGAGAAGACTCTTTCCCCTGTCCTGGAAGACACCCATTATCGTTCCTATCTTTAAGTGGGGGGATTGAACGGTTCCAACAAACTACCACCCGATCGCCCTCCTGGACGTAGAAAGCAAGTTATTTGCGAAACTCCTGCAGAGGGAGCTAGGGAATGGGCCAAACAAAGTTACATCTTGTCAAAATTTCAAACTGGTTTCTGTAAAACCTTTCAACATCATTAAACTGAACCATACTAGCGACCCTAAGTGCTAACTCCAGCCTTAAAGGGGGTCCAGTGCTCTATGGATAGATTTATCGAGAGTCTTCGATCTGGTTAACAGAGACAGCTTGTGGGCAAAGTTGGAGAGTTGGGGAACACCGAAACCACTGCTGTCCATGTTGGCCACTCTCCATGATATGATATGATATGGCATATATAAGTCGTTCAGGGCACGAAATAAGGATAATACAATGAGTGAGAATAAGATGGAAAGTGAAGGATTACTTTCAGAACATGTGAAAGTAGAGAGGGGAGTTAGACAGGGATGTATGCTGGCACTCTTCTTATTCAATCTCCTCTTAGCGGATATGGCAATGGAGTTAGAATCCGCAGCACTGGTAAGATAAAAAATTAGTGGCAATCAGATTAGATGGCTCGCATATGCGGATGACATTGTCCTCTTAGACAAAACAGAAATGGGTCTGCAGCGGTTATTAAACTCACTGGAATCACACATGAAGGAGAATGACCTATCAATCAATTGGGGGAAATCATAAAATAGTCGTCTTCAAGAGACAAGGCAGACAGGGCCGCAAAATTATATGGACGGTGGGAGCTCAAACCATTCCGGTGGTAGAGGAAATTATCTATCTAGGCTTTACCATGTATGCAGCCCTGAAGGCAGGACAAAATAACCAAGACTTCATAGAGAAAGCCTCCCAAATAGCGTCACAAATGGAAAAAATATTGGGAAAATACTGTACATTTACCATAATGCCTGTGATTAAATATTACACAGCAAAAGTGATTCCGATAATTCTTTATGGGCTAGAAGCGAACCCTGTGGCCTGGGAATTTAACTGGCAGAAATTAGATGGTAGTATCTGGAAGAAGGTCCTGAGTCTTCCGCAGAGTCTGCCCATGGCTAGCTTAAGATACAAGCTAGGCCTAAGATCACTAAAATAACAGGCAGAATGGAAGTTGATATCCCTATATCAACAGATTGTGGCCCCACGGGCCAACTCTCTGTATGAGGACTTACAAGTTGACTTAAAACACTCGCAGTCAATGCTTCTTGTCCAATTTACAGAATTTGGTACTTGCACTGGTCGACTGTAATAGTGACATGAAACCCTCATAACCAATCCATTAAAGGCAAAACAGGCCCTAATGCGGATGGATTGTATACACACGATAGACCACATGCGCATGTCAGCTTTAGCGGGCTCACTTTCCCATATGACAAAAAAATGTGTTTTCTCCCAAAGTGCGTGAGAACGTTTCAAGACTGAAAAGGAAGACAAAACTTCCTAATATTCCACTTGAACTTGATACACACTGGGGAGGTGTTACCTCGCTGGGGGCGGAGCAGAGAAGCAAATAAACTGTGCCTTAGCTGTGAGGACCCTCACAGCCAGTACATTAAAAACATCTTAAAGGAATGTGGGGGAACCCGGAATGTAAGATTGAGGTGTTTTCGACACTCTGTAGAGACCGTGGATCGATTGACCTCTGAAATGTTATGAGACAGGCTTATACCAGGCCATGAAACATCATTCACCATAAATGTAGTACGGGTCCTGCAGTTTTGCGGCTTTATCTCAAAAGAACATGGTTAATGGTACTTGTATACTGTATCAATTAATTGATGGAAATTATGATATCCTATTTAATCATGCAACACAAATTAACATACATCTTGAATGTGCATTTCATTTTATGAATATGTTTTAATGGTTTTGTATTTGTGAAAAACCGAATCTCGGTTGTAACACAATAAAAAAAAAAAAGTTCTCCGTCTGCCTGCATACAGGGACCTAGTGTATGGTCTGTGTGCAGCTGACAGCACCTCCAGTACTTCTTCCTTGAAGCCCCAGTCTCTGTACCTCAGCCTCTCAGTATACATTCATGCAGTCTAAGAGGCTTTGGGTTCAGGTGAAGCACATTGCCTCCCGACTGGGTCATGCGGTCCGGCCTCAGAGGAAACGGGAGAGGTGGGCATACAGCCAGTTGCAGAAGATCTTGGTACCATGTCCTCCTCCTCCAGTCCAGGGCAATCAGGATGTGGTGAGCCCTGAAGCTCTGCAACCTCATGAGAACCCAAGGGATGACTGGCATTGGTGGGAACACATAATGGAGGTCGAAGACCCACTCCACTAGAAAAGCATCCCTCAATGCTCCCCTGGGGGAAAATTCCCTTAAACAGAACTGTCTGCACTTTGGGTTGTCCATCATCGCAAACAGATCCATTGTCACGGTGCCCCACTGGGCGAAGATCTTTGCTGTGACTTCTGGGCATAGCTCCCACTCATGGGAGACCAAACTCTGCCGTCTCAGAGCATCTGCCATCCCAGTCTCCACTCCTACTAGAGGAGCTGCAGAGGCTGATATGTTGTTCTCTAGCATCCAGAACCATAGCTGCATGGCCTCCCTGCACAAGGGTAGTGATCTTATGCCTTCCTGCTTGTTGAGGTAGTGCAAGGTCACTGTGCTGTCCGTTAACACCAGGGCATAATTCCCCCTGTAGTCCAGGTGCAAAAACCGTTTGCGCCAGCCATTGCTCACAACTCCAGCAGATTGAAGTGCAATGTTTCTGCTCCTAAAACCAATGGCTGCAGATCTTCAGTGGGCTGCAATGAGCACCCACCCCCTCAGCGAGGCATCCATGACATCCTGCCCTTCCGGCCAGGGAGCCCAGTAGGGTTCTCCCACCAGCATTTTTGTTCTGTTACTCCACCAAGTCGGGTCTTTCGCCACTGACCTAGACATCAGGTGCACATCCAACATCTGGCCATAGTACTGCAACCGCTGGCTCCTGAGAAGCCACTATAGGTATCTCATGTGTAGTCTCGCCTGAGGCACCAGAAAAATGCAGGATGCCATGAGGACCAGTAGGTGCAAGAACACCCATGCCAGTAGAAAGCTGGAAGTCTGGAAAAGACAGATCTTCTGTGCCACGTTGGTGACTCCTCAGGAAAAAGGCCTTCCCTTCCCAGGTGTCCAAGACTGCTCCGATGAACTGGAACTTCTGTGCTAATGAGGTTTAGGATTTCTTTAAGTTCAGGGAGAAACCCAAATTGAACAGGTATCTTCAAGATGACTCAAAACTTGTTCTGGTGACCGTGCTTGGATAAGCCAATCATCTGAGTATGGGAACACAAAGACGCCCTCTCATCTGAGGTGGGCTGCTACTACCAGCATCAAATTTACAAAGACCCTGGGCGCGGAGGTCAAACCAAATGAGAGCACCTTGAATTGGCAATGTGCATCCCCAATGACAAACCTGATGAATCGCCTGTGCTTCCGAAGGATTGGCACGTGACAGTAGTGTTGTAGAGCCTTGAGAATTTCCCTCAAAGTCACCATCCTTAATATGTCTTTCCTCATATACTTGTTCAAGTCTCTGAGGTCCAGGATGGGGTGGTGGCGACACCCTTTTTAGGAACCAGGAAGGACCGGGAGTACCAGACCGAACCTACCTCGTGGGTTGGAACTGGCTCCACTCCTCCCTTTAGAAGAAGGGGCTGGAGCTCTTCCTGAAGCTGCAGCTCTGATTTTTCTGGGAGCTTGGGGTGAGAGGCCTGTCTGGGGTCTTCTTACAAAGGGGAGACAGTAGCCCCATGCAATCAGTTGGAGGACCTAGACGTCTCCCCACCATTTATCTGAGAATCCAGAGATTCTCCCTCCAACTGGCAAAGTATGATAGGAGACTTCAAATAGGCTTCAGAGGCCCTTTGGATGTTGAATTGACCACAGTTGCCGACTAGCTAGCTCTGCCCCTGACACTACCTGGTCACGGGAATCTGCGCTCACCTTGTCTGATTTGCGGTGCTTGCCCCCTTCTAGGAAAAGTCAAGTACCTCCTATACCCTCTTCCTCCAAAACGAAATGAATAGCCTTGGTGTGGGGGCTATTGCTGCACTGTAAACCCCAACGACTTGCTGGTAAGCTTCGAGTCTTAAGCTACTCCAGGGACTCGTCAGCCTTGGGGCCAACCAAATGCTCCCTATTAAAGACCAAGCAATTTTGCTTGGATATTTTGGGGAGAACCCCAATCCCCTCAAATACGCTGATCGGTCTAACACTGCGGACATGCCCATAGCATGACCCATGCAGTCAGTTTCATCTAAACCTGCCTGGAGGGCTTGACAGGCCATCTCCTTTCCGTAGGCCACTAAATCGAGTGATACAGCTTTCACCTCTCCCTCCAGGAGGTGGTCAGTTGCCTCTGCCACAGTACTCCAGAGAATATGAGAGAACTTGGAGAAGGCACACAAGGCATTTGCTGTCTTAAGGGCCATACTCCCTGAGGCAAAGACCTTTTCAGCCAGTGAGTTGACCTTTTTTGACTCCCTGTAGGTCAGAAGGTTCAACATCGATGGCTTTGACTCGACAGTCGCTGCCTGCACCTATAATCCCTCTGTGTTCCGGTGGGACCTCAGAAATGGCAGGTCGCCTCTCACCGGCCTATATTTCTTGGTACGCTCTGTGTCGACTGCTGGTATCGAATATGGGCATTGCCACAAGGCAAGAACCGTGTCAGATATCGCATCATTGAAGGGTAAAGCCTGTTCTCTTTGTGGCACTAGTCCAGGTTGTTGGTCAGGTCGTATTGTAACACCGGCTTCGACGAAGCGCCGAGCACCAAGGCCACAATGACCTTCTCGACCGCCTTGGGGTATTGGTATTTTGGCTGCGCATAGGGGTTGAGCTGCTGGAGTTCCACATCCGGACACTTGTCCAGTCCACTGGTGTCGTGGAGGCCCAGTGCAAGCTTAAGCAAACCAGCGTGGTCCAACATAAAATCGGGCAATGGATCCAAGGCACTAACTGGAATCAGGTCACCCTCCCGTCAAAGATGGACTGCATTGAATCGATGAACACTGTACGAGACTCCATCACTAAGCTCTGATCTTGTAGAACTGCCAGAGGAGTTTCCTGATCTGAGGGGGCTGCTGACGGCTTTAGCACAGGAGGAGGTTTTTCCTACAGGCCCTCGATCAAGGGCATTCAACCCTTCCTGGCTTCCTATGTGCTGGACCGGGGGCGCAGTTGGAGTCGGATTGGCCAGTTGCATTGAGGTGGAAGCCGCACCAGACAAAGCCTTCTTGAAAACCTTAAGCATTTTGGTCTTAAAATCCTCCCACTCCTTTCTAGATGCACCCTTCGCATGGTACGACTTACCCTTAGTGTCCAAAAAGTTGGAATTGCGTCTGCGCTTTTTCCTAGGCAACAAAGACGATGAGGAGTTGCGATTCTCTCCAAGAGTGACAGTGTTTCTTTGACTTTTTATGCTGATGACCCTCACAATGCTTTTCGGGTGTCGGACCCTCGATGTCATGCTCTGATGAGCAGAGGAGCGACTCAGCTTGGGATTTGAATGGCAGTCTGCCAAGCGCCAGCTTTGCCGATCGTTCCTTCACTGCCTTCGAGTTCATCGATAGGGAGGAACCACATTGCTCCGTGTCATGCCCCATCCCAAGACACCACACACAAATAGTAATTGGGTCTGTACAGGACATTTTGTAGTTGCAGTCCTTGCACTATTTAAACCCGGACAGTTTAGGCACCGACATTCCGATGCAGTAATTTGAATTACTTCGAGTGTGCTCCGAATGGCGCGTCGAGCGCGCGGAAAAAAGAAACTGAGGTACGGGGCCATAATGCATCTGTGTTTATGATGCCAATGTTCGATCTGATCGGGGGATGGTGCGGCCGTATACGAGGGAGTCGTTGACGATGGCGATGTTGAAAGAAATTCTGAGCAGCTGACGATTGATAGGTATCTCAAGATGAGGAGTCTGTGGGAGAATGCAATGCATTGAAACAAGCATTTGCTCTTTCCTCTTGCAACTTTTCCTTTTTGTGTCCATTAGTTAAATTTAAAAAGGCAAAAAAGGTTTCCTGTCTCTAATCCTATACCCCCCAAAACTAAAAATGGTTTACCCTTTCACTATTTCCTCAGAGAGTTTGTGGTTGTCTCATCTCCCCAATTTCTGTTCTGTTGCTTGTGTTCGTTTGTCATGTAGAGGTTTATGTAGTAGTATAGTTTGCATTGGTATAAACGTATTGTAAAAGTACATTTTGTTCACTTATTCCAATCTCATGGTTGTGGCTTTTGGTTCTCAGGAGGTGGTTGGGTTTCACACATTTGGATTCTCAGGGCGTGCTTATTTTTGCATGGTTCTCAACTTCACCATCAGCACTAGTATCACTTTCACTGGTTTATGGTTCTTCAGTCATGATGAGCCTGCAACGCTGGAAGGGGCAGCAGGTGGGTGGAGAAGAGGAGGAGGAATTGCATCGCCACTTGCAGGAGGAAGAGAATAACCCCAGGGTAGGTGAGGCAGGGGAACCTTGTACTGTTTGTTGCCACTGGTTTGTGATCCTGGGCCAGGCTGTATTGCCAATCCAGTGATTCAGTTGGGGAGTCTGTCACTGGGGGAGGCCTCAGGAGAATGAGTGGGAGAGAAAGAAGCAGGGGTGGCAGGGCCTCTTGTAGACATCCTCATGGAGACAGGGGAGGCCGTTCCTTCAGTGTATGTCCCCACAAAAGTAGGCCCACACAGGTGCAGGAAGGCATTCTCCTTATGTGGGAAGAGGGGCGGCTGCAGCAAGGAGGGGCCTGTATGGGTGGCGGCACTGAGGAGGAAGTGTAATTAATGCAGCAACACGAAGATGAGTCGAGGTCCATAAGTAAGAGGCTGAGGGGGAAGATTAGCCTGTAGAGGTACTGCAGAAGGTGGTGGACCTACCTGGGGGGAGAGGAGGTGGTGTAGACAGAGCCTCTCCAATGCTTGTTGTTGTGGAGGGGGCAAGCCAGCCACAGAAGGAACCTACAAGAGGGTCAACCTCTACCCCATATACACAGCCCACATTGCCCTGGGTGTTGGAATATTTTTCCATGCCACCTGGGAAGTGGGCAGTGGGGAGGATAATGAGGTCTTCTGCATGGTGTATGGATGTGGAAAGAGGGTGAAGCAAAGCCAAAAAAGATTGGGAAAGGGCCATGCCCTAAGGAGAACAGCCATGACAAACAATGTTTGCATGTGGCATAAGAACATTTGCATAGCAAATGTGCCCCGCTCTTACAGAGCTTGCAACTGCTCTCGCTATTATCACCAACCCATCCAGCCGTGGTGAGAATGAGGCAGTGTGTGGCACAGCAGTAGCATTCGGCATGCCTGGTCAAACCACCCAAATCAGTCCAGCTTGCCCCAATCAGTGCCCTTGGCACATCAACTCTGGCAATCAGAAGGCCCCTGTTGCAGACACTGCCCCAGCAAGTGGTTGGGGGCGGTGGGCCACTGGCAGTGTCTGCCTTTAGGCAGGATGCCTTGGACTTCATAAAGAGGCATGTAGGGATGTATCGCATTTATTGCATTCAGTCCGTTATCTGGGGGATGCTGGACCACACAGTGACGACCACCAACATGAACCGGCACATGGAACATCATCGTTCCCCCCTGTAGATTGTTGTACAGTGGGGAAGTAATAAGGCTGTCATGGGGGAGGGACTGCCCACACAGGGAGATTCTCCACAGGTAAGAGTAGCAGCAGTCTGTGGGAGAGCTTGAGTATTTTATTGATAACCTTATTTAGTGACTTCAATGGTGGCTCGAGCTATGGACAGGCAGTTATGGTTGGAGAGGGATGGTTTTATAGCATTTTTTAATTTGGTGGTGTGGGCAGAGGTGGAGGCAATGGCACTGACCTGTCAGGTCATCGACAGGGTGGCGTCGAGATAAACCCCAAGGGTCTTCACTGATGAAGGCGCAGGGATGATAGTGTTGTCAATGGTGAAATTGCTGTATTTCTGGTTGAGTTTGGATAGCATTTCTTTGGGGCCTATGATGATGATCTTCATATTATCTCCATGGACGCATAGCCAGTTGTCTGCCATCCAAGCTTGGATGGTGGAGTAAATTTGGAGAATGGCTGCAGAGTCTATATCGTATGAGCCAGTGAGAGGGAGAAGTACTTGGGTATCATCGGCATAGTTTGTATAGGCCATGCCGAGGGAGTCCAGTTTGTTGACAAAGGGCTTAGTAAACAGATTGTGAAGGGTTGGAGCTGTTCAGGAGCCCTGGGGCACTCCGCAGTGGATGGTGGCAGGGGCTGCGTTTGCCTGATCAGAAAAGACCTTCATCACTCTACCTTCTAGGAGCGAGGTTATCCATGAGGAGGCCTGTTTGGAGAAGTGGGCTTCATTGGTGAGATGGGCAGTAAGGACTTTATGATCAATTAGGTCAAATGGGACTGACAAGTCCAAAGGAGTAATAGGGCTGGGTTGCCATTGTCCATTATCTTGGTTATCTGATTTTTAAGATCTAGTAGGGCAGTTTCAGTGCTGTGACCTTTAAGGAATCCTGATCGCCTTTTCCACAGGATGGTATTGGACTGTAGGAGGTGTTGGATCTGATTGTGGGCGGCTTTGTCTGGGATTTTAAGGAGGAAAGAGACACTGGTGATAGGGCGGTAGTTGTTAGGGGATGATGGGTCTAGAAATGATTTCTTGAGGAGGGGGCGGACCCAAGCTTCTTTTAGGCTGGGTGGAACAGTGCAAGTGGCAAATGAGGCATTAATTAAGGCTCAGATGAGAGGGGCCAGGGAAACCACGCAGTCTTTAATCAATTTGGGTGGATATATGTTTCCTTTACACATGGAGGGTTTTAGGGTTTGGAGGAGGTCTAATACTTCTGATTCTGATACATCGCTGAAGGAGAAGGGAAAGATAGGAGGCTGGTATGGGGGGCGCTGGGCATGGCAGGATGATCAGACATAGGTAGCGCATTGCGTTGGTGTATATTTTATCTTGGAGAAGAGTAATTTTGTTTGGCATGGCTGCCTGTATGTTGGAGCACCAGGCTTCATCTTTGATGATCTCATCCGGGCTGGTGGGTGGGGTAGTGAGGTCTTTGAAAATGGTGAACAGTTACTTAGATTTGGAGTTAGCGTTGGAAATCTTTAGGTTGAATGCATTGGACTTAGCATTGAATATAGCTTTTTTGTAAAGCGTAGAAAGCTTTTTGAATTCTATCATGGTGGAGTCACTAGGGTTGGTCTGCCAATTGGTTAGAGCAATAAGTTTGTTGGTGCGGAGGGATCATAGGTCATCCGTAAACCAGGAGTTGGTGTGCATGGATTTTTTTCTTTTATTGCTTCAAACGGTGATATGTTGTCGATGGCTTTGGTGAGGGTGTGGGAGTATATGTCAGCGAGTGCACTGGGGTCATTGGAGAATGGGGGTTTGAGTTCCTTGACATCCAGGAAGGGAAGGAGGTTGTCTGCTGTACATTTTTTGGAGCTTCTAACCTTGGCTGGAGGGGCATAGGAGAGTACTTTAGCGGTAGGCTGGGTGGAGATGGACAATTGGATGCAATTGTGGTCAGTCCAAAAGGTATACCAGGTTAGAGATTATAGTGTTTGAGCAGTTAAGGTGTGCTACCCAGTCAAGGGTGCGACCTTTGCAGTGGGTAGGGTGGATACATTTTTTGTGTGAACCCAAGGTCTTTAAGTTCTTTAGCTAGGGCCTTGGCTGCTTTGTCTTTAGAGTCAGTGAGACCTAGATTGAGATCACCTAGCAGGATGGTTTTGGTGCAGCTTTTTACGTTATTACTTAGGACATGAAGAAGGTGCCTTTGGATGTCAGGTGCTTTTGCCAGGAGGCCTAAATGTGATGTGGATGTTTATGGTGCTGTTAGGAGATAGGGACAGTTTGGTAGAGAGGAGGTCTGCGTTACCTTCCCAAGTGTGATTACACATCCTGATATGAAGTTCCTCCCTGTATATGAGAGCTACTCCTCCTCCTTTAAGGAGCTGTCTATCCTGTCTGAGGATTGAGTAACCCTGTGGGAGAGCGAGACATATGGCTGGGCTGGATGCTTTGTGGAGCCAGGTTTCTGTGATGGCGAGTAGGTCTAGGTTGTTGTTAATCTCGAGGGCGTGGGCGGAGAGAGATCGGGCGTTGATAAGGGCACATTTAAGGGCGAGAGGAGGGTTGAACTTTTTTGGGTGGGAGGTGTGCATGAGGGAGTTGGTGGAGCACCGGAGAGGGGAGGTGGTTGTGGGGCAGGTGAGTTTAGTAGAAGGGAGTGAGCGAGTGCCGGTGGGTTGAGTGAGGGAGAAGGCCAGCGTGGTGGCACGGGCCTGGCATGAGAGGGTATGTTTGCGGCATTAGTGGGGGGTGAGTGTGTGGTGTGAGTGCGAGTGCTGAGTTTGGTTGAGTGTGAGTGCTGAGGTGGGGAGGCTAGGATGAGACAACGGCTCAGTGCGTACTCTCAGTCTGGAGTTTCTGGAGTTTCTGGTTCCCATGAGTGTTTGGGGGCATAGAGGGGCGGGGAAGTTGCTGGTGTGAGTAGAGGTGGTTGGCCTTGCGAACAAGTGGGGATAGGGGGAGGGAAGAGTGTGGAAGAGTGTGGCTAGTGTGATTATAATTGCAGTGAGGGTGTGCAGTGAGAGGGTGGTGTGCTGGGTGTTGTGGTGGGTAAGCATATGTGGTGGCTGGGAAGTTATAGGAGGATGCATTGGTAAGTAGGGGGTGTGCTCGATACGGGTTGGGTAGAAAATTGTTTTTTTTGGCACCATCGGACAGCAGTACAGCACGGGGCTAGTGGGCACGGTGCTAGAAATACAATTTAAGGCACAGCGGAGCAGTAATACATCCAGGGCTAGTGGGCACAGTGCTAAACGGGATAGAAATACAATATAAGGCACAGCAGAGCATCAATACATCCAGGGCTAGTGGGCACGATGCTAAATGGGCTAGAAATACAATTTACAGCACAGCAGAGCATCGATACATCCAGCGCTAGTGGGCACGGTGCTAAATGGGCTAGAAATACAATTTAAGGCACAGCAGAGCATCAATACATCCAGGGCTATTGGGCACGGTGCTAAATGGGCTAGAAATATAATTTAAGGCACAACAGAGCATCAATACATCCATCCAGGACTAGTGGGCATGGTACTAAATGGACTAGAAATACAATTTAAGGCACAGCAGAGCATCACTACATCAAGGGCTAGTGGGCAAGACGCTCAGAAGGCAAAGTACTTTTTCTTCCTCTTTGTTTTTTTTATTTGGGCTTATTTTGATGCTCTTGCAGTGGAGAGGTGGGGGTGATAGTTAGTGCCAGCATCAGGGTACCACGGGAGTAGGTGTCTTACCTTCCGTGTGCAGCAGTGAGGGGATGGCGGCACAGCAGGCCACGGCAGCGTGCACCGGAGAGCAAACAGGGGCACAAACAGGGCCTTATCCAGCGGGGCTTTGCTGGAAAGGGCCATAGCTGGCTTCTGCCTGCCGGCAGAGTTAGATATTTAAGACATGCTGTCAGTATCAGAGTGCATGCCCTTTCCTTCCTTGAGCGTGTCTGTCCTCTGTATTCCTTTACAGGGTGGGTCGTATTTCATCGTTTGTTAGAACTGTTGGTTGAGATAATAATAAAATAGATCGTTTTATACAACCTTGACTGGACAGTCCCTTTTATTATTGGGTAATAATTGTTTTTTCGCTGTGTTGCAACTCACTAGCGATCCACAACCTTTCAGAGATAAGCCTGTCGTTCCGTCCAAGTTACCAAAATTGGACAGGGAGGTTTATAATTTGCCTGTGTTTCCAATCTGTTCATATCCCTTCTGGTGTGCTAGAGGTGAGGGGAAAATTGATGGTTTAGAAACCAATATACATCTCTGTATTTGTTGCAGGCTCTATAATAATTTATTGCTGTAACATTTTGCCATGGTGATATTTTGCCACACTGATAGACTCCCACCATGATATATTGCCACTTGTGATACCTGCCACTGAGTATGTCTGCAGCTCCTTTAGTTTGCCACTCTAACAGTTTGCTAAACTCAGATAGTTTGCCATTGTGATCATTTGTCACAGTGATAGTTTGCCATTATGTTCATTTGCCACAGTGATAGTTTGCCACTGGGATAGCCTGCCACTGGGTGTGCCTCCACTGGGATATGTTTCCAATGCAATAGGATGCCAATGCAATGGTATGCCACTCTGATATTGCACCACTGTGATAAGCTGCCACTGATAGGTTGCCACTCTGATCAGTGTCTAAACTCAGTTTGCCACTGTGATAGTAACCCAATGAAACATGTTGCCACTTTGATATTTTGCTACTGTCATAGTTTTCCACTGGGATAGTTTGCCAGTGTGATAGTTTGCCCCTGTGATAGTTTGCCCCTGTGATGTGCCCCTGTAACATTTTGCCAAAGTAATAATAACCCACCTCAACAGTCTGCCACCAACATAATTTGCTGTTCGATAATTTGACTACAAAACTCAAGCCCTCCTCTCTGGGTCTTCCAGAACCGTCCTATCATCCCAAATATATTCCTTAATAAAGGTCCTCAGAGACCCCTCTGCATTACTAACCCATGATTGACAAGCCATTGGGCCCTGAGTGATGGGATACTGGGCCACGGGGATACCTGGATACCTGGATAATGCGCCATGGGGATACTGTGCTATGGAGGTACTTTTCCACTGGAACATTTCCTCACTGGAAAACAAAATAAGGCTACCCTAAACTCAAACAAGATACCGACAACCAGTCAGCAACTGCACAACCAACAGTACAAACCTCACCAAAATGCCTTGATCATGGAAAGATCACTAGACCCTACCCCCAAGCCCTAGCGAAGAAAAACAAAACCAAACATCACAACCTACTACCTTGCAGAAACAGAAAACACCAGGAAACCCTGCCCAAAACGTCTTCATGGAAGAGAGCCCTTTCAGGACACCTCCGCCAAAATCGATCTATGCCTCATGTTACCTATCTACCTAAAAACCATCTCAACCAGCCATCCAAAGACTTATTAACCACACAAGGGGTGAAGGAACAAACATCAGGGACTCAAACGGCCGAACTCCCACCAACCCATTTCACCTAGAAGCAAACCCAACACACAGTGACTGGTTTTTCCAAACTTGAACTACTAACAGAACAGCAAAAGCACTCTTGCACTCTCTGTCTCCTCCCACTAACACACCCACCCCATCCCTTTTTCTTTTCAGGTCCGACAAAGCGCCTGAAGACCATTAAAATGACAGTGATCTGCGGTATAAATCACAATAACATAACGTGATGGGGTGCTGGGAATTCCCAATGTACCATCTTTCAGGAAGCTCCTCCCTTGGCTTTAGGGCATCCCCTTTTCCCCAATGTCCTCTTGCTCCCAATGAGGGATGATCACACAATGTAACCTGGTTACATGTGAGAATGTGTCCCAGGGTGGGGTCCCACTAGTGAACCTGAAACAGGAAGCAACAAAACCATGCGCTGACAAAAATGTGCAAAAATTGATGAGCTAAATCCCATACATAACATACGTGAGGCAAGGTTTGTAGGTCAATTAGTGCTAGGACAGCACAGGAAAACATACATAGTCTGTACATTCCCTGTTAAGAAAATTAAAACATTCTCAGCGAGGTCATGATATTGATAGCATCAGCATGGTTTTGCATGCAGCACACCAAAGGAACTTCTGAGATGTGTTCTTGTTGGTTTATAGTGAAAGGGTCGAATACATTGTTTCGAAATGCTATAGTTTCGAAACAAAAGGACTGAGAAAAAAAAATTGAATGCAGGTTTTTTTTTTTGGGGGGTGGGGGGTCCCTCTCAAACCCCTGTTTTTTGGGGAAAAACCAGTATTTTTTCCTATACGAAAGCCAAAAAAAAATCCATTTAAAAAAAGGCATTCGAATTTTTTTGTTGTTGATCCTTTTGTTTCGAAACTATTGCATTTTGAAACAATGTATTTGAAACTTTGACTGGGCACCGCTCTCGTTTGATGGTTGCCAGTTTTAGTGTATGAGATGACTTTGTGGATGAAGATTTTAACCAATTTACACCAATGGAAACATAACAAGCAATGATTCAGTTCACAATGTCCTTATGTTGTATAGGTTGACAAAGGCCACCTACTGGCCTATAGGACAACAGGGAAAATCCCAAAATGCACACCAAACATGCTCATTTGGGCCACTTGTTTTGGTCAAAATAGGCCAGTGTTTTGGACAAAGTGGGCACGTTTGATGAGTTACTTTACTGAGCATCTAATAGTTCATGGCAGTCATTTCACCAAAATGCCAGGGGTAGCGAAACTGACATCACATGACCCTTGACCACTGAAGACATCACAGGAAGTGATGTCATTTGATCCTGCCCCAAGTACTTTCACAGGAAGTGATGGCACACGACCTTTCACACTTTGTCAAAATAGGAAGGGGCATCACATAGCATTGTTCCTCAGTACACTAATAAAAATGTAGTTATGATATCACTGTAATATGATATACATTTAATAGAAAATCGATAACCATATGTAGCATTAATATCAGTGTGTATAGGCCCATATTACCAAATGACTCTGAATGTAAGCAGACGTCCAACACAACAACCTGTACTATTGTACATCACTCGGGCCAAACTGTAAACAGACAGAGCATCTCAAAGAGGCCTAAACCCCAAAGCACATACATCCAATGCCTGCCAAGTGTCTGGACACAGGCTGGAAACAGCAACTGACCAACACAAGTCCAATCAGGAAAACAATGGTCTGGAGTGTTGCCCAGAGCTATGCCAGTGGTTATGAATGATTTGAAACCTTCCAGCCATCACCTTTGCCTGTTGCTTATTTGGTAAGCAATCCACTGTGTTTTGTTAGATAGAAGATAGGGGGGAAGGATGTGTTGCATGTCACAGTAATTGCAAGGTTTTTTATTTTAAAATATATACCGCAGCAGCACCTCCACAACATCACCCCTAGAAAAGCCTTCTGGGTCTACAGACCCAGGCTACTCCTCACTGAAGACACCCAATGAGGGTGAAATATGTCTATGGATGCCTGGGGTCTCAAGCAGAAGGTATGTGACCTAGCAGTTCGGACTGGACTGCCAATTTTGGGGTGGGAACAAGCCTGACTTGCATACAGTCATTGCCCACCTGTAGTGGCTTTGCAGGCGGGAAAACAATGGTCTGAAAGATTGACCAGAGCTTTGTCAGTGGTTATGAATGATATGAAACCTTCCAGATATCACATTTCTGTTTTGCTTATTCGGTAAGTAACCCACCTTTCTTTTTGTTATATGAGAGACAGAGGGGATGTGTTGCAGGATGTGTTGCAGGTCACAGTAATTGCAGGATTTTTAATTTTAAAATGTAAGTGGCAGCTCTACAACATCACCCCTAAAAATCCTGCCGGGCTTAGAGAACTGGGCTACGCCTCACTCGTGACACCCAAAGAGGCTGCAACATGTCTGGGGATGCTTGTGGTCTCGTGCAGAAGGGATGTGACCTAGCAGTTGGGCTGGACTGCCCTTTTTGGGGTGGGACCAAGCATGATTTACATATGGGCCTTCCCCTTGTGTAGTGGCTTGGCAGGCTGACAAATGATGGTCTGGAGGGTTGCCCAGACCTGTGCCAGTGGCTATGAATGATTTGAAATCTTCCAGCCACTACCAGTCTGTTTTGTTTATTTGGTTAGTGACCCACTGTTTGTTTTGTTAGACTGGAAATAGAGGGGAAAGATGTGTTGCCGGTCACAGTAATTGCAGTTTTTTATTTTAATTTTAAAATGTAAACAGCTGCAGCAGCACCATGACATCCCTAGAAAAGGTAAATGCACTGAACAGGAACCAATGTTTCACTGCATACTCACTGCATACTCCTTCTCAAAGCAAGTGCATTGCCCCCGAGCTATCCTTACACATATATTTATTTTTTGTTGAAGAAGCAACAGATGGTTTACTTCAAAGGTGGAGGGCAGCTTTATGTAAATTAATTATCTCACTTGCTTCCATCTAAAGTGTGCCTCTAATGTAGGTCTGGCAGATCTGGGTCAGGTCACACAGTGCCTAAGCAGGATTGATGGCAAAAGCCACTGGGGCACAACCCTCTTATCACAGGCCAAGTGGCTCACTGGATATGCCAAGGAGAAACACTGATGAGATGTGTGTTCATGCGGCACTGTCACTGAGTACTGCAGGCTGCTCTTACCCATTTCCAGCTAGCTAGACCCAGTCTGCATACCCTTACTGTTGCTACAGTGCTGGGTATGAGCTGCACAGACAGCCCCGCTTCTGAACCCAACCATTCAGGCATCCTTCACTAATGGACTGCCAACCTGTTAGTGATGGTGGCTTCATGGTTTTTCCCGCATCCATGTTATTTCTACAGCTAACGACATCTAGATTTGAGGTGAAAAAAGTTGTGGCACATTTAGCCGCATTTACAACCGCGTTTTTCAGGTGCAACACGGATATCAGCTCTGGCACTGCCTCTTTGTCCAGTGGCCCAGGGGTACCAAGGGTTGCAGAGGGAGGGCCAGGGGTAGCAGCTGCTACCCCTGGCAACCTCAAATGACGTCCCTGGGCAGTGATAATGAACTGATATTCATTAAAATGCTCAATTTACAACACCAAGGACTCCTCATTAGGTATTACTCAAACAGTCTGCCACAAAGGAATGAATTGTCATTTACGACTGTTGGCCATTTTTAGTTTGGGCTGTTAGGTGTCACTTACATTAGAGTACAGCTAGGGAGAAATGGCATATGAGGAGGGACACATAGCTAAGAAAAAGAAAAAAGAAATTGAAGGAGAAAAAATGTAATCTAACTAATCATGGAGTGAAGCGATAGCAAAGGACTCACTGATATTAATGTAAAAAATGCTATCAATAAAATACATAACTGGGTTAAACATTTACATCATTCAAAAAAATAACTAGCACAGTATTGCCATTTCTTGCCATGTTTAAAAGAGAGAGAGGGTGAGTTGGTGATGCATTTCTCCATTCTGTATACATCACATATATTATTTCACCAACCTTTGATAGACATTTTTGTAAAATCTCTGCAGTTAGATGTAATTAAGCGGATAGAAAGGAGTATGAATAGGTCAAAAATAATAAAAGATGTTAATTTTCCCAGCATTAAATGCTAAACTTCCCAGCAGGATATTAGTTAAACTTAAAGGGATAGAAATTCTAAAGAGTTTCCTAGGAGTAATAAAGGCTATATGAGTGAAGAAATACAGTGTTTGAGTACAGTTTACAGAGACAGATAGACACTTGGGGGCCGATTCATGGAACAAACGTGCGCCGAAAATCTTCGAGCAAGCAGGCGCAAGCAGGCGCAAGCGGAAAAAAACAGGCGCACTCGCACGCATGCGATTCATGGAAGTCCCTGCGCGTGTACACCTCGGGATGTGCGCCAAACCCGTGCATGGCGCACAAGTCACTGCAACATCCCAAAAGGCGTGCGCGAAGCGCAGAGTGAAAGCGCACAACCAAGGCGCATACACCAGAAAGTGGGCGGGACACGGGGCGTAACACGCGGAATGGGGAACAACGCGCGAAAATAAGGGCGTAACTGGGGATGTACTGCAGGGAAGCAGACGGAACGCCCACACGCACTCGAACCACACGTATTCATGGAATCGAATAGAGCAAAGCCACGCACAGCCAAAGACACGCACAAGCTGAAACACGTCCGCCACACTAAGGCAGGCAGTAGAGTCCCAGTGCATCACAAAAGTGGCAACATACAGCAATTGGGCCTGTGCGAGCGTGGTACGTGTATTTCGGGGGCGCGCGGGAAGTTACACACGCGATTGAGCGGGGTACGTGTATTTCGGGGGCGCGATTGAGCGGGGTACGTGTATTTTCGGGGGCGCACGGGAAGTTACACACGCGATTGAGCGGGGTACGTGTATTTCGGGGGTGCGCGGGAAATTACACACGCGATTGAGCGGGGTACGTGTATTTCGGGGGTTTGTGGGAAGTCACACACGCGATCTCATCAGGGTACGTGTATTTCAGGGTGCGGGGGAAGTATCCCACGCAACATCAGCAGGGTACGTGTATTCCAGGGGTGCGCGGGAAGTTCCACATGCGATCTCATCAGGGTACGTGTTTACAGGGGTGCGCGGAGAGCAGCACATGTGAATTGCACGTGTGGGTCCTCCCAGGTGTTCCCTCTACAGCCTCCACGGCCCCTGCAGGTGGCTCACACCATAGGGGCCTACCCAGCACATGTCCTGCAGGCATCCCATCCACCATGGCCATGCCCACCAGCCAACCCACATGTCAACTTGCACTACTGCCCACCAACGCATGTCCCCCTGCACCCCCAGCCACCAGGGGCAGCCTCCACCAGGCCCGTACCCATGTCTCCCACCACCCCCACCCCCTAGCCACCAGGGGCAGCCTCCACCAGGGACCCACCCATGTCTCCCACCACCCCCACCCCCAGCACTGTGGGGCACCTGCCAGCAGGCCCCCACCCATGGCCAACTCATGTTCCCCACCACCCCCACCCCCCAGCACTGTGGGGCACCTGCCAGCAGGCCCCCACCCATGTTCAATTCATGTTCCCGACCACCCCCACCCCCCAGCACTGTGGGGCATCTGCCAGCAGGCCCCCACCCATGTCCAACTCATGTTCCCCAGCACCCCCAGCACTGTGGGGCACCTGCCAGCAGGCCCCCACCCATGTCCAACTCATGTTCCCCACCACCCCCACCCCCCAGCAGTGCAGGGGCACCCACCAGCAGGCCCCCACCCATGTCTCCCAGCACCCCCACCCCCCAGCCACCAGGGGCACCCACCACCAGGCCCCCACCAATGTCTCCCAGCACCCCCACCCCCCCAGTCACCAGGGGCAGCCTCCACCAGGCCCCCACCCATGTCTCCCAGCACCCCCACCCCCCAGCAGTGCAGGGGCACCCACCACCAGGCCCCCACCCATGTCTCCCACCACCCCCACCCCCCAGCAGTGCAGGGGCAGCCTCCACCAGGCCCCCACCCATGTCTCCCAGCACCCCCACCCCCAGCCACCAGGGGCAGCCTCCACCAGGCCCCCACCCATGTCTCCCACCACCCCCACCCCCCAGGGGCAGCCTCCACCAGGCCCCCACCCATGTCTCCCACCACCCCCACCCCCCAGCAGTGCAGGGGCAGCCTCCACCAGGCCCCCACCCATGTCCAACTCATGTCTCCCACCACCCCCACCCCCCAGCAGTGCAGGGGCACCCACCACCAGGCCCCCACCCATGTCTCCCAAAACCCCCACCCCCCCAGTCACCAGGAGCAGCCTCCACCAGGCCCCCACCCATGTCTCCCAGCACCCCCACCCCCCCAGTCACCAGGGGCAGCCTCCACCAGGCCCCCACCCATGTCTCCCACCACCCCCACCCCCCAGCAGTGCAGGGGCACCCACCACCAGGCCCCCACCCATGTCTCCCACCACCCCCACCCCCAGCACTGTGTGGCACCTGCCAGCAGGCCCCCACCCATGTCCAACTCATGTTCCCCACCACCCCCACCCCCCAGCACTGTGGGGCACCTGCCAGCAGGCCCCCACCCATGTCCAACTCATGTTCCCCACCACCCCCACCCCCCAGCACTGTGGGGCACCTGCCAGCAGGCCCCCACCCATGTCCAACCCATGTTCCCCAGCACCCCCACCCCCCAGCACTGTGGGGCAGCCTCCACCAGGCCCCCACCCATGTCTCTCACCAACCCCACCCCCCAGCCACCAGGGGCAGCCTCCACCAGACCCCCACCCATGTCTCCCACCACCCCCACCCATGTCTCCCACCTCCCCCACCCCTCCAGCAGTGCAGGGGCAGCCTCCACCAGGCCCCCACCCATGTCTCCCAGCACCCCACCCCCCCAGCCACCAGGGGCACCCACCACCAGGCCCCCACCCATGTCTACCAGCACCCCCACCCCCCGGCAGTGCAGGGGCAGCCTCCACCAGGCCCCCACCCATGTCTCCCACCACCCCAACCCCCCCAGCAGTGCAGGGGCACCTGCCAGCAGGCCCCCACCCATGTCCAACTCATGTTCCCCAGCACCCCCACCGCCCAGCACTGTGGGGCACCTGCCAGCAGGCCCCCACCCATGTCCAACTCATGTTCCCCACCACCCCCACCCCCCAGCACTGTGGGGCACCCACCACCAGGCCCCCACCCATGTCTCCCAGCACCCCCACCCCCCAGCACTGTGGGGCAGCCTCCACCAGGCCCCCACCCATGTCTCCCAGCACCCCCACCCCCCCAGTCACCAGGGGCACCCACCACTAGGCCCCCACCCATGTCTCCCAGCACCCCCACCCCCCAGCCACCAGGGGCAGCCTCCAACTGGCCCCACCCATGTCTCCCACCACCCTCACCCCCCAGCACTGTGGGGCACCTGCCAGCAGGCCCCCACCCATGTCCAACTCATGTTCCCCACCACCCCCACCCCCCAGCACTGTGGGGCACCTGCCAGCAGGCCCCCACCCATGTCCAACTCATGTTCCCTACCACCCCCACCCCCCAGCACTGTGGGGCACCTGCCAGCAGGCCCCCACCCATGTCCAACTCATGTTCCCCAGCACCCCCACCCCCCAGCACTGTGGGGCACCTGCCAGCAGGCCCCCACCCATGTCCAACTCATGTTCCCCACCACTCCCACCCCCCAGCAGTGCAGGGGCACCCACCACCAGGCCCCCACCCATGTCTCCCAGCACCCCCACCCCCCAGCCACCAGGGGCACCCACCACCAGGCCCCCACCCATGTCTCCCACCACCCCCACCCCCCAGTCACCAGGGGCAGCCTCCACCAGGCCCTCACCCATGTCTCCCAGCACCCCCACCCCCCAGCAGTGCAGGGGCAGCCTCCACCAGGCCCCCACCCATGTCCAACTCATGTCGCCCACCACCCCCACCCCCCAGCACTGTGGGGCACCTGCCAGCAGGCCCCCACCCATGTCTCCCACCACCCCCACCCCCCCAGCAGTGCAGGGGCAGCCTCCACCAGGCCCCCACCCATGTCTACCACCACCCCCACCCCCCCAGTCACCAGGGGCAGCTTCCTCCAGGCCCCCACCCATGTCTCCCAGCACCCCCACCCCCCAGCCACCAGGGGCACCCACCACCGGCCCCCACCCATGTCTCCTAGCACCCCCACCGCCCAGCAGTGCAGGGGCAGCCTCCACCAGGCCCCCACCCATGTCTCCCACCACCCCCACCCCCCCAGCAGTGCAGGGGCACCTGCCAGCAGGCCCCACCCATGTCCAACTCATGTCCCCCACCACCCCCACCCCCCAGCACTGTGGGGCACCTGCCAGCAGGCCCCCACCCATGTCCAACTCATGTTCCCCACCACCCCCACCCCCCAGCACTGTGGGGCACCTGCCAGCAGGCCCCCATCCATGTCCAACTCATGTTCCCCAGCACCCGCACCCCCCAGCACTGTGGGGCACCTGCCAGCAGGCCCCCATCCATGTCCAACACATGTTCCCCACCACCCCCACCCCCCAGCACTGTGGGGCAGCCACCACCAGGCCCCCACCCATGTCTCCCAGCACCCCCACCCCCCAGCACTGTGGGGCAGCCTCCACCAGGCCCCCACCCATGTCTCACAACACCCCCACCCCCCAGCCACCAGGGGCAGCCTCCACCAGGCCCCCACCCATGTCTCCCACCACCCCCACCCCCCAGCACTGTGGGGCACCCACCACCAGGTCCCCACCCATGTCTCCCAGCACCCCCACCCCCCAGCAGTGCAGGGGCAGCCTCCACCAGGCCCCCACCCATGTCCAACTCATGTCTCCCACCACCCCCACCCCCCAGCACTGTGGGGCACCTGCCAGCAGGCCCCCACCCATGTCCAACCCATGTTCCCCACCACCCCCACCCCCCAGCAGTGCAGGGGCACCCACCACCAGGCCCCCACCCATGTCTACCAGCACCCCCACCCCCCCAGTCACCAGGGGCAGCCTCCACCAGGCCCCCACCCATGTCTCCCAGCACCCCCACCCCCCAGCCACCAGGGGCACCCACCACCAGGCCCCCACCCATGTCTCCCACCACCCCCACCCCCCAGCCACCAGGGGCAGCCTCCACCAGGCCCCCACCCATGTCTCCCACCACCCCCACCCCCCAGCACTGTGGGGCACCCACCACCAGGCCCCCACCCATGTCTCCCAGCACCCCCACGCCCCCAGCAGTGCAGGGGCAGCCTCCACCAGGCCCCCACCCATGTCCAACTCATGTTCCCCAGCACCCCCACCCCCCAGCACTGTGGGGCACCTGCCAGCAGGCCCCCACCCATGTCCAACTCATGTTCCCCACCACCCCCAGCACTGTGGGGCACCCACCACCAGGCCCCCACCCATGTCTCCCAGCACCCCCACCCCCAGCACTGTGGGGCAGCCTCCACCAGGCCCCCACCTATGTCTCCCACCACCCCCACCCCCAGCCACCAGGGGCAGCCTCCACCAGTCCCCCACCCATGTCTCCCACCACCCCCACCCCCCAGCACTGTGGGGCACCCACCACCAGGCCCCCACCCATGTCTCCCAGCACCCCCACCCCCAGCAGTGCAGGGTCAGCCTCCACCAGGCCCCCACCCATGTCCAACTCATGTTCCCCACCACCCCCACCCCCCAGCACTGTGGGGCACCTGCCAGCAGGCCCCCACCCATGTCCAACTCATGTTCCCCAGCACCCCCACCCCCAGCACTGTGGGGCACCTGCCAGCAGGCCCCCACCCATGTCCAACTCATGTTCCCCACCACTCCCACCCCCCAGCACTGTGGGGCACCCACCACCAGGCCCCCACCCATGTCTCCCAGCACCCCCACCCCCCAGCACTGTGGGGCAGCCTCCGCCAGGCCCCCACCCATATCTCCCACCACCCCCACCCCCCAGCCACCAGGGGCAGCCTCCACCAGGCCCCCACCCATGTCTCCCACCACCCCACCCCTCCAGCACTGTGGGGCACCTGTCAGCAGGCCCCCACCCATGTCTCCCAGCACCCCCACCCCCAGCAGTGCAGGGGCAGCCTCCACCAGGTCCCCACCCATGTCTCCCAGCACCCCCACCCCCCAGCCACCAGGGGCAGCCTCCACCAGGCCCCCACCCATGTCTCCCACCACCCCCACCCCCCAGCACTGTGGGGCACCCACCACCAGGCCCCCCCCATGTCCAACTCATGTTCCCCAGCACCCCCACCCCCCAGCACTGTGGGGCACCTGCCAGCAGGCCCCCACCCATGTCTCCCAGCACCCCCACCCCCCAGCCACCAGGGGCACCCACCACCAGGCCCCCACCCATGTCTCCCAGCACCCCCACCCCCCTAGTCACCAGGGGCAGCCTCCACCAGGCCCCCACCCATGTCTCCCACCACCCCCACCCCCCAGCAGTGCAGGGGCACCCACCACCAGGCCCCCACCCATGTCTCCCAGCACCCCCACCCCCCAGCCACCAGGGGCACCCACCACCAGGCCCCCACCCATGTCATCCAGCACCCCCACCCCCCCAGTCACCAGGGGCAGCCTCCACCAACCCCCCACCCATGTCTCCCAGCACCCCCACCCCCCAGCACTGTGGGGCACCCACCACAAGGCCCCCACCCATGTCTCCCAGCACCCCCACCCCCCAGTCACCAGGGGCAGCCTCCACCAGGCCCCCACCCATGTCTCCCACCACCCCCACCCCCCCAGCAGTGCAGGGGCACCTGCCAGCAGGCCCCCACCCATGTCCAACTCATGTTCCCCACCACCCCCACTCCCCCAGCACTGTGGGGCACCTGCCAGCAGGCCCCCACCCATGTCCAACTCATGTTCCCCACCACCCCCACCCTCCAGCACTGCGGGGCACCTGCCAGCAGGCCCCCACCCATGTCCAACTCATGTTCGCCACCACCCCCACTCCCCAGCACTGTGGGGCACCTGCCAGCAGGCCCCCACCCATGTGCAACTCATGTTCCCCAGCCAACATGTCATCACAATCTAGATCCCTGGTCCCTATGGTCAGCCTCCAAATGCAAAACACCCACCCGAGTATTGCATCCACCCACTCATAATTTGCAATTACCTCACAGAACACCAATTGCAAGTTCCGAAAGAAACACATTTCCCTCGCATACACCCAATGGGTGTCAGTGAATCTCAAAACACATATCATGAAATGCATGAAACCAATGAGATACCACACATTGAAGTTCACCAAAAAAATATGTATTAAAGGAAACATAAATAGAATAAAAAATGAAGAAACAGAAATGTGAATGTACAAAAATTAAAAAAAGCATGTCTGTGAAAAAAAGCAAAACCAAAAATAAAATTCCAAAGTAATGTTGTCCAAAGTCAATGTCCACAAAACAAAATCCAATGGGAAATAAAAAAGAAAGCCATTGCTCCATGGTTAAAAAGTGAAAAAAAAATACAATCCAACAGTGAACTATGTACATGGGAACAAGCCAGGGTCCATTATCCCAACAAAAGAAAGGAAACCTATCTAACTACACTAACTAATAAAATAAACTATATACAAAAATGTGGCCAATGTCCGAAAGGTCCAAATAAAATCAAAACAAAAATGAAACCTAACACTACCTACATAACTATGTACAAGGGCAGCGGGCTAGTTTCACGGCTCACTTGTGGATGTCCCGGGCCAGGGCATCATCGAACTCCTCCTCAATGTCCCAAGGCGGTCCTCCTCCATGGCCCCGAGGGTCCGCAGGGCCGTCGACGTCTCCACCTCCAAACCCCTGCGGATTGCCTCGAGGCACTCGGCACGCCTCAGGGCCCTCCGCATGGAGTTCTCCGCCCTGACCATTGTGAGCCGTGCCTCTTCCGCCCGCTGCCGCTCCGCATCTATAGCGTGGCCCAACCGCTGCCACACGGAAGACACTCTCTGTCCTGGGTCCTCCTGCCCTCCGGCCGATGCCTGCCCCTCCGATGTTGAAAGCCCCGAGCCTTCATGGCTCCCACCACGTTGCTGCTGCTGCTGTGCCTCTGCCCGTGCACTGCCTCCTGCTGCCTGCACATCCTCCGCCGGCTGGGGTGCAGCCGTAGATGTGGCCACCCCTGCTGGACGTCCGACTCCCGACTGTGGCAGGGATGCCTCCTCCACCAGCCTGGCTGCACTGTCAGAGGCAGCTCCACAGGGCACCCAGGTGACTGATGGGTGGGAAGATGGCACAGAGGACGACTGGCGCGTAGGGGGTCCAGTTGAGGAGGGGGTCGTAGCAAGCCCCATCAGACGGAGGAATCCGGCCTGGGGGACCTGTCCCAGCAGGCTGACGTGGTCAACAAGCCATTCGAGATGACGTGCAGTCTCTTCATGAAAAGACTTCAGGTCACCTCGCATGGCCCATTGACGCAACGCCACACCAGCCAGGACAGGCTCAACCCGGACCTGGATAGCCACGTCCGCAGGCAGAGGAAGGCCAGTTGACGTGAGCTCATCCCCTGCCTGAAAACGGGTCTGGACGTAGGCATCCCTGCTGGTGCAAGATGATGCAGGGACAGGATCAGGGACAGGATTGCACACAGGCACCTCCGCGGCGGCCTGTGCTGCCTCCTGTCCCTGGTCCTGCACTGCACCACTAGCACCAGTGGGATCCCCACCTCCAGACCCCGTCTCTGGTGCTTGCACGGCCTCCTCCTCCACCAAACCCCCCACCAACCTGGATGACTCTGTGCCATCTTCCCCTGTTGGGCCCTGTGGGGTCCCAGCTGCCCCTTCTGCTGCCGAGGAGTCCAACTCCAACCTCCGCCTCTTGGACCTCCCCCCGGCAGCTGCGGCCTGGGACGTGGCACCGGACTCCTCACTCCCCGACGAGATCACAACATGGGAGGGGAGCCGGGCCTTGCGTCTCCGGCTGGCGGTGGGATCCCCGCCATCTGTGCTCCACAGCACCTTCTCCGCCCTCTTCATCAGTTGACGCTGCAGACAGGGAGAAACAAAACACAGGCATCAGGGCACTGTACAATGGACACATACACACATGACAGTTGTACATGAGTGGCATTGGCAAACCTCAGACATGTCATCACAATCCCCAACACACATGTCATTACAACTCGCACACATGAGCCATACCACAGCCATATCGCAACTGCCACCACCATCCATACACATACAACAGCATGAGCAGCCAAAGGTGAGCCAGACATCACATGCAACACAGGAAGTGCACCACACATGTACACACACCACCACACTTGCATGCATGTGTACACCTCTGCCAAGTGTCGCAGTGTTCAGACGGGCATCCATGTCACATCTGCCAATCAGGCTTCCACATACCGCTGTCACATGCATCCATGTTGCATCACTGTTGCACCCTTGTCAAATACACACACATGCACATGTACACAGTGCTGATACATGCAGCCAAAAACAACATACATGTGTGACATATGGACATGTCTACTTACATACACATTCATCCAAACATGTGTGCCCACACAACTGCATTTGGCATGCAAGCCTACACACACAAGCACCATCCATGTCTCACACATTCCAGCCCTCGCATGTGTCAGCCCCACGGCCCTGTACACCCCCACCCATACTCAACCCCATACAAACAGATGTGCAACCTGCACACTACTGAATAATCACCACACGCACTGCTCACAATCAGGATGCATGTACACTCACCGCTCGACTCCAGACGGGTCTGCCTCTCAAGGACCTGGACGTGGAGCGCTGGGGATATGCGTTCCAGGACCCTCATCTGTTCTTCCGACAAGTGGCCCCGGCGCCCCTTGGCATCAGCTGCCTTCAAGAGGCGCCGGGCCTTGTTCAGGGTCCTGGACCTGAAGTCCTCCCAGCGCTTCTTGACATGTTGTAAGTCGCGGACTGCCACCCCCTCCGCGTTGATGGCAGTCACGATGTCAGTCCAGATCCGAGTCCGTCCTTCCTTGTCGGCGCGGGAACTTCCGAAGAGGGCATCATACTGCCCCAGGACTTGCTCCACCAGGACACCAACATCGGTGGCACTGAAGCTGGTGCCCCTCTGCCTCTCTGGCTGGGGGTTGTCAGTGGTCTCAGATGGTGTTTGCCCCGACATGACAACCCCAGAGGCAGGAGTGGGTGGGCAACTGGGTCCTGGGCTGTAGAGCGATGGAATCCCAGTCGGGAGTCTTCGGTTCCAGCAGGGGTGGTCACAGCAACAGCACCCCTGGCTGATGTGCAGGCAGCAAATGGCAGGGCACGTGGGCAGCAGGCAGTCAGGCAGCAGCAGATGGCAGGTGGGAGCGTGCTCGGGGCTCTGGGGGGCAGTAGTTCGGCCTTCTGGGCAGGAGCGTGGTCTTTCGTGTGCTTACGCGTGGCCAGCTTGATACGGAGTGATTTGGCACGTGAAAAATCTGCACGTCAGCGTGTAATTCGAGGAAAGGCCCTTAGCGCGTAAGCGCGTCTGCACGCATACGCATTTTCATTGGACAGAAGGCCCCTCAAGCGCAAGCGCCCCTGTGACGTGACGCGTACAGACGTGCATGGGCATTTCAGCGCGCGTGAAAAACTGCACTTCCGCGTGTAATACGAGGAAAGGGCCCATGCGCGTAAGTGACATGACGCGCGCGGGTGTTTCCCTCATTGAACGTGATGACAGAACACACGTGGATTTCCACCAATCGCGTGTGAAAGTTCCCGGCACCCCGGAACACATGTACCCAGGCTAATCGTGTGTGGAACTTCCCGCGCACCCCGAAACACACGTACCCAGCCCAATCGCGTGTACGCTCACTCCCCTCCGATCACATGCCATGACACTCGGACCTACAGTCTTACCACGTATCCGAATACGGGAAACCCGCGCACGGCAAAAGACATGCACAGGCGTCAACGCGACCGCCCACATGAAGGCAGGCGGAGGAGTCCCCACGCACAGCATAAAAGTGCGCGCAGACAACAAACGCGTATATACAGCTACGATGAATGCCCCATTTGTCGCTGCACTGATCGTGGGACACCGCAGGAGGAGGAGAATAGCCAGGGCACACATTTTCGCACCACGGACAAGCCTTTTTGGGATGCCTGACGACCAGGTCTATGGCAGGTATAGGTTTCCACCCCATATCATCCTAGACCTGGTCAGGGAGTGGGAAGATGAACTCACATCCCCCACCCTTTGCTCCCAAGCATTGAGCCCCTTGGAGAAGCTGCTCAATGTCCTGCATTTTTTGGCCACTGGGTCATTTCAGCGGACCACTGCCATAGTGGGGGGGTCTCACAGGCCACGCAGTCACGCTGCCTACACCAGGTACTGGAAATCATGACAGCGCGCCCCTCAGTCCGCAGGCACATATACATGCCCAGAACACCCGCAGAAAGGCAGGCCGTTGTCCTGGATTTTTTCAGGGCGGCACACTTCCCCAAAGTGCTCGGTGCCATAGATTGCACCCATGTGGGCCTACGTCCACCGAGGGCCATTGAGCACATCTACCGAAACTGCAAGCACTGGCATTCCATCAATGTACATGTGGTATGTGATGCAAAGGGAATCATCACCTCTGTCTATGCAAACTACCCTGGCTCCACCCATGACAGTTTCATATACAGAATGTCCGCCCTGAGCCGGGCCCTGGAAACTGGGCAGCATGGCGACACATGGCTCCTAGGTCAGTACAAATGCCCTTGCACATGCATGCAAGTCACACACAGACAAATATCCAAACCCTAATAATCTCAACTATTATCACCTCCCCAGGGGACAGTGCCTACCCTCTGAGCAACCACATGATGACGCCAATCCGGAACCCCACCACACCACTCCAGGTAAGATACAACGCCGCCCATATTGCAACCAGGGGCATAGTGGAGCGCACATTCGGGGTGCTCAAGTCACGTTTCCGCTCCCTTGACCGCTCTGGTGGGCAACTACTCTATGCACCACCAGTAGTGTGCAGGATCATTGTGGCAGCATGTGTCCTGCACAATGTTGCAACACGGCAGGGTGTCCCGGTGTACATGGTGGTGCCCCCACATCCCCAACCACAGGCACAGGCGCTGCCCATGGGAGGGGACAGGGCACGTGGCGAGGAAGCCCGGACCCAGCTTGTGGCCACATTTTTCACCTAAACTCCCACCCCGTGCGGAGTGCACACAGGCCTGGCACATACCAGGTGACAATCGATGATGACAAAGAGACAGTCAACTGTCACAACCCTACCACCCTGAGATAGTTGCCATGGAAGTGCCACATCGTCTGCATCCCTAGCTACTTAAACACAAGCTATCCTGTGTGACCAAAAGGCACACATATGACATATGACATGATATGGGCCATACACAAGTATTCCAAGGCGCAATGAGGCAGGTAGGGTGGAACAAGGGAACACAGAGAACGGTACTACTAGGCCAGGTGTCATTGAGATCGTAGAAGTGCAGGGGTAGGGGGAAGGGAAAAGTGCAAGGGGAAGGGTGGGGGGGGGTCCAGTACAGGGGAAGTAGCCCAAAAAAATAATACATAGGTCGCCTGGTGGCAACTACAAAGGTAAGTGCAGACAAGTGCTGGGAAGGGAGGGCTGTAGGGATAGAGAGACAGTACTGCAGTGCAGGGGTTGCCAGGGAGGAAGTGCAAGTGGAGAGTGGCTGGGCCAGGGACCGAGGTCGGTGAGAGTGGCCCAGTTGCAGCTCATGTGCAGTTCCAGTGAAGAATTCTGCAAGGGAGAGGCAGAGAGTAAGCAGAAGCAAAGAGGAAGGTCTTGAGGTGCTTCCAGAACTGGAGATGGTTCCCCACAAGTTCAAGTCAGGCCGGAAGTCTGTTCCAGGGGGAGGGCCCTGCTGCAGAGAGAAATCTACCCCCAGCTAGTTGCTCTGAGAAGCGGATGACCCGGACATGCAAGGTGTGCATCACACACACCTGCAAAACAGGCCATGGCCATCACTGTCATGTCACTCAAACCCTCCCAAACATCAACATGACATGGCAAGCAATACCCATACACCAACGCAGTAACGATAAGATACACATTGCCATGTCCTAAATGTACAGTGGCATCGGACACTGCTGCCTGACCCGGAATCAGATGAAATGACAGACCAACAAAATCTCCCACCCAAAATAAGTAATTTCCAAATGCATTACAACAGTCGTAGACGTAACATCACAATGAATGCCTGTCTACATGCACATTATGCATTGCAAAATCAACACTGCAGCTCATGAGTGCAGTGTCCTACTCCTGCATCACACTGCTCAGCGCACAGCACATTGAACAGCCATTGTGTGTGATGCACACCCTGAGCATCACATCTAAGTGACAGACCACATCAAACATCAAATTAGGCATGTACTGGATCCATAATCGGTCACAGAACATGTGCTGCCGGGACACAGTGGGCACCAGAAGGCAAACAGTGTGCACGTGGATATGCAAGGGTGGGAGTACATGTAGTGCATCAGAGTGCAAGTGTGTGGTTCTGCAAGGACATGCACTCCACATATGCATGTGCACTCAAGTGACCATCAGTGTTCCCTACACATCACATGTGAACATCCACCATGTGTACACCCCAGCATGTCAAACCACAACTATCCCCTCGCACCAGAAAGGAAAACACAACACATGAACAGGCATTGATCAGCAGAACACAACATGTACATAGGATACCACCATTACTATGTCAGAGTTCCCATCACACTGCAGGGCAAGGCAACTATCAACAACAACCCCCCCCCCTCACAAATGACCATGACCCACTGAACAACTGCACCTGGGTCATGGAGCCTCCAAACCTCAATTCCACCTGGCCACAGGATCACCTTCACCCTTCGTCACCATCTCCCACCTTGTGTGTAAAAAGATGCCTGAGCCCTCAGAATCCACACTCATTTCCAAAATCACAAAATCCAAGGCATAAAAATGAATCCGAACACCACACCCTCCAGTAGATGACTTGACGTAGCAGTACCTCACAAAGGCCAAGTACTACCACAATGATGCAACAACCAAGGTAGCACAGCAAAATGATGTCACGACAGGATGTGAGACATGTGTGGTACATGACATAGGATGATGCACCATGAATGGATGTGTACTGTCACAGGTCCCCTGTACAGGCGCGGGAGTGTCACGAAACAACCACCCCCACCATGTCCCGGGTGCCTGCAAGGTCAAACTCACACAGGCCCCTGAGACCCTGTTGGGGAATGAGGTTCAGGGATATGCAGTCGGGACAGGTGTTGACACACTGGATGTCTGGAATGAGTGGCAGGAGAGGGGAGGAGGAATGACACATGAAACTAGGGAATGCACAAAAATGTACAACCTGCATGAACACATACACAATCCAAACAAACTTGGACATCATTGTCATGGCCTTCTGTAGTCCAGGCTCAGGAGTGGTACGAAACAACCACCCCCTCTAGGGTTTTGGCGCCTGCAAGTTCGGGGCTTACACAGGCATCCGCATCCCCAGTGGGGAAAGAGGGTCAGGGAACATTGCTTGGATAGGCACGGGAAGCAGGAACACCGGGTAGAGGGTACAGGGTTCAAAATTGCATAGGATCACGGGTGATTAGGGAGAAAAAACATACCAAATTGAACCACACATACATCCATGCATTAGTACACTCCCCAGCAAGCCTATGCAGAGCAGTTTGAAAGAAAAACAACAAGACACTTAGCTCTGGTTTTGAGTGCTGGCCTCCTGCCTGCGCACTCTCAGGTCCGGTTACAGGAGCACTGCAATGCTGCAAAGAGAGCCACAGTCAACAACCTGTACGTGCCAATTACACAAAAACACAACACCAAACATGCCCCATAGCAACAAACTACTCTACAAACAGACAATCTGTGCTCGATGCTTCGTACCCATATATAACATCACCCCTGTGACGGGTCATACACAGTCAATGCAGTAAGTCAGCCGCTGGTGGGTGCGTGGCAAATGGAACACCAATGTGTCACAATTCACACAACATGCAATGTTCCCTGGGTAAGCAGACAGACCCATATAGCAAGCCATGACTACAGAGCAAGTTGCGTACCACCATGACCGAAACAAAGTTGGCAGTGCATTTATCATGAAGTACGTGGAAAAGACATGCACTGCACCCGAGTATGTCCCTTGCTGTATGTCCCTGTGAGCTGCCCCTTTCCATATCTCGGAAGGCTACATGGTTGATACAAGTGCCTCAATGGACCTTGGTGTACCGGAGGGTATGTGCCACTGCCCCTGCATGTGTCCCAGACAACCCTACTATCAACAGCCATCAGTCCACCAACACATCTGAGCTGCATTGTGTGCTTCAACACCAATATTCGTCTAAGCTCACCCTCAGTGACTAAGCCTGCATGTGCAACTCGCCTGGTGCAAGCTTTGCTGTGTCGTGGCCCCCCTGTGATGCTCACCTTGCCTGGAGTTCCTTGGAACATGTCAGCAGTTCTAGGATGTGGGTCTGCAATCACTGTGCCTCTGCTTCTGCACACATGTGCATGTGGGCACCAACAAACGGGTCCAGATTTCCGTCGTCCAATGGGCCATGTCTGCTGGCAAAGGTGCTCTGGAGGCTCATCCCCCTGCAGAAAGGGCATGAAACACATGATTAATGCTTCAAAGTCATCTGTGTGTGTCTCATCAGGCATCTCATTACTTGACCATGTCAGAGAGTCACATCACGAATCACACCATCAGTTCGTCTTTCAACTCCAAAGTGTGGAACACTATCTACAGCATGAATTGCAACAAGCACGTGTACAGGAAAGATATGAAACATGCTACACAATGCATAGCAATCAATGTCCACATTAATCATGACACACCCCATCTAGCAAAAGCTGAACAGTTGACAATGACACCTAAATCATCCCCGCTAGGGGTGTCAACACAAGTCACACAGCACCAGACATGCCACAGATATGACAGTCCAAAGCCCTTGTGTAAAATTCTGTAACACCGAACCATCCTTGCGAGCCCATGGATAAGGGAGGCAGGAGTGGCATATGTGAGTCAAGGACCCCAAGCAGCAAACACATACACAAGACAACCATGAAGGGCCCAGCTGGAACAGACAGTGGATGCCTTCAAAAGCCACAAAGCACCGCCCCGTCACATGAAAGCACAATAGACTAGCAATTTTAAACTAACTCAACTATTAACTAATTACACTAACTATGGAAAACCTACATTACCTATTTAAACTAACTATCAAACAGAAACGTAACTAACTAAACTAAAAGAAAAATCAAAAATGGCCACATACGACCCGGGGGGGAGGGGAGGCATCCAGGAGGGGGGAGGTACAGGGTGCTGCTCAACATCCACATGCGATGATGCTGAGCCAAAAAAAAAAATCCTCCATGGGCTCAACGCCTGCACAGCACGACCTACGTGGGAGATAGATGGTCGTCCGAGTCTGGCTCATCCTGGAAAGGAGGACAGTAGCCTGGCCACGCCTAGCCGCAGCTTGCCCCTCGTCGGCAGCAAGTCTGCTGGACGGGTGAGCCTGGTTCTGTGTGGCGATGTGACGTAGGTCTGCATGCAGAACCTCACGTGATACACGTGCTTCCTCTTGCAAAGTAGCACGTGTAACACGGAGTTCCTCCTGCAAGGCCTGGCTGGACAACCGCTGCACCTCCCGGCAAGCCTGTAGCTCAGCCGAGATGGTACGCTCAAGCTGTGCAAACCTCTCCTTTGCCTGCTGCCTCTGGGACATCATAAGGACACCCAGAGTGGATCTGAGGGAAGCATACTCCTCCCTCAGGGCATCCATATGTGCCTCTGCGTGAGCAGCAATTGCTTGACGCAGAGACGACATTTCAGCCTGGCGTGTCCTGTCTGAGGCCGCCATGCCCAGGCTGAGCGAGCGGGCCGTGGACCGTGCCGCCTGATGCTGGAGAAGCACCTGCCTAGCAGGGGGGAGCACAGATCGGGCCACACGCTCCATGCTCTCAGCGATGTTCTCCATTGCTGCCCCCTGCCGTTCGGAATTGGCAGTCATGTCTTGCTCCCACTCAGTATACAGCGGTTGCGCGCGGCGACCGCGTTGCCGGGCTTGACCCCTGTGGGACCCAAGGACCGGGGGTCCTCGCTGTGTTGGCACCGCCTGCGCGACTACATGCCCCCGTCGACGTGATGTCCCAGGCACATCAGTGACTGGTGTGGAGGGTGACCCTGCGTCCCGATCCACCACGGGCGGAGGAACCAAGACTGTCTGATCCCTCAGTGCAGGTGTCGCAGACAGAGGAGTGTCCACATCAGAATCACTCACCCCTGACACATGGACTTGATGCTCATCCAACTCAACATGGATGTCAGAGTCGTCATCAAGGCTGGACTCATAGGCAGCCAGAGACAAGATGGACTGCAGCACTTGGGAGTTTTCGTGGCCTACCACCCCACGACCCCCACTAGTGCCGGGTTGATGTGGTGTTACCAACCCTGTGTCTGGCATGACAACACCATCCTCAGCCTCCATTGCGTCATCATCTGAAAAATAGAGAGAAAAAGGTCAATACACATGTCAGAAGCACACGACACACACACACACACCGACAGCAAAGGCATCCGGCAGACATGTGACACACAACATATGACCTGGCATGCATGCTGGGTCTACTTTGAATAGCTTCTGTGATCAGACCTGTTGAAAGGTGGCAGTTTCCATGGAAGTGGGTCTATGCAGTGCAGAAAATGTGTACGCCACTCACTACCTACATGTACAAGCACTACATGGTGTGTGCCAGGAAATGTGAAGGCAGTGCAATGTCAAATTCAGACATCACGTGCATTGTGCATTCAATGTGTACCATGTCTAGAAGCCAAGCACCCCTCCACCCCAGTACCAAAGCAGGGATGCCTAGCATGGTATCAAAAGGCTGACCATACACCTGTGTATTGACAGGCAGTGTTGACTGGCATCAACAGCTTAATGTGATTCAAATTACAACACTGCAAATGATGCTGGGACAGTGGGCAGGACACATGATGAAAACTCCGGAGGCCGCCCACGTGTGAAGAAGACACAAGAGTTGGACAGAGTCATTGGCCATTGAACAGGCTGAGGCCTGTGAGCCACACAGATTGTCAGGGCCTAAACATGTGTGCAACGCAGGACTGAGCCACAGTTGACATGGGGAGGCCGATGAGATGGCAGGCAATGTATGTAACCAAGGACTCATATTACAGTGATCATCCATTCAAGGACACATAGGGGCATGCGTGCAATGCACATGGAGCATGAATGGGCACTCATGTCCCTGCGGGACATCTGACCCATGCACAGTACAAGTGAGATACCCTGCATCGAGTACTAAAGCTCTACCACACGGCATATGTCTGGCAGTTTCTACGCTGGAAGTTAGCATCTACACAGGACACATGAACAAGAAACTACACATTGCCAAGATTGGAGCAGACCAGTGCAAAGGTGGAACTGGAGTGCAGAGTGGCGGAGGAGGGGCAAGGGAGCATGCCCACATGGAGTCCCGCATGCAGGCAGAGGAGACATGCATGACGGTAGCATTGCATTACTTACACATCAGAACCATGTACACGTCACATGTAGCAGCAATCATGCACAACACATCCCACAAGTGAAACACACACATCCTCAACAAACACGCATCAACACTCACTGGACTGGGCATCAAAGTCCAGCATCTCTCCCACTCCGACCAATTCAGGTGGTATGAACTCCGCAACGAGAGCCTCATGCGGAGTGAGTTTTTCCTCCTCTGGTGCAGGCCCAGCGCCAGTCACCAGAGCCAAGTTGTAATTTGAGGCACGCTTGGCCTTAGTGCTGCGCTTGATGTCATTCCAACGCTTTTTGCACTCCTGTGCCGTGCGCACCTCATGGCCGAATGAACTGACGTGTTCCGCAACATGCTTCCAGTGGGTGTCACGTTGGGCAGCCATAGTCTGACTATTGGCACCCACTAGCATGTCACGGCTGTGGCCCAGCACGTAGTCCACGAGGAAGTCCAGTTCCTGCTTACAGAAAGGCTTCTTCCTCGACGTGCAGGAGGTCGTGGCTGTGTGTGGGGTCCCAGCCTGTGCTGCAGGTGCAACCTTCCTCCTCTTGGACTGTGGCGCAGACCCTGGCTGGCTAATGCCGCCCTGACCAGTATGGCCAGTGGGTTCGGTGGATTGAGCCAAGGGAGTGGCATGTGGAGGGATGACCAAAGGCCTGACTTGTGTCAGTGGCAGCTGGGTGCCCACTAATGGACCCTGCGCAGCAACATCAGCTGTGGCAGGGTCATTGACCGCAACGGTCCTGGTTGGCAGACTCATAACCGGGGTGCTGTTGGGTGCATCTGTCCCTGCACTTGCCAACACCCGGCTGTTCGGGGCAGCAGATGACATGACTGCCCCAGGGACACGTGTCTTGGTCTGAGCAGCCCGGCCTGCCCCTATGGTTTCCCCCCTGGCCTGTTGGAGATCTACCAAGGGCTCTTCAAGTGCCAACGCAGCCTGCGCTGGCAGACCCTGAGCCTGGGTGGCGGTGTCCACAGCTGCACCTGCAGCTACCACTACCCTTGGGCCCGTGGCAGTCGATGGAACGGACTGCCGGGTCATATGGGTGCCAGTGCCAGATGCAGGAGCTGTATCCCCCGGAACCACAGGGGGTGGTGGCATGGCTGCACCGACACATGGCACAACATTGTGCTCAAGTGGCACACCCCTGCCTCTTCCCCCTCTGTGGCTGCCCTGGACACCCTGGAGTCCCCCTACTCCCTGGTCACCACGGCCACGTCCCCGACCACGCCCGCCACAAGGAGTACGCCCAGCTGAGGCGCCCCTCACCTTTGGTGGCCTCCCAACCATGGCACAGATGTAGTAGTGCTGGCACAGATGGAGTGGTGCCAATGGGAGGTTTACACCACAATTGACCTGGGCAATTGGGGTAAAGGGGGTGGGAAGCAAGATGTTAACAGCCCCCCTGCACCTGCAAGGCTGTATGTGACCCCGGTGATGTGGTGATGGGTCATGCAACGCTCAGGCACCCCAAAACTGCAGTAAAACCGTGCACGCAACCTGCAGCCTACGTGCATGGATTCAACCTCCCGCAGTACGCGGTGGCACCCAGTAACACGAATAACGCGTACGCGTGGGACACGCAGGCTACTATGACATCGAAAATGGGTGTGATACCCAGGGGCACGGGCAGTGGGAAAAAGAGCGTGTGCGACTCACCGTCTGACTAGCACGATGCAGAAAAACACGCGTAGCCAATACCCCCGCCAAAAGAAGAGATACGTCCTTGATAGCTGTGAAGTTGTGATGGCGCTGGAAACAACAGGAAGCAGCAACACACCTCGGTCTCCACGAAAGGCACGTACAGCGAACTGCTGGGCCCGCTCACCTTTAACCCGTGCTGAGGGAAACGCACGTGCGCGTCACGTCACTTACGCGCATGGGCCCTTTCCTCGTATTACACGCGGACGTGCAGTTTTTCACGGGCTTACGCGCATGGGCCCTTTCCTCGTATTGCACGCGGACGTGCAGTTTTCCACGTGCGCTTACGCGCATGGGCCCTTTCCTCGTATTACATGCGGACGTGCAGTTTTTCACGCGCGCTGAAATGTCCATGCACGTCTGTACGTGTCACGTCACAGGGGCGCTTGCGCTTGAGGGGCCTTCTGTCCAATGAAAATGCATATGCGTGCAGACGCGCTTATGCGCTAAGGGCCTTTCCTCGAATTACACGCTGACGTGCAGATTTTTCACGTGCCAAATCACTCCGTATCAAGCTGGCCACGCGTAAGCACACGGAAGACCACGCTCCTGCCCAGAAGGCCGAACTACTGCCCCCCAGAGCCCCAAGCACGCTCCCACCTGCCATCTGCTGCTGCCTGACTGCCTGCTGCCCACGTGCCCTGCCATTTGCTGCCTGCACATCAGCCAGGGGTGCTGTTGCTGTGACCACCCCTGCTGGAACCGAAGACTCCCGACTGGGATTCCATCGCTCCACAGCCCAGCCCCAGGACCCAGTTGCCCACCCACTCCTGCCTCTGGGGTTGTCATGTCGGGGCAAACACCATCTGAGACCACTGACAACCCCCGAAGTTGGTGTCCTGGTGGAGCAAGTCCTGGGGCAGTATGATGCCCTCTTCGGAAGTTCCCGCGCCGATAAGGAAGGACGGACTCGGATCTGGACTGACATCGTGACTGCCATCAACGCGGAGGGGGTGGCAGTCCGCGACTTACAACATGTCAAGAAGCGCTGGGAGGACTTCAGGTCCAGGACCCTGAACAAGGCCCGGCGCCTCTTGAAGGCAGCGGATGCCAAGGGGCGCCGGGGCCACTTGTCGGAAAAACAGATGAGGGTCCTGGAACGCATATCCCCAGCGCTCCACGTCCAGGTCCTTGAGAGGCAGACCCGTCTGGAGTCGAGCGGTGAGTGTACATGCATCCTGATTGTGAGCAGTGCGTGTGGTGATTATTCAGTAGTGTGCAGGTTGCACATCTGTTTGTATAGGGTCGAGTATGGGTGGGGGTGTACAGGGCCGTGGGGCTGACACATGTGAGGGCTGGAATGTGTGAGACATGGATGGTGCTTGTGTGTGTAGGCTTGCATGCCAAATGCAGTTGTGTGGGCACACATGTTTGGATGAATGTGTATGTAAGTAGACATGTCCGTGATGTCACGCATGTATGTTGTTTTTGGCTGCATGTATCAGCACTGTGTACATGTGCATGTGTGTGTATTTGACAAGGGTGCAACAGTGATGCAACATGGATGCATGTGACAGCGGTATGTGGAAGCCTGATTGGCAGATGTGACATGGATGCCCGTCTGAACACTGCGACACTTGGCAGAGGTGTACACATGCATGCAAGTGTGGTGGTGTGTGTACATGTGTGGTGCACTTCCTGTGTTGCATGTGATGTCTGGCTCACCTTTGGCTGCTCATGCTGTTGTATGTGTATGGATGGTGGTGGCAGTTGCGATATGGCTGTGGTATGGCTCATGTGTGCGAGTTGTAATGACATGTGTGTTGGGGATTGTGATGACATGTCTGAGGTTTGCCAATGCCACTCATGTACAACTGTCATGTGTGTATGTGTCCATTGTACAGTGCCCTGATGCCTGTGTTTTGTTTCTCCCTGTCTGCAGCGTCAACTGATGAAGAGGGCGGAGAAGGTGCTGTGGAGCACAGATAGCGGGGATCCCACCGCCAGCCGGAGACGCAAGGCCCGGCTCCCCTCCCATGTTGTGATCTCGTCGGGGAGTGAGGAGTCCGGTGCCACGTCCCAGGCCGCAGCTGCCGGGGGGAGGTCCAAGAGGCGGAGGTTGGAGTTGGACTCCTTGGCAGCAGAAGGGGCAGCTGGGACCCCACAGGGCCCAACAGGGGAAGATGGCACAGAGTCATCCAGGTTGGTGGGGGGTTTGGTGGAGGAGGAGGCCGTGCAAGCACCAGAGACGGGGTCTGGAGGTGGGGATCCCACTGGTGCTAGTGGTGCAGTGCAAGACCAGGGACAGGAGGCAGCACAGGCCGCCGCGGAGGTGCCTGTGTGCAATCCTGTCCCTGATCCTGTCCCTGCATCATCTTGCACCAGCAGGGATGCCTACGTCCAGACCCGTTTTCAGGCAGGGGATGAGCTCACGTCAACTGGCCTTCCTCTGCCTGCGGACGTGGCTATCCAGGTCTGGGTTGAGCCTGTCCTGGCTGGTGTGGCATTGCATCAACGGGCCATGCGAGGTGACCTGCAGTCTATTCATGAAGAGGCTGCACGTCATCTCGAATGGCTCGTTGACCACGTCAGCCTGCTGGGACAGGTCCCCCAGGCCGGATTCCTCCGTCTGATGGGGCTTGCTACAACCCCCTCCTCAACTGGACCCCCTACGCGCCAGTCGCCCTCTGTGCCATCTTCCCACCCATCAGTCACCTGGGTGCCCTGTGGAGCTGCCTCTGACGGTGCGGCCAGGCTGGTGGAGGAGGCATCCCTGCCACAGTCGGGAGTCAGACGTCCAGCAGGGGTGGCCACATCTACGACTGCACCCCAGCCGGCGGAGGATGTGCAGGCAGCAGGAGGCAGTGCACGGGGAGAGGCACAGCAGCAGCAGCAACGTGGTGGGAGCCATGAAGGCTCGGGGCCTTCAACATCGGAGGGGCAGGCATCGGCCGGAGGGCAGGAGGACCCAGAACAGAGAGTGTCTTCCGTGTGGCAGCGGTTGGGCCACGCCATAGATGCGGAGCGGCAGCCGGCGGAAGAGGCACGGCTCACAATGGTCAGGGCGGAGAACTCCATGCGGAGGGACCTGAGGCGGGCCGAGTGCCTCGAGGCAATCCGCAGGGGTTTGGAGGTGGAGACGTCAACGGCCCTGCGGACCCTCGGGGCCATGGAGGAGGACCGCCTCCGGGACATTGAGGAGGAGTTTGATGATGCCCTGGCCCGGGACATCCACAAGTGAGCCGTGAAACTAGCCCGCTGCCCTTGTACATAGTTATGTAGGTAGTGTTAGGTTTCATTTTTGTTTTGATTTTATTTGGACCTTTCGGACATTGGCCACATTTTTGTATATAGTTTATTTTATTAGTTAGTGTAGTTAGATAGGTTTCCTTTCTTTTGTTGGGATAATGGACCCTGACTTGTTCCCATGTACATAGTTCACTGTTGGATTGCATTTTTTTCACTTTTTAACCATGGAGCAATGGCTTTCTTTTTTATTTCCCATTGGATTTTGTTTTGTGGACATTGACTTTGGACAACATTACTTTGGAATTTTATTTTTGGTTTTGCTTTTTTCACAGACATGCTTCTTTTAATTTTTGTACATTCACATTTCTGTTTCTTCATTTTTTATTCTATTTATGTTTCCTTTAATGCATATTTTTTTTGGTGAACTTCAATGTGTGGTATCTCATTGGTTTCATGCATTTCATGATATGTGTTTTTAGATTCACTGACACCGATTGGGTGTATGTGAGGGAAATGTGTTTGTTTCGGAACTTGCAATTGGTGTTCTGTGATGTAATTGCAAATTATGAGTGGGTGGATGCAATACTCGGGTGGGTGTTTTGCATTTGGAGGCTGACCATAGGGACCAGGGATCTAGATTGTGATGACATGTTGGCTGGGGAACATGAGTTGCACATGGGTGGGGGCCTGCTGGCAGGTGCCCCACAGTGCTGGGGTGTGGGGGTGGTGGCGAACATGAGTTGGACATGGGTGGGGGCATGCTGGCAGGTGCCCCACAGTGCCGGGGGGTGGGGGTGGTGGGGAACATGAGTTGGACATGGGTGGGGTCCTGCTGGCAGGTGCCCCACAGTGCTGGGGGGTGGGGGTGGTGGGGAACATGAGTTGGACATGGGTGAGGGCGTGCTGGCAGGTGCCCCTGCACTGCTGGGCGGGTGGGGGGGTGGGAGACATGGGTGGGGGCCTGGTGGAGGCTGCCCCTGGTGACTGGGGGGGTGGGGGTGCTGGGAGACATGGGTGGGGGCCAGGTGGTGGGTGCCCCACAGTGCTGGGGGGTGGGGGTGCTGGGAGACATGGGTGGGGGCCTGGTGGAGGCTGCCCCTGGTGACTGGGGGGTGGGGGTGCTGGATGACATGGGTGGGGGCCTGGTGGTGGGTGTCCCTGGTAGCTGGGGGCTGGGGGTGCTGGGAGACATGGGTGGGGGCCTGGTGGTGGGTGCCCCTGCACTGCTGGGGGGTGGGGGTGGTGGGAGACATGGGTGGGGGCCTGGTGGAGGCTGCCCCTGGTGACTGGGGGGGTGGGGGTGATGGGAGACATGGGTGGGGGCCTGGTGGTGGGTGCCCCTGGTGGCTGGGGGGTGGGGGTGCTGGGGGACATGGGTGGGGGCCTGGTGGTGGGTGCCCCTGCACTGCTGGGGGGTGGGGGTGGTGGGGAACATGAGTTGGACATGGGTGGGGGCCTGCTGGCAGGTGCCCCACAGTGCTGGGGGTGGGGGTGCTGGGGAACATGAGTTGGACATGGGTGGGGGCCTGCTGGCAGGTGCCCCACAGTGCTGGGGGGTGGGGGTGGTGGGGAACATGAGTTGGACATGGGTGGGGGCCTACTGGCAGGTGCCCCACAGTGCTGGGGGGTGGGGGTGGTGGGGAACATGAGTTGGACATGGGTGGGGGCCTGCTGGCAGGTGCCCCACAGTGCTGGGGGGTGGGGGCGCTGGGGACCATGAGTTGGACATGGGTGGGGGCCTGGTGGTGGGTGCCCCACAGTGCTGGGGGGTGGGGGTGGTGGGAGACATGGGTGGGGGCCTGGTGGAGGCTGCCCCTGGTGGCTGGGGGGTGGGGGTGCTCGGAGAGATGGGTGGGGGCCTGGTGGAGGCTGCTCCTGCACTGCTGGGGGGTGGGGGTGCTGGGAGACATGGGTGGGGGCCTGCTGGCAGGTGCCCCACAGTGCTGGGGGGGTGGGGGTGGTGGGAGACATGGGTGGGGGCCTGGTGGAGGCTGCCCCTGGTGGCTGGGGGTGGGGGTGGTGGGAGACATGGGTGGGGGCCTGGTGGAGGCTGCCCCACAGTGCTGGGGGGTGGGGGTGCTGGGAGACATGGGTGGGGGCCTGGTGGTGGGTGCCCCACAGTGCTGGGGGTTGGGGGTGGTGGGGAACATGAGTTGGACATGGGTGGGGGCCTGCTGGCAGGTGCCCCACAGTGCTGGGGGGTGGGGGTGCTGGGGAACATGAGTTGGACATGGGTGGGGGCCTGCTGGCAGGTGCCCCACAGTGCTGGGGGGTGGGGGTGGTGGGGAACATGAGTTGGACATGGGTGGGGGCCTGCTGGCAGGTGCCCCACAGTGCTGGGGGGTGGGGGTGCTGGGGAACATGAGTTGGACATAGGTGGGGGCCTGCTGGCAGGTGTCCCACAGTGCTGGGAGGTGGGGGTGGTGGGGAACATGAGTTGGACATGGGTGGGGGCCTGCTGGCAGGTGCCCCACAGTGCTGGGGGGTGGGGGTGGTGGGAACATGAGTTGGACAGGGATGGGGGCCTGCTGACAGGTGCCCCACAGTGCTGGGGGGTGGGGGCGCTGGGGAACATGAGTTGGACATGGGTGGGGGCCTGGTGGTGGGTGCCCCACAGTGCTGGGGGGTGGGGGTGGTGGGAGACATGGGTGGGGGCCTGGTGGAGGATGCCCCTGGTGGCTGGTGGCTGGGGGTGCTGGGAGAGATGGGTGGGGGCCTGGTGGAGGCTGCCCCTGCACTGCTGGGGGGTGCTGGGAGACATGGGCGGGGGCCTGGTGGTGGGTGCCCCACAGTGCTGGGGGGGTGGGGGTGGTGGGAGATATGGGTGGGGGCCTGGTGGAGGATGCCCCTGGTGGCTGGGGGATGGGGGGGGTGGGAGACATGGGTGGGGGCCTGGTGGAGGCTGCCCCACAGTGCTGGGGGGTGTGGGTGCTGGGAGACATGGGTGGGGGCCTGGTGGTGGGTGCCCCACAGTGCTGGGGGGTGGGGGTGGAGGGGAACATGAGTTGGACATGGGTGGGGGCCTGCTGGCAGGTGCCCCACAGTGCTGGGGGGTGGGGGTGCTGGGGAACATGAGTTGGACATGGGTGGGGGCCTGCTGGCAGGTGCCCCACAGTGCTGGGGGGTGGGGTTGGTGGGGAACATGAGTTGGACATGGGTGGGGGCCTGGTGGAGGCTGCCCCTGCACTTCTGGGGGGTGGGGGTGCTGGGAGACATGGGTGGGGGCTTGGTGGTGGGTGCCCCACAGTGCTGGGGGAGTGGGGGTGGTGGGAGACATGGGTGGGGGCCTGGTGGAGGCTGCCCCTGGTGGCTGGGGGGGTGGGGGTGGTGGGAGACATGGGTGGGGGCCTGGTGGTGGGTGCCCCTGGTGGCTGGGGGGTGGGGGTTCTGGGAGACATGGGTGGGGACCTGGTGGAGGCTGCCCCTGGTGACTGGGGGGGTGGGGGTGCTGGGAGACATGGATGGGGGCCTGGTGGTGGGTGCCCCTGCACTGCTGGGGGGTGGGGGTGGTGGGGAACATGAGTTGGACATGGGTGGGGGCCTGGTGGAGGCTGCCTCTGCACTGCTGGGGGGTGGGGGTGCTGGGAGACATGGGTGGGGACCTGGTGGTGGGTGCCCCACAGTGCTGGGGGGGTGGGGGTGGTGGGAGACATGGGTGGGGGCCTGGTGAAGGCTGCCCCTGGTGGCTGGGGGGTGGGGGTGGTGGGAGACATGGGTGGGGGCCTGGTGGAGGCTGCCCCACAGTGCTGGGGGGTGGGGGTGCTGGGAGACATGGGTGGGGGCCTGGTGGTGGGTGCCCCACAGTGCTGGGGGGTGGGGGTGGTGGTGAACATGAGTTGGACATGGGTGGGGGCCTGCTGGCAGGTGCCCCACAGCGCTGGGGGGTGGGGGTGCTGGGGAACATGAGTTGGACATGGGTGGGGGCCTGCTGGCAGGTGCCCCACAGTGCTGGGGGGTGGGGGTGGTGGGGAACATGAGTTGGACATGGGTGGGGGCCTGCTGGCAGGTGCCCCACAGTGCTGGGGGGGTGGGGGGGTGCGGAACATGAGTTGGACATGGGTGGGGGCCTGCTGGCAGGTGCCCCTGCACTGCTGGAGGGGTGGGGGTGGTGGGAGACATGGGTGGGGGCCTGGTGGAGGCTGCCCCTGCACTGCTGGGGGGTGGGGGTGCTGGGAGACATGGGTGGGGGCCTGGTGGTGGGTGCCCCTGGTGGCTGGGGGGTGGGGGTGCTGGGAGACATGGGTGGGGGCCTGTTGGAGGCTGCCCCTGGTGACTGGGGGGGGTGGGGGTGGTGGTAGACATGGGTGGGGGCCTGGTGGAGGCTGCCCCTGCACTGCTGGGGGGGTGGGGGTGGTGGGAGACATGGGTGGGGTCCTGCTGGCAGGTGCCCCACAGTGCTGGGGGGTGGGGGTGGTGGGAGACATGAATTGGACATGGGTGGGGGCCTGGTGGAGGCTGCCCCTGCACTGCTGGGGGGTGGGGGTGCTGGGAGACATGGGTGGGGGCCTGGTGGTGGGTGCCCCACAGTGCTGGGGGGGTGGGGTGGTGGGAGACATGGGTGGGGGCCTTGTGGAGGCTGCCCCTGGTGGCTGGGGGGTGGGGGTGGTGGGAGACATGGGTGGGGGCCTGGTGGAGGCTGCCCCTGCACTGCTGGGGGGTGGGGTGCTGGGAGACATGGGTGGGGGCGTGGTGGTGGGTGCCCCACAGTGCTGGGGGGTGGGGGTGGTGGGGAACATAAGTTGGACATGGGTGGGGGCCTGCTGGCAGGTGCCCCACAGTGCTGGGGGGTGGGGGTGGTGGGGAACATGAGTTGGACATGGGTGGGGGCCTGCTGGCAGGTGCCCCACAGTGCTGGGGGGTGGAGGTGGTGGGGAACATGAGTTGGACATGGGTGGGGGCCTGCTGGCAGGTGCCCCACAGTGCTGGGGGGTGGGGGTGGTGGGGAACATGAGTTGGACATGGGTGGGGGCCTGCTGGCAGGTGCCCCTGCACTGCTGGGGGGGTGGGGGTGGTGGGAGACATGGGTGGGGGCCTAGTGGAGGCTGCCCCTGCACTGCTAGGGGGTGGGGGTGCTGGGAGACATGGGTGGGGGCCTGGTGGTGGGTGCCCCTGGTGGCTGGGGGGTGGGGGTGCTGGGAGATATGGGTGGGGGCCTGGTGGAGGCTGCCCCTGGTGACTGGGGGGTGGGGGTGGTGAGAGACATGGGCGGGGGCCTGGTGGAGGCTGCCCCTGCACTGCTGGGGGGGTGGGGGTGGTGGGAGACATGGGTGGGGGCCTGGTGGAGGCTGCCCCTGGTGGCTGGGGGGTGGGGGTGCTGGGAGACATGGGTGGGGGTCTGCTGGCCGGTGCCCCACAGTGCTGGGGGGTGGGGGTGGTGGGGAACATGAGTTGGACATGGGTGGGGGCCTACTGGCAGGTGCCCCACAGAGCTGGGGGGTGGGGGTGGTCGGAGACATGAGTTGGAAATGGGTGGGAGCCTGGTGGGGGCTGCCCCTGCACTGCTGGGGGGTGGGGGTGCTGGGAGACATGGGTGGGGGCCTGGTGGAGGCTGCCCCTGGTGGCTGGGGGGTGGGGGTGCTGGGAGACATGGGTGGGGGCCTGGTGGAGGCTTCCCCTGCACTGCTGGGGGGTGGGGGTGCTGGGAAACATGGGTGGGGGCCTGTTGGAGGCTGCCCCTGCACTGCTGGGGGGTGGGGGTGCTGGGAGACATGGGTGGGGGCCTGGTGGTGGGTGCCCCTGGTGGCTGGGGGGTGGGGGTGCTGGGAGACATGGGTGGGGGCCTGATGGACGCTGCCCCTGCACTGCTGGGGGGTGGGGGTGCTGGGAGACATGGGTGGGGGCCTGGTGGTGGGTGCCCCTGGTGGCTGGGGGGTGGCGGTGCTGGGAGACATGGGTGGGGGACTGGTGGAGGCTGCCCCTGCACTGCTGGGGGGTGGGGGTGCTGGGAGACATGGGTGGGGGCCTGGTGGTGGGTGCCCCTGCACTGCTGGGGGGTGGGGGTGGTGGGAGACATGGGTGGGGGCCTGGTGTTGGGTGCCCCTGGTCGCTGGGGGGTGGGGTGCTAGGAGACATGGGTGGTGGCCTGGTGGAGGCTGCCCCTGGTGACTGGGGGGTGGGGGTGGTGGGAGACATGGGTGGGGCCTGGTGGAGGCTGCCCCTGCACTGCTGGGGGGGTGGGGGTGGTGGGAGACATGGGTGGGGGCCTGGTGGAGGTTGCCCATGGTGGCTGGGGGTGGGGGTGCTGGAAGACATGGGTGGGGGCCTGCTGGCAGGTGCCCCACAGTGCTGGGGGGTGGGGGTGGTGGGGTACATGAGTTGGACATGGGTGGGGGCCTGCTGGCAGGTGCCCTACAGTGCTGGGGGGTGGGGGTGCTGGGAGACATGGGTAGGGGCCTGGTGGTGGGTGCCCCTGGTGGCTGGGGGGTGGGGGTGCTGGGAGACATGGGTGGGGGCCTGGAGGTGGGTGCCCCTGCACTGCTGGGGGTGGGGGTGCTGGGAGACATGGGTGGGGGCCTGGTGGAGGGTGCCCCTTGTGACTGGGGGTGCAGGGGGACATGCGTTGGTGGGCAGTAGTGCAAGTTGACATGTGGGTTGGCTGGGGGTCATGGCCATGGTGGATGGTGTGCCTGCAGGACATGTGCAGGGTAGGCCCCTGTGGTGTGAGCCACCTGCAGGGGCCGTGGAGGGTGTAGAGGGAACACCTGGGAGGACCCACACGTGCAATTCACGTGTGGTGCTCCCCGCGCACCCCTGTAATACACGTACCCTGATGGAATCGCGTGTGGAACTTCCTGCGCACCCCTGAAATGCGCGTACCCTGCTCGCACGGGCCAAATCACGTGTGGAACTTCCCGCACACCCCTGGAATACACGTACCCTGATGGAATTGCGTGTGGAACTTCCCGCGCACCCCTGGAATACACGTACCCTGCTGATGTTGCGTGTGAAACTTCCCCCGCACCACGAAATACACGTACCCTGATGAGATCGCGTGTGGAACTTCCCGCGCACCCCTGAAATACACGTGCCCTGCTGATGTCACGTGTGAAACTTCCCCCGCACCCCAAAATACACGTACCATGATGAAATTGCGTGTGGAATTTCCCGCGCACCCCTGAAATACACGTACCCTGCTGAAATCGCGTGTGGCACTTCCCGCGCACCCCTGAGATACGCGTACCCCCAATCGCGTGTGGAAATTGCTGCGCACCCCTGAAATACACGTACCCTGCTAAAATCGCGTGTGGCACTTCCCACGCACCCCTGAGATACGCGTACCCTGCTCGCACGGGCCCAATCGCGTGTGGAAATTCCCGCGCACCCCTGAAATACACGTACCCTGCTGAAATCGCGTGTGGCACTTCCCGCGCACCCCTGAGATACGCGTACCCTGCGGAAATCGCGTGTGGAACTTCCCGCGCACCCCTGAAATACGCATACCCTGCTCGCACGGGGCCAATCGCGTGAGGTACTCCCGTGCACCTCAGTGATACACGTAGCCCGCTTGCCGTGCTGGTACAGGGTTAGCGCAGCCCTTTGCACTGGATTGGGTATATTGATGGCTTTTCCCTGCGCGAGAGGCGTTCTTGGGGGCGTAACTGGCGCTGCTGCAGGGTCGCTGCGCCACTGTTCGCCACGGCTGGTTTTGGTGGCTGGAATCCATGAATACGCTGTGCGCGGAAATGAATTTTTGCGCACGCGGCTGGCGCAGGGATTCGCACGCGCACACTGTGCGCCAACCGCGTGCGCCACGTGTGCGCTGAATTCTATGAATTACCCCCTTAATCTTAGTCAAATCATAGACCACAGTTCATCATCAAAGTGTGTTCCACAAGCCTCTTCCAGTGCAGTTCAGATGACCACTTAGTATTAGGGGGTCTCTCACTTTAATATTTTGTAGAAGCTAGAGGCTTGGGCGATATCAAGGAATTCCATGAAGCGTAATCTAGTAGGATCAACAACCAATTCATTAGATTAATTTCTGCTTCTGGCATCAACACAAGAATTAAATTGAGATGTTGACTAAGAGGAAATCTTGGTAATGAAAATGTGGTTTTAAATTCTTATGCAGTAATGATATCACATCCTGTGATTATTTGATTAATAAACTTAACACCATTATTAATCAAGCTTTTCGAAAATTGGTCTATTATTCATAATTGTGTTTTTATTGCACCATATAAAAGGAGAAAAGGCCGTAGCAAGTGTATTTATTTGATGAAAAAAGTAATCAATTAAATTAGAGTTAGTAAGACATATTGTTTTAGAAAAACCCATTTTGGAACCATTAAAGAGATATATTATGTCCTTGATGTCAAATGGCAAAACTAGAAACTTTTCACTCGTCAACCAAGTCGGAGGCAAAAAACAATTTTTGGCAATCTTTAGAACAAAGGCTTTATGATAATTCGTACAATTCGCAAACCCTACACAACTGCAATCATTTGAGTTTTTAAGTTTACTACATGCAATTTTTTTCTTTTTTTTAGGAGCCCCAAGGAAATCAATAAGTATCTTATTCTTTTTTTTTTTAAAAAAAGAGGCTGGTAGAGGTATTTTGAGCATTTGTAAATAGTATAAAATCACAGGCAAGAACATCGTCTTGATGGCCTCTATTCTTCCCCACCATGATAAATATAAGGGAGACCATATGGTTACTGAGTCATTTAATTTTAATTGCAGATTTTGCAGATATATCTAGACCATTTGAGCAAATGAAAAGGCAGTCAAAATACCCAGATATTTAATAGAAATTGGATTCCAACTTAGGCCAAAATGTTTTAAATCTTCTTTTATACAATAAATATTTAGCAGAAGCATTTCAGATGTATCTTTCTTTAACTTATACCCCGAGAAATAAGACAATAAGTCAATCATATCTAGTAAATGAGGAAGTGTTGTGCTCCGATTTTCAGGAAAGATCAATAGGCCATGAGCATATGCAGCAAGTTTAAATTCAGAACTACCGCAACTAATCCCTACAATATCTTTATTCCTTTGTATTAATTCTAATAAAGGTTCAAGGGCCAGGACAAATAAAATATGGGAGAGGGGACAACCTTGCCTCTACCTCTATGAAGGGAGAATCGGGGAAAAAATGTGCCGTTTATAAAATTGATGCTTTTGGTTCAGAATATAGAAGTTTAACCAATTGAAAAAAGTCCTCTTCAATTCCATGCCACTTTAAGGCTTGGAAAAGAAAATCCCCATCAACACAATCAAATGCTTTTTCAGCATCAGGTTCTGCTGCCATATAGGAGTTTGTTGGATGGTTCTGTTTATACAGTGAATAAGATTCATAAAAAGTGTAGTGTTCGCTGAAATAATCCTTCCTTTAACAAATCCTACCTGATCGGGTTTAACTAATTTATACATGAAGAATTCTATTCTATTGGCTAAAATGTATGCAAAAATCTTACAGTCAGAATTGAACAACGAGATTGGCCTATAGTTTTTGGGTAATTCATTGTCTTTGTTATGTTTGGGAAAAAGAACCAAGAGAGCTCCCGTAAATAAACCTAATAACTTAACAACCTTGGAAAAGAATGTGAATAAGTATTCTAGTTTTGGTGAGAGAGTGAGTGAATAATTTGCAAAAAAGTCCATGGAAAAGCCATCGGGTCCAGGAGTTTCACCTTTCTTAATGTCTTTAATAGCCCTGATCATTTCATTAACGTGGATAGGGGTATTAAGGCTACTTAAATTAATGTTTACCAGACAAATAACTTTTGAATTATCATAAAAAAATCATTGAAGTCAATATTAGAGTGCATGTGCTCTGAGGAATATCATTTTTCAAAGAATTTGGTAAAGACATTCAGAATATCTACATCAGAGGACACTTGTTTGCCTAATTCATTTTTACAAGCCTAGATTTTAGATCTTCTTTTTTGACTTTGAGAAATTAGGCTAGAGCTTTACCTGCTTTACTAGTTGGTTGATAGATTTTGTATTTAAACTTTAGTAGAACACGAGAGGCTAGCTCCGTTAGTTTTTTATTAATAGAAAATGGAAGAGCAAGACTTTGTCGAAAGAGAGCCTCATTCGCTGTAGAATTTAATGTATTCTCCAAATTCTGCAGTGGACCATGAAGGGTATCTAGATCCTTTTTTTTTTGCTTCATTGTTTCTCTTAGCTACATAAGATATAATATGCCCCCACAGGTTCACCTTATAAGTATACCAATTATTGGTAGGGGAAGTATCATCGTCTTTATTGATTTGAAAGAAAAAAATGATGAAAATCAAAAAAAGATTTTCAAAGTTAATGTCCTGGAGTAATGAGTTGTTAAATCTCCATCTGTAAATGTCATTTGTAATGCATCCCAACTCACTGTTGGTTATCACCGGAGAATGATCTGAGATAACTGAACATTCAAAATAGTGTACTCAATAATTGAAGTTACCATAGATTTGGCAACACAACTATAATCAATACGAGAGAATGTGTTATGTGGGAGGGAATGAAAGGTAAAATCCTAAACTGCAGGATGCATAAAGCTCCATGAGTCAATAACACCATTTTCCGTTAAACAACTTGTAAATTCCATGTGTGATTTACTACTTTTAAATTGTCTGGAATATCTTCTATCTAAAAATTGATCAATACAATTATTAAAATACCCACATAATACCAGATTAGGGAGGTCAGATTGTAGGATCATTCGATTCAAATCTCACCAGAAACTGGGATTGGGATTAGTAGGCCCATAGACATCGAGAATCAAAAAAGATTTGAGAGCCAATTGATATTTTATCTAAGACCCATCTGCCTTTGGTAGCTCTATCTTTATGTAGGATCTGATAGTTAGTGCCTTTTATATTAGGATTGCCACACAATTATGTTTGCCATCTGCTTGACTAGCTGATAATTTGCATACCCAATACTTTTTCAATTTCATGGATTCTTGTAATGATAATTGGGTTTCTTGTAAGCATGCAATAGTTGGCTTAAATCTATTAATGTGAGCTAGAATCTTTTGACTCTTTATTGAATTGTTAAGACCCTTAATATTCCATGTGCTACACCTTAAGGTCATAGTTTAAAAAGAGATAACGATAATAATTTCAACTGTGAATATATACTTAAAACCTGTTCCCAATCGAGAAACGTCACGTATAACCAGTAGTTAACATATACCAAAGCAAATATAATATTGCATAAGTTGCCAAAGGACAGTAAAAAAGAAGAAAAAAACAAAAAGAGGAAAATAAAAATAAAAAGAGCAAGCATTGCAACATCTGACCACTGGGTGTTATGAAATATAAACCCAACAAGTGAGAAAATGTAAGGTAG